>NW_026000153.1:14874912-14919560 GCF_001458135.2 Marmota marmota marmota | reverse complement strand
CTCCGTGCTCGGTGCAAGCTCCTATAAGTGTAAGCTCCAAGAAGCAGTCCCCGCGGGCCCAGCTCCGGGAGCCGGAATTCGGCTGCTTAGTGCCCGTTGTATGCTCTGATAGGAGCAGGGTCCAATAAGCAGCCTCTGCAGGCTCCGCGGGACGGCTCCGGGAGCCGGAACTCGGCCGCCTCGCGCTCGGTGTTTGCTCCGATAAGCTCAGGTTCTAAGAAGCACCCAGGCGCTGAACCCTAGCAATCTGTCTGCAAGCCGCAGGCGAATTGCAGCCTGAAATTACCTGATCTATGGCTGAATGAGCTGCGGTCAGTCGAAAACAGGGAAGGTGACGTCAGTTTACCATCACGGTGGCTGCTGGCCTCCTCTGTGGTCTGACCGGTGTGGAGAACCGAGATGGACCGCTTCCTTTCCCCCGTCTCGAACCCAGAATTCAGCCCTGAGTACGGTGCTTGCGCGGCTGGCAGAAACTGCAGCGCTGTAACCCTGCGTCTCTATCCCAGCGCGCGCTGCAGACTCTAGCCGCGGGGCGATTTGCTGAATAAGCCGTGTTACCCTCCGTGCGACAAACCTCTCGCGTTTGAGTCCCCGTAGCCGATCCTCGTGCAATGGAAATCCTTCCTCCAGGTTCCGGAGCACCCCACTATTGCTGGAAATTCCTAACAAGATATCCTTTAGCCGTCCTGACTTGTCATACTCCCACACAGTGAAGCAGCACACGGGGGTAATGCACTCCCCTCGCCGCCATCTTCCCTCTGTGGAGAAACATTATTCTTGATGGTGAAAATAGGAAGTATCTTTAAAATGAGAATCAAGTCAAATATGCTCACTATCTCTATTTTATTAAATGTAAGAGTTGACATCCTAGTTCAACAGGAAACAAAATTTAAAATATAATTGTATATAAAACTCAGAGAACATAAAATAAAATTTTAGAAACAGAGAACTCTTTAAGATAGGTGGCATATGATCAATATATCAATTCTATATATCAGTATCAACAATTATAAAGCCTATGTTTAAAAACGTACAAAAAGTTGGAAATTTTCTGTTAAAAAAAATAAAATCAACATAACTACATGGTACCTAGGAATAAATTTGAAAAATACATACAAGACCTGTACAAAGAGTACTGTACAAATTTTCTGTTGCAGTTTACAAAATATTATAGAAGAGATTAAATATAAATATAATAATCAGAAGCCATACCATGGTCCTAGATTAGAAAATTAGTTATTTCCATATGTATTAGAAAAACATAGTCATTCAAATCAAAATGTTTAGGCTACTTCTTATACCACGTATGAAATAGTAATATTTAAGGCATCCAAAGCAAAATTGTTAAATGTTTAAAAAATGTGAAAAAGTACTATTAAACTTTGAGGAAGTCTAAAATTTCATAAGCAGGATACTCAAAGAAAGAAACATAAAATAGCTTTAAAATTCATTTGATCAGCATCAAAATTAAAAATGTTTGTGAAAAGTCACCATGAAGAAATTTAAAAATACAAAGTAAAATATTTTTAGAATTCATATAACCAACAAAGGATTGATATTTAGAAAATATAAAGAATTATAATATGCTAAAACAATAGAAATATGGGCAAACTACATGAATAGGCTTTTCACAGAAGACAAAATAGGAATGGCAAAGAAACATATGAAGAATCTCTTACCCTTGTTAGTAATCAGGAAAATACCCCTGGAGAACCATGAGATAAAATTTAATACTGCTTGGCTTGGGAAAAATTAATAATTTGATTATATTGAGCATTGAAAGAAATGTGGATCAATGGAGATTCTTAAATATTGTTTTCTGACAATAAAATTGAAATACCAATTGACATTCTCTTTAAAATTTGAAAATAATCATTTCTTGGGTAAAAATGAATGTCTCAGAATACAAAAATAAAACTCAACTGTACATATGCAAAAAAGGGATGGCAACATTAAATCATAATACGTCTTTGGAATATTTCAGGGAACTGTATACCTGTCCATGGATGGACCACAAGCTGTATGTTTATGGGCAAAGGAATAAAATGTGACTAGCAACTTTGACAAATGGCCAGTGCAATTCACAATGCACTACTTTTAAAATGTTAAAGAATTTGTGCTTTGCCCTGCACACCAAATATTTTCAAACATTTTTAGGCACAGAGCCCCCTTGAAATCAAAAGACAAAAACATAAGATGCAAAAGAAGAGCTGCTTTGATTGGAATTGAAGGTCCTTGAACCAAGAGTGCATAGCCCCTCCTTCTCTCTCCATGGAGATACCTAAGGCTGTATTACAGTGTCCCCAGTGCTTGGGCACAAGTCGTAAAAAGGTTGTAGTGGACAATAGGGTTTCAAACCCTGCAGTACCACAGTCTAAAAGCATTATATGATGTCTGTGCAATTGGATGATGGCAGAATGTCTACGGAATATTTTTAGAGAACACCTACTCAATGCACAGGGAAGATGTCTAGAAAGATATCCAGTTGTAGTCTCAAAGTACCCAATGTGTTTGACAGAAGCCTCAAAGGTCTCAAGCATACAAATATATTTCTCATTATTCATCCCAATTGCTCAAAGTACTCTGGAAGTACACTATAACCTTTATAAGCAGTTTACATACATTGGTTTCTGCACTATCAAGAAAAATTGCTTGTGTATTTTATTAATCCTAAATAAAATCTAGTTAATAATGACTTTAATCATCAGAACGTTGGACATCAAATGGTAAACAAAAATAGAGTAAAAAATCAGTCAGTTGTCTAAAATCATCCCTGGGTATAAGACAAGACACTTGGATCTCTACCTCTTAATTTGGCACCTCAAAAATGGACCTGAAAATACCCACACATCTCCTTACTGCCCTGCATTTCAGCCTAAGAGCTCCATCACCAAAGTACAAATACAGGACATTGTGGGGGGGTATTATCAATATTATTATAATATTAAACATAAAATTAAGTAATTCAAGTTATAATTAAAAAGTTGCATATTGAAATAAATATAAAAGAATATTTAGAGTCTCAGAGTTAATTATCACACTGACCTAAACAAAAATCATGGTTTTTTGTTTGTTTATTTGTCCATTAGACCTTTTTCCTTTCTGGCTTCAGCTTTTCCATCTGAAAAGTGGGATAATACCTACTTGTCAGGATCATGCAAAATAACGTATAAAACTCATTGAATGGAGACTGAGCCATGGTAAGTGCTTAGTAAGTGATAGCTGTAGTATGAGTTGGAGAATGTAAGACCTTCTACATTTATAAACTTCTTAGAAAACCTTCCTAATAAAAACTCTCCAATGACAAAAACGGAAAATGCATTTGGACATTTTTATATTATGTTGGAGAAAGATTCCTCAACCACAGTTCTGTTGATTTTTGGGGCTGGATAACTCTACATTGTGGGGAGTCTGCTCTGTACCCTTGTAGGATGCTTAGCTATATCCTTGCCTTCTACTCACTAGATGTCAATGATCCCCTCTCTCTGAGTTGTAACAAACAAAAATATCTTCAGTTATTACAGACATTGGCAAACATTCACTAGGGGTGCAGAACATTTTAGACAACATTCATAAAGCATCAATTACAAAAGAAAAGTGTATCAAATTGGATATTATCAAACTTAAAAAAAATTAAACTTTTTTTCAAATATGAAAAGGCAAGCAGGAGACTAAAAAAAAATTACGCCAATACATATATCTGATAAAAGCTAGCATTCATATTTCAAGGCCTCTGCAAAACAATTATTTTTAAAGAACAAATTAAAAACATAGGCTTGAACATTCAACTACTTCATGAAAGCAGATACATAAGTGGGCTGTTGGAAAGTGATTACACAGCTCCAAAGAGGTGGTCAACATCATTTGTCATCAATGAACTGCAACATAAAGCTACAGTGAGATACCACTGCACATCTGTTAGAATGGCTGGAGGTTAAAGACACCATTCCAAGTGCCACTAAGGTAGAGGCAGCTGAACTCTTGTACCCAGCTGTTGGGTGAATAGAATTGTACACCAATAGAAAGCTGGAAGTTTCTTATAATGTTAGGAAATACCTACTCTAAGGTATTTGATTTAGCAATTCTACCCTTGGTATTTGTGCACAAGAAATGAAGAAAGCAAACACAAAAATACATGTACAAGAATGTTCATAGCAGCTTATTCATAAAGTCCAGAACCAGAAGCAATCCAAATGTCCAACAGATGAATGGATGGACATGGTGGTTTAATCCCCCAGCAATAAAGAAAAAGAAAGAAGTAGAAAGGTGTTCTATTGAGTGAAAGAACAGAAACCTATAGGAGAACACACTATATGATTCTATTTATAGAAAACTCAAAAAAGAGGCAAAAATAATTAGGATGACAAAATTTAAAAAGTGGTTGCCTGAAAAGCAGAAGTACTAGGGAGCTTTCTGTGCCTCTCTGGTGTTCTGTGTCTCAGTTGGAGTAGTAATCACACAGCTGTACATGTGTCAAAACACAGAGGAATACATCTGGGTGTTTTCCTGCAGAAAAAATGATGGGTGAGGAAATAACCAGATTGAAAAATCTGAATAACAGCAATAGGAAAAAGTGAATGTAAGAAACCTGAGAAATTTAAATAACCATATATGTTCAAGTCATTCCAGTGAATTTTGAGAAGGCATTTTAATCAGAAAGTGAGAGAGCTGCCCAGTGTAAAAAATAAGCAGCTAACAAATAATAAAGAAGTCAAAACAGTGAGTGGCAAGACCAGAAAGAAGAAAAGAGGAAAATAATAAACAGTGACTATCATAAAAGAAAAGAGGATAGGAAATTGGAAGGAAAATATTAATCAGAGATATAATAAAAGAAATTTTCCCAGAGCTAAAAAATGTCATAAGTCTTTGAATCTCAAGGTCTTCCTAAGAGTCAGATGGGTTTATTTCCTAAGGGCCTATCCCTTAAAATATGCTGCAAATTTTCTGAATTACCACAACAAAGATACAATTCTGAATAAGAGTAAAATGAACTATTTTCTTGGTATACTATTCCTATTTAAATCATCATTTATAAATATTTTTATGGAAATATTAAGATTATCTGAACCTATGTGCTTTTTGTAAAATTTATTTAAGGAAAAAGGAACTAACATAGATGTAATAGAATGAAGAGAATTTGTACTACACAGAAAATATTTTGGCAATATAAGTGGTAAAATAAATACTAAGCCTAAGAAATCGCTAACAATACATTTTTGAAGCTTGGATAAATTATAAAGAAAGGATTCTTAAAACAAAAAAGTAAAGAATTTTTTAAGAAATTCAAAACTGAGGAGCTGGGGTGTGGCTCAGCGGTAGAGCCCTCATCTAGCACATGGGAGGCCCTGGGTTCGATCTTCAGCACCACATAAAAATAAATAAACAAAATAAAGATATTGTGTCCAGTTACAACCAAAAAATAAGTATTAAAATTTTTTTTTGAAAAATAAAAGAAATTCAAAACTGAAATTTAACATACTTTCTATAAAAAATGATAAACTAGGGTGGAATAAATGAATGCTAAATTTTGTCAGTCTCTGGAGAGGCCACAAATACATTTTATATCTTTCCACTGGGGAAAAAAAACCATATTTGATCAAACATGCTTGTTACAAAACCTAATATGACCCATTAGTAGAAGAGAAATAGATGTAGGATTTTGAAATAAGCAATTAACCAATTAAAAAAATCTAATCACTCCAAGGAAGAAGAGCAAAAGGAAAAAAAAAAAGTAACCATAAAACATAAAGAAACAAGTAAGTTTTAACATATTGAATCCCAAGTTTTCAATCCTGTGACTATGTCAATGAAATTGATCCGGGTGCATTAAAATTGGTTGAAAGCCATAATCTGTAGCTTATATGTTATATTGATTAATATTTTATATTGCAATTATTATTATATTCTTATTGTATAATATTTGTTGTTGTATTATATACTATATTTAAGTTTCTGTACATGTTCCACATCTGGGACAATGGGACAAAATGGGTTAATTATTCCATAATGTAAATATACGTCAAAACATCACACTTACCATACAAATATACAATATGTACAATTACTACTTGCCAATATTTTTTTAATAGCAAGTAAGAATGAGGTCAAAACCAGATTGATTTGCATAATGAATGGAATGAATTTAATTTCTCTATTAACAGAGAAAGAATCCAAAACTGAAGTTAGAAAAGGAAAGCAAGAGGCTGTTAAAAGAGCATTTTATATAAAATATAAAAGGAAGGTTGAAAATAGATGAAGACACAAGAAGCAAATCGAAACAAGGAAAGCAGGTAGCAATATTTTCATGAAAGTATAACTGAAGCAAATACATCAAAAGGGATATTTCATATTTTATAAAAGGTAAGTCCTGTCAAACAGTGTGTCAAAAACTTTGTACGTTGAAAAAAAAAAAAAAAGATCTCACTTCCAAACACATTAGGCAAAGAAGTTTTAGAAACACAACAAGAAATTGGCAAAAACTACAATCTTAAGGGACATGACAGATCATGTAGATGAAAAAGAAAAAGTACTTGAACAACACAATTAAGGAATTTGATTCATTAAGGATAAAGTAAGATAGAGAATATTGTGTCTTACAGCCTAAAGATACATATTCTTTTGAAATATTCATGGAACAATAATGAAAAGAGAAAGAGACACAGTGGCCCTGGTGAAGGCCCAAAGAAAAAGTACCAGTTAGCTCACACTTTGTCCTCAATGCCATAATTCTGGAACTTAATACAGTACTTCTACACAGACTCTAGAAATGAAAGAAATCGTGTCAACCATGGACTAAGAAAGCAGCAGGAGTAATATGATTGTTGCATAACAATGTCTTCAAGTAGATACTTAAGTATTTAAGTAGACAGAAATCATGCATTTCTTTCTCATATCAGTCTGAATATTTCATCTCACTGGCATATAAAAAAACTTCATTATTTAATCAGGGAGTGAATGAGAGCGTTTCTTCTGATACCTATCAATATTTTCTTGACAGAGAGGCACTGGCTTCCAGCACAAAGGGTGAGATGCAAGAATGGGGACCAACTTTCTTTTGTTGTCTAGTAGGGCAAATCCAACCCCCTCACCTGCTCCTGGTTACACACATCCTTGAATGATCTTGACATAGGTGAGCTGCTGAGGAAACTCATGTCATCCACGTTTAATAATTATCCTACTCCTTCATTTATAAATATAAATGGATAACTCATGATTCCTAGATATATGAAAAAAATCATAGTAAAATTAATCAAAAATAATCGCAAAGAAAAAGCCAATTCATTAATATGGGAGGAAACAGAAAACAATTCAGGGAAAAGAAAGGAATCTTCAAATAATTTTAATTGGTTTAGTGGAAAAGATTTGACCAGTTATTTTATCCATAGAAGAACAGGTTGTAAAATAAAAGGAATAAGCATTTGTGAAAATTCAAAATGTAATTCCTGGAAGAAAAGGGTGACACACACTTGTAATCTAGCAGTTCAGGAGGCAGAGGCAGGAGGATAACAAGTTCCAAGTCAGCCTCAGCAACTTATTGAAAAGCAAGACCTTGCCTCAAAATAAAAAAATAAAAAGGTTGGGGATGTGGCTTAGTGGTTAAGCACCCCTGGGTTCAATACCTGTTGCCAAAAAAAAAAAAAAAAAATGTAATTCTTCACAATTTGAAAGCTTGATAGAATACTAGATGAAAAAGTCAGAAAACTTTCCAGAACCCTTTTGGAGGAAGAGAGTCAAATATACAGAAAATGCAGAAGGAAGTCAGTAATAAAGGGATGTGCATAACTGATCAAAGGAATAATAGAATAAAATTACCCAAAGCGTAAGTAAACCAATAGATTTCATCTGGTGCTGAGCAGAAAGAAGAGTTGGAAAAAATCTAATCACACTCGTATAAAATTCTGTAACACTCAGATTCTAAAGAAGATCCTAAAAGCTTTCAAAGAGATTGTGACACTTATTTTCATAAGAACAAAAACTAAATTGGTTTCAGGTGTCTCATAAGCAATGCTGGATGCTGAAACATCAGAGCAATGCCTTCAAAAGTAGAGTGAAAATATTTGGAACCTTAAATTCCAGCAATTGGTCAAGAGTAAAGACAAATTATAGTCACTTTCAGACATGCAGGAATTTGTAAAATTTACCATCTGTAGATTCGTTCTCACAGAATTATTATTATAGACCCCAAAACAAAAGCAACAATAGAATCCAAGAGTAAGAAATATATGAGATTTAGGAAACTGTGGACCAAATAAAAAGGCAAAATAAAAGGAAATTCTAGGAAGATGGGTGTGCCATGGACCTGGAACTTGGAATTCCAGAGCTCTGAAGAGCATCTCCAAAAAGCAAGTGAGTCCTAATGTGCATTTCTATATGGAAGAACTGAATCTCTTGATGAAAAGCTAAAAACACATAGAAATATTTAAAATTAAAATGTTCTTTTTCCTTCCCCTCTTTCTACTTTCATTGTTTCTACTTTTAGTGGAATTTAATATCATATTATATCTTGACCTATGAATCACTCTATTTTGTTGAATATTTCAAACATTGAAGTTTTTTCATTTTTCTATTTAACTTATAGATAAGTAGGGAAAAATCTTAGTTCTTTGGCTCTCAATCTCCTATGTGAGTCTGTTGCTTTAAGACATGAATCAGAACTCAGAATTTTAATTTTAATTATAATTGAACCCTGGGTTCAATCCTAAAAATTCAACGAAGGGGCAGGTTTGTAAATTTGGCAAGACCAATCAGAATTACCCTATATCTCCTACTTCACAAAGAAAGTATTTCTGAGATTAAAACTGATATGAAGGGAAATAATGCGGAGAGATGGGGACAGAGAGACTAAGCCTGACAGAATCATCTGAACCTCAAAGTTCACCTCTGCCTAAACTTATCAGTTATGTGAGCTAGTTACAATCTCTTGCTTAACAAAGTTTGTGTTTTTGTCATTTGCAACTAAAAGAAAAAAATCAGAGTAAATCTCTATTTAATACAAATCATAAGAACAGGTTGGGAAGAAAATAAAGATGCTTAGGATCGCCATGAGCTTTCTACATTGACTTGAGAATGTGAGCCAATTCAGGAAGACCAAAAAAGGAAATGAAGTATAACTATTATAAAAAAGAAAATAAACCAGGCACAGTGGCACACCCCTATAATCTCAGTGACTCAGGTGGCTGAGGCAGGAGGATCACAAGTTCAAGCCAGCCTCAGCAGCCTAGCAAGACTTTGTCTCAAAATAAAAAATTTTAAATGGGGGACTGGGGATATAGCTCAGGTAGTATAGTGCCTGCCTCACATGCACAAGGCCCTGTGTTCAATCCCCAGTACACACAAAAAATAAATAAATAAAAAGGGCTTGGGATAGTGGCTCAGTGGTTAAGTGTACCTGGGTTCAACTCCCAGTACCCCTCCAAAAGACAAAATAAATTAACACTAGTTGCAGATCTGATGAAACCTCAGGAGAAACACTTAATAAAAGAACTAATAAGAGAATCATAGGTGGAAAAATCCATTCAAATCTGCCTTTCACACACATGTAGCATGATATTTAAGAAGAGACTTAACAAAAAATTTTAAATACCTTTATATAAAGGAGAAGTCATGCAAACATTTGAGGGGAGGGCATTTGGGCAGCATGAACAAAGAATTCAAACTTCTCTGATGAGAACATACTCAGCATGTTTGAGAAATTGCAAAACTGCCCACTACAGCTACACTAGTATAGACAGGGAACATGAAGTACAAAGTGAGATCAGTGATATGTGAGGATGGGGGAGATCATCCAGGGTCTTGGTGGCAGTTGGAAAGACTTTGACTCTTATTCTGGGTCATATGGAGACCCACCAAGGGGTTTCAGGCCAAGACTTACATAATCTACTTTAGGTTATCATAGTATTGCTCTGGCTGCTGTGTTGACAAAAGATATCGAGGGGACAAAGAAAGTTAGGAAACTTGTGATAAAGGCTGGGGATGTGATTCAGTGGTAGAGTGCTTGCCTAACATGCCCAGGGCCCTGGGTTCAATCCTAGCACCACACAAAAACAAAAAAAAAACCTAACTTGGGATAATCCAAATAACAATAATATCAGTCAAAAAAGATAATTCGGGTCAAGTTAATAGCAGTGGAATTGGTACCAAGCAATCAGATTCCAGATAGACTGTAAGTCAGTAACAAATATACAACATCATGTGTGCTCATGCCACCCACAGGGACAATTTTGCCCTTGTTTTGTAAAACTGTATGTATTTATATCTAAAGAAAATTCAAGGAGAATATAGAAAATACCAGTGCATGGATTTAATAAGTTTTTACTGAGCACAGCATCCATGTGTTGGCCACTAAGCTAAGCCATAGGACAAGGAAGAAAATAGTTCCTGCCCCAAGAAGCCCATAGTCACATGAAGAGGGAAAATACAACATGGTCTGATAAAAATTGAATAATCGTGGAAGCACAGGAGAAGCTCTGGCCACAACTCCAGCATTTCCCATCCCACTGGGGTCTATGACATTCAATGGTTCCCTAACATTTCCTGGACTGAACCAAAAGTCTTCAGCAGGGCCCACAGAGTCTGGCTCACTCCATCTTTAAGGTTCCACTGCTCTCTGTGCTTCTTTAACAGTGGCCACCAGCCTTTTTTGATGTCCCTTGAACCATAAGTGCCACGTTCCTTTGGCCCCAAGCATGATGACCATGCCTTTCAGTGGCTGACAACATTCTTGTCACCATCTTGGTCATCCCCACTCCTGCTTCCCCTGCGACCTCAGCTCCTCGGTTCCCTTACTGACAACTCCCTCTGATGTGTGTTCAGACCATTCACCTTCCCATTCTAACACGTACTACTTTATGTGATTATTTGATGAGCTGGACTTCTTTTATCTGGACTGTTAAAAAGACAGGATCCTACTGGTTTCAGCCCTATCATGTCTTCCATTCCCAGAACCATGCTAGACTCACAGTGGGGATTTGATAAATATTTATTAATTGGATGGATTAAGGTACTGATCATTACATTATTTGTTGATCTTTTCTTAAATTAAACCATAAGCTTCTATGGGAAGAAGCCATGTAAATTTTTCTTTTTATTTTCAGCATTCAACAAAATGCCTACCATATAATAAAGGCCGAACAAAATATCTGTTGACTGGTGAATGAATAAACCAGTGAATAAAATGAGATGAAGGAGCAAATGAATGAACAAATTAATCTTTGTCTTAAAACCAACTCCCACTGTGAATTTAATGTCTTTCTACTTATGTTGCGTATTCAGATCTATAGATAAAATTGTCATTATCAGCATCATCATGATTTTTGTGTGTGTGTGTAAGATGGTAGGGTCCGAACCCAGCACTTCACATACAATAAACATAAGCACTACAGAGTTCACCCCCGGCCACTATCATAATATTGTTTCAAAACCAGGAGGAAAAAACAAATTCTCAGAACAAATTATTGAGTATCCAAATATTTTTAAAATTCTGCTCCTGGACAAAACAGAATATTTTGACACAGTTTCTAAAAGGATTTTTAAAAATTCAGTATGTCTTTCAAAATGCACAGTAAATGCTTGGTACCCTCAGTGGTGGTCTGAATAGAGGTCATAAGGAGAAAAACAACAGTTTAGCTTCAGACACCATCCTTTCACCAAAAGGCTTGTGAACCCAACTAACAGAAAAGAAGGGTCAATCACAGCTGAAAGAAGGAAGCAACAGCCTCATGGAAACAGTTCAGCTCTTGCCAAAAGGAGCTAAGAAGTAGGGAAGGCCCATCACTTATTAAGCCAGGGATGTATTTCTATTGCCTACTGTGAAAAAGGGCTCTCCAACATTAGTGAAAGAATGTTCTACACGGCCCTTGAACTTGGGCGGAAATCAGGAAAAGAACTAGGGGAAAAAAAATTCCTGCAGAGTTTCCTTTCCAGGTTTGAGCAATAGCAACATGTAGAGAATGACAAAAGAATAAAGACAAATTGACAAAGTATGAAACATCTATAATTCAGCTTCGTCTGAATCCATGATTCTGCACACAATATTTTACTGGATACATCAGAAAAATTAAGACTTGCCCTGCACATGGACTTCTCATGCTACTCAATAATGTTGTCTTTGCGGTACCCAAGAAATACAAGAAAGATTTTTTTAACATTTAAAGTTGCTAAACATGCAGTACATTATTGTTATTTATTAGTACAATAGAATGCAACTTATTTCTCCCATAAATACGTACAATTTTATGAGTTGATTTTAAAAACAATAAAAGTGAAAGAGTAATATAAAAAGTTGCTTAAATCTGGGCTGGGGATGTGGCTCAAGCGGTAGCGCGCTCGCCTGGTATGCGTGCGGCCCGGGTTCAATCCTCAGCACCACATACAAACAAAGATGTTGTGTCTGCCGAAAACTAAAAAATAAATATTAAAATTCTCTCTCCCTCTCTTTAAAAAAAAAAAATCTCATAATGGAGGGATTTATTTTAAAAAAAAAGTTGCTTAAACAATGTCTAAAATTTTATCATTTCTTTAAAAATAATTTTATCCATTTATTTTTCAGCACATTCACTTTTACAGTTATGGCAACTACTCTCCTGAAAATGTGAGAACTCCATCCTCATGCCATTTCCACTGGCCCATCTGAAACAGTCTCCTGTGGGGAAATGTTCCTTTTCAGCAGCTTTCCTGAGCTACCAGCATTGGATTCTGCCTCTCTGAAAGTTCTGCAGCTCAACACTGGCTTTGAAGTAACTGCTTAAAGACAGTCTCAGGAGATGCACAGTTAATGGCCCCATAATGAGTCGCTTCTCCTGGCCTGAAAAGATATTGCCACCACATCCATATTTGATTTTCTGGAAAATCTATAGTTGCGTAAGCTTCATGCATGAACCAGTATATGCTTATTATAAGCCTTTCGTTTTTCTTTTTGCAACTCATGCAGACTGCTCTGAGGGGAAAAATCCAAAAACAAAGTAACCTGACAAGCTGAGTACATAAATTAAGTACATAAATTCTTTACAAATAGGGCTCTTGATAGTACACTTAAAGTACAAATAGTAGTTCTACAGCACACCCAAGGAGTTCATTTTTAAAATGAATGAAATGATGCTGGAAAGATGACATTTTAGAATTACTTTCCCTACTTGTTGACTTACAGCAGCTCTACTTTCTTAGTGTTTTTAGACAAATGCTGTTATTTAAAAGAAAGGGACTCTGAATATTTGCATAAATAAATGCTGTCTTCTTTCTCCTACAGAACGCTGCAAAATACCATGACCATGGCAAAATGTGTTGATTATTCCCAGGGTTCTGAAACTCCACTGACCAAGATATTCTAAAGGGTTACTCCATTCTGCAAAATCATATACCTAATGTAAAAAGAAGAGATTAGAAAGCTGGAGATAAGTTTTGTTCCTACATCATCAGCAATGACCTAAGTCCTTTGCTCAAGTATTTTGTGCCTCCATGACAGAATACACTACATGCAATTGAAACTTCCTCCTTCTTGACGTCTTCATAAGGAAACCATGAGTCTTTTGAACTAACACTTGAAAATACTTTGAGTTTTCTAAATACAGACACATTTTAACATATTTTTATTTGTTCTAATTATTTATATATGACAGTAGAATAAATTTTGACACATCATACATAAATGGAGTATAACTTCTCATTCATCTGGTTGTACATAGGGTAATAATGTCCGTAAATACAGATATATTGAAATGCAAATGTAAAGTAAAACTCAAAGATCTAGAGTATCTTTTTCTATTAAAACTACATCCTACCTTCTTTTAAAAAATGAGATAAAAATAGCAGAAGTTCCATAAAAGTTCATTTATATATACTTTGTATTTAGTATATGCACACTAATGGTCACCTATGGATATCAAACTAACTAGAAATCAAAACAGTTCATGAATTAAGGAATAATTCTGATATAATGTGAATCTAACCTTGTGGAGATGTAGCAGATCCAAGCAAAGGGGGAATCTTCCTCATTGGATCAAAGCAAACCTGACAATGTTGTCCCCTCCAATTTCAAACCATGAACTCAAGAAATTATGGGAATTTCCTATTGGTAGGCATTCTGAAAAAAATCAAAATACCTGAAGAGCACTCATTTGCCACTTCCTCTTGGATCATTCTAAGAACATTCTTTCAGCCTCTTGCCAATAAATGCAAACAGGGTAAAACAACCCAAGATAATTCATGCCTAGAAGAAAACCCCAACATTTTTTTAAATGATGACATTGCAAAGAAAACTCAGCTGAACTAACACAAATACTTTTTGAAGGGCTTGGCAGATGGAATGCTAACCAACCAACTTCTACCTCTGATGCAGCCATAAATATTCCCTGGAACTACATGAGAGAGAGAAAAAACAATCCTTTAAAATTTAACTTTAAAATGCCCTAATGCTAGTCCTCTACTTTATCTGTAAATAAAAGTAATTTTGAAGGTGAAGCTGCAGATTAACATGCTTTAAAAAAAAATCCTGGACTCTGCTATTAATAACTAGAATGAGGGACTTAGAAATGTGATCAGCTGTAATGTGCTTATGGATGCCCTTGACCTCCACACTTTTAGACCAGACCTCCCCTTACCACATCCTCCCAACACCATGATACACCACATAAATGCTGGCACAGCACACAGCTCCCTTCTTTCCATTATTTTCAGGTGGAAAATCCATTGTCTTAGACTGTACGATTAAATGTTGTCTTGGGTCCCTGCCAGAGATTAAATAAATATAAATTTGGCTGAAGACAGCTTCTTTTTGTAATGTCTATTTTACCACTTGATGCCAAGATGTGATGAAGAAGTCCAATTGTTTCTGAATATAAACATAAACTTGCAGAGATCTGAAGAAGCCTTTATAAGATGAAGCGACTCTTTAGCATTATTTAGAATGATTTGCCTTAGGAATAACTGTGCCAAAACAAAGAAAAACCTCAAAACTCAAAACTAAACCAGAGAGTAATCCATTCTTTTGCATTTATCCTCTGACAACATGGAATCGTATTCATTTCAGGAGTAAAACAGAAAAACAAAACCAAAAATCCCTACCGCGGTAGGAAGGTCAAGATAGCACTGGACTATAAACCAAATCCCCACACACATGTCCCTCCCTTTCCCCCAAAAGCATTTCTAGTAAATACCCATCCAGACAAAAGCCTCCGTTTCCCTATTGCTTTTGTGTGCTGTGGCAGGAAGCCCTTGTCGGCTGTGTGAGTGAAAAATAACAACTGCAGACGCTCAGACACATGCCACAATGTTCCCGTGGAAATCAAACTCTGAGAAATTTTTTAAATGTTTTCAACACATCAGCATGAAGCATCGACCTAGTTGGAATCACTTAGATCTAAAGCAAATGCACTGATTGTTTTCACAGCAGGCTTTTCTTCTTGGAGCCGAAACAGGCACAAGAGTGAGCGTTGCACGGAAAGGTTTTCAGCCCCCTGCCTTGGTCTGCTATAGCCTGTGACACGATCGATACCAGGGTGAGCAGCGCAGGAAGCTCAGGGAAGATTATGAAGATGAGGTGAGTGACAGAATTACCTTACAGGATTTGTTCTTTCTCTCACCTTGAAATTCATCTGCCTTAGACAGAGATGGAAAACCATCAGGGCAAAGACCAAAAGCCAGGGGTGGAAAGAGGATGAAAGACATCAGACATGTGTGCTGAGAGGCTGGCCACTGTGTCTTTTTACATGTTACCATCATCAGGAAAGGGCAAGTCCTGTGGCCAATCAGGGGTGGCCTCCTGATTAACAAGAACAAAAATGCCAGCATCTCTCCTGGGGCTTGGAGAACAGCAGGTGCACAATAATTGGTAGACATGATTTCCAATAGATTTTTATCACTATTAATACAATTAATCCTCCTATTTTACTTTTTATCCCCCATATAGATACCATTCATGTAAATAATATGCACAAAGTATCAACTTTCCAAGTAAAATTGTGGGATGGGAATAGGGAGAAGATCAAAGGTGTCCTAGATTTCCATCATGTGTTTCCTGAGGCCCTTCTCAGCCAGGCACCATAGTCCAGTTTTCTTCCCCTTGCTCAGAGGCAGTGAGATGCCTAAGTGATTGGGTCAGTTCATCCACAGGGCTTGTCCTCGAACTTAACAGAGATGCCAATTTAGTAAAGCCCATTTTCATTCCAGATATTCAGTATGCAAGAAAACTGCCACCCATTACTCTGATTAAACAAACTGTCCTGGTCAACCCAGCAGAGGTGACAATGTGTCTAGTAATCATATTAACAATTACAGGATCCCACTATAATCACGTACACAATCCAAAAATTTAATCCTAGAGTTTTGACAATATATAAGAAGTGTGCAACAAATTCAAGGTTATTTTTTGGTGTTTAAGCCACTGGTAAACATAGAAAAAAATAAATATATGTAGGTCTGCTTAATTATTATCACCAAAACATTTGAAGGAATTTTTTTTTTAATTTGGTACCAGGGATTTACCCAGGGGCACTACCACTGAGACATGTCCCCAGCCCTTTTTATTTTTTTATTTTGAGGCAGAGTCTTACTAAGTTGCATAAGGTCTTACTAAGCTTCTGAGACTGGCTTTAAACTTGCGATCCGTCTGCCTCAGCCTCCCAAACTGCTGAGATTACAAGCATGAGCCACCACACCCATCTTTGAAGGAATTTTTATCTGGGATGTTTTATTTATTTCTGGCCTTTTTTTTCTGGTACATAATTAGTAACTTACATATAACCTATTTTTTTAACTTAACATTATATGTTATATCATAAGCATATATCCAGATAATTTGACTTCTCTGCCTCCCCACCCATACTGAAGATTAAACCCAGTGCACTCTACCACTGAGCTACAGTCTCCCAGCCACCTCCCCCCCACTTTTTATTTTGAGACAGGCTCTCACTAAGTTGCCCAGGCAGGCCTTGAACTTACAATCACCCTGCCTCAGTCTCCCAAGTAGCTGGAATTATAGGCATGCAACACCACACCCTGCAAGCTTCTTTGAAAACAGTTTTAATGTCACATGATCAGTGGATTTACCTTCACATATTTAATTGCTGCTCTCTTTGAAGACATCATATTTTGGTTTAGTGTGTGTGAATGCTAATAGAATGTTTTTAATCAGATTTATGAGTATTTCCTTAAACTAGAAATATTAGATCGAAAGCCAAAAGTTCTTATTTTTGTGGCTTATTTCAAAATAGCTTCACTATTGCTAAAATTTTAGAATTAAGAAAAGGAAAAATTTCTCCAAATATCCTAAAAGTAAGAGATTAACATTTTATTATGTCCTTGATGGCTTTTTGTATGCATACATAAATATTTAGATATGCTTCTCGTGTTTTTTATTATTTATAAAACTGAAGCATGTAGTACATAATGGGTTATAACCTGCTTTTTCCAGTTAACTAAATAACTGAGATTCTTTCCATGTCATTAAGTCTTCCAAATTCAAAAAGAGAATTAAATAAGTTGTGTTGGTTTTCCACAAGTGCCCTCCCATAGATTATGGATGAAGCTGAATATAATAATAGCAATTTAGCAGATTCTAAAACACTATATTTTCTAACTTAACCACATTGATATCTGATCCTTAATGAAAACTTTATATGTATATGGTGAAAATGTTTGGCAAGAGAGGGAGAAGGAAGAGGGAGAAAGTGTGGCAGGGAAGGAGGAAATGAGCATCAGAAAAACATTCAGAAATTCTCCCTGAAGAGAAAAATAACCTGTATTACTTTGCAAAAACTGATCAACTCAATAAGTTACCAAAGTAGCAGGTCAGTCATTTTTCTACCTAATACTTGTAAATTGTTGACTTCAAGGCAAAATCAGTTCTATATTAAGATTTTTCTAGAATTTATTATCTACCAAAGAAAAGGCACACATTCTAGAAGTACTGCTAGCATCTTTGCTACTAACTGTATTCTTTCAACAGCAAATTGTGGGAATTCAAAGGTAAAATCAGACAACTTATTTAATACCATCCAGTTTGCTATTGTTTCTAGGTATTCTTGAATAAAATGTTAAGGAGTAACACTTGACATAACTCTTATTTTTATCATAGAGTAGTTTTAAACCTCACTGTGGCTTATCACCATTACCACCAAAACCATCACCACCATCATCACCACCGCTACCATCATCACTGCCATCACATTGCCACCATCACCATCACTATCACCATCACTACCATCATCATTGCCACCATTACCACCATTATCATCACCATCACCATCATCATTGCCATTGCATCACCATCACCACCAACACTGTCATCATAATCTCTCCCATTCCATCATCATCTCCATTCTTCATAAGCTGACCTTTAAATTTTTAGGACTTAGCTTAAGTATATCCTTCTCACTTCTCCCTATCTAAAGTGGATTCCTCATCTGTATTATCAGTTTTGTGTTGTTATAACAAAATACCTGAAACTGTGCAATTTCTACAGAAAAGAGTTTTATTTAGCTTACAGTTTTAGACACTGATTTTAGCCAAAGATCAGATGGCCCAATCATTTTGGCCTCTGGTGAAGGCCTCGCCTCACAGAAGATGGCATCACAATAGGGAGAGTTCATAAAAAGATCCCAATACAACCAAGCAAGAGAACAGAATAAATCCATCCTGCTTTTATAATAAACCACTCTCAAGGATCTCACAGGAACCATGTTAATCATTTCCTAGGGCAGTATCCCCAGGGTTCTAAGTACTTCCCACCAAGACTCACCTCTTCAAGGTCTTACCCCTCTAAACATCACCACACTGAGAACCAAGCTTACGACACATGAACACTTAGGGGACATATTCAAGGCCTGTCTAAACCACAGTACTGTCCTCAATCATAATGCACCATCTTAATAATATTTTTTTATTTCCTTCCTGGTACTTTTCATAATTTGGAAATTTTTATTCATTTGTTTGTTGTTGTTTCTCAATTGTTTCTTTGCCTACACTGCAAAATAGGTTAGGATAGGACCACAACTATCTTAGTCATTGTTCTGTCCCCATGACATTATATAGTGCCTGCCCAACCAGCAGGTAATCAATAAAAATCACAAGAATTAGTTAATATATCACCTGGAATCAACTCTATAACCCAAAACAAAGAATGAAAAGATAAAAATTTGCCCAAGACTAAGAATGATCTTTCTAGTATCTTGTCTCAATATGGAAATTCAGTGCTTCACACTCATAAAAAGTCATTTTTACAATGTCCACAAACCATGCAGTCACAAGTACTGCATAAAGATAGAGAAAGTAGCCTGGGAGATTGGATGGGTTAAGAGGTGAGAAAGAAAGTGTTCACTCAGAAACATCTCTCTAGAGTTATACTGAAATATCCACCATTAAATTAATTTATGACTTTTATTCCATAATGCCATGGAACCCATTTTACTATGTGATAGTTCACATATGTTCTCACAGTTCCCTTATGAATTCATATATAGGTTATTTGAACAAAGAACACTGTTGAATATGAATTCATAGGGGAACTGTGAGAACATATGTGAACTATCACATAGTATTTGTCTTTTAAATTTAGCTCATTTTTGACTCTCCAAAGACTGAGATTGTTGAAACATATAAAGAAAAGGAAAGACCACATGGTTGATAAGGAAAGATCAGTCTCTGTACACGTGATCCTATGCACAAGAGTGGGGAGGAACATCTCCCTTTAGCTCTAATTTTTTTTGGATATTCTTTTATAAACCAAATTTGGGAGTATTTTTATTCCATTTCAACATAAGCTTTTGAGTGAACAATTTATAATTTATGGGGAGAAATAGATCAGAAGTGTTCAATGTTGAGACCAGGGCTACAAATGCAAAAGAGAAAGATTAAGATGTGATTATAAACTGGGCGCGGTGGCACACACCTCCTGAGACAAGAGAATCATGAGTTCAAAACCAGCCTCAGCAATGGCGAGGCGCTAAGCAACTCAGTGAGACCCTGTCTCTAAATAAAATACAAAATAGGAATGGGGATGTGGCTCAGTGGTTGAGTGCCCCTGAGTTCAATCCCCAGTTCAAAAAAAAAAAAGATGTGGTTTTAAATTGGGGAAGGGGTGTGTGTGTGTGTGTGTGTGTGTGTGTGTGTGTGTCTATGTTTGGAGGGAAGGAGATACAGATGAGATGAAGACAACATTTATTTAATGGAAGAAACACAGTAGAGAGGAGTGTGATACTAGTTGCTCCTGAATAATCTACATTGGTAAGACGTATTTGCTTCACTAGACAGTGCAGGTGATCACTAGATAAAAAGTCTCATAAGTAAATCAATGTTAAACAATAAGGGGCTCTCACTCTAGAGAGGTACTACAAAGTACCACAAAGGTACTACAGGGACCTCCCTTAGACACTGCATTTGTGAACTTGAAGTAACAGGAATGGAAGATCTGCTGGCTCAAGGTCAATCTGCTGAGCCAGTGTTCTTCAGTATCCCCCTAACTGTTCTGGCTGAAACCTGGGAAAACAGGTTAACACTTAGCTCTACTTGACTTCCCCTAACTGTCCCTACACTGTCCCTCTTCCTAGTTTCTCATTTACAAACCTGAATTACAAGAAATAAAATGAGACTTAGTCATTTCTCCAACTTTTAAGAAACTCCCTTCAAAAAAATCTGTAAGTAAGAATAGAAATTGAAAAGTTATAATATTGCTTTAGGGAAATAAAACAACCATGTGTCATATTTGGTTGCACTGGACAAAATGAAAAAAATCTATTTTACTATGCCATTGTTCCTAGGAACATCTCATATAATCACACCAACCCTTGCATTGGTCCCTGTTTTCAAAATTTGATTATATTAAAAGGACTCCTGACAAACAATAGTTAGTATAAAAGTTCAGAAATATTAATAATCTTACTAGCAAAAAAATTATTAAGCCCCAAATTATTCACATAAACTTGTACTTGTTATCAACCAAATCAGGAGCCCAGGGTCAAAGGAGGAAACTAGGTATGAAAATGTTATGTGAAGCTACTTCTGCACAGACCAGGATGGCTGGCAAGAACTTATTTTAGGTGGGAAAAAGCCTATGATTCCCACAACAACTGTAACTTAACCAGTTACATATATAGTATATTATGACAGGGAAGTTGACACCACATACAGAAATACTAAATACTACATATGCTTGAGGGGTACAAGTTATTGTTACTGTGGGAGCTGTAAGTTCTGAATGGCAATAAAAATGGAGCCAGAACCACCTGAAGAGCCTTGGATCAAGCCTTTATGGAAACCCTGTGCATTCATACAGTTGACAGATCTTTATAGAGTGCCTACTATGTGTAAAGCATTGTGCTAGAGGTTTGAAAAAATACGGCCTCTGACTCAAGTAGCTTATAAAGAAATACATCCACTGGGACTTACTAGTCCTACAAGGAATGTTTGTCCTCTGTGGCTAAATAGTCGATTCCATATCTTTCAAATGTCATATAGAGAAGCCCATAATGTAGAAATGCTATTAGAATTTACACTCAGATGCCTACTACTTCAACTCCAGCATCTGTCTTCTAATGCTAACCCTCTAATGTTCACTCCTATCCTTTACTGTCAGGTCTTTAAACTTAATGTGTTGATCTGTCCTTTCTTTCCTTGCCCCCCTCCCAATTGGCCCTTTTAACAACTAATAAATATAACACCAAAAATCTTGCTTAAACTTTCTTAAAATTTCCTTTACACTAAAAATTCTTTATACAACATTTTTATACTTATTTATATACATTCAGATATCTAAATGACATTTATATATTCATGACATCTCAATAAAAACTATATCTATCTACATATCTAACTACAGGTATACTTTTTAAAAAGAGATCATATTGTATATAGTGTAAACTCACTCTTATTGGGAGCTGGGTACTGCAACCCCATCTTCCTGAATTGTTAAAATTCACTTTAGTACACCTTAATCATTTAGGACAGCTCAAGCTAGAATGTACCTGGTAAAGAACAAGGAGAAGATCACCTCCACCACCCCTAACCTCAGGAGGTTTCAAGGTCTAGGAGATAGATGTCACAGGTAATTTATAAACTGGAATGAGTAGTAGAGCAATAAATAGCTGCATGCATTATTCACATGAATGTTGGGTAGAGTTTGGGGATATGAAGAAAGAAGGAGAGAAAATAAGACAATCATTGTAAAAATGGTCACAGAAAATAGATGTATGTATCAAGATAATTTTGCAAAGAGCAATCTCTGTTTTGCCCATTTTTCTAAATAGGAAAAGGTGTTATGCTTAGAGACCTATCAGAAATGCACTGAGAGCTGGTGTAAATGTTCAGAGAATGGGGGCTCTTCTATATTTTGCCACTGACATTGGTCAAATCTGTTAATAACAAGGGTTGTGGATCAACTGGACTTGATGATCTCTTTCCTGTAAACAAATATATAAATATATAAAAATCATACTTTTTAGAGAAGGAGGACTTTATCATACCTGCTTATGTATACCCATATCTGCTATCAGTTCCAAAACAGCTCAGACATAGTATTCCCAGGGCTAAGAAATTTGCTTACCAAATACTCAATAAACATTTGTTGAATAAATATTTTTTAGCAATCTGTGAAATATTTGCGTTCAATGGGTCTAGGTCAAGGCTGTGTGTTTAACTACCCTGGGGCCCAGAGGATGGAAAGCACCATCGAGGATGATCTCTTAGAAGTCATCATCCATGGCAAATAGAGCACAAATTTTCAGTAACCCTGATTCAAGCCAAGAATAGTTTTCTTACCCCTCTTCCATCTATTTAACTTGCTGCTGATTATTTCTCCTCTCCAGAAATGAGAGGATACCATGTTTGACACCAAGTTCTCTACTCCCTTCTATATGTTGGCTGGCTCAGGTCAGGCAGGAGAGGATTGCTTGAGGAGCTGCTTCTTCAGAAAGATGGACAGGATAGAAGTAAAAAGAAATCACAGTGGAAATCCAAAGGTATAGAGGAAAGAAACTTCAGATGTTTGAGAAAAGTGAGTAATCTATTCAACAAGGTAGGGTTCAGAGTCTGAATGGGAGGAGTGATGGCCAGGAAACAAACCTGGGATAATGGGTCAGGGTGTCGCATGACCTCATCAATGAGTTTTTGAAGAAGTGAATTTATCTTCAGGAAATTCTCTAGCATTCAGCTCAATGGTAGATAAATTCATAACAGCAGGTGGGAATCTGGGTTCCTACCCCAACTCCAGTCAGAGATCCACTGGCTTGTCTCCTCCATACTTAGGGTTTGTATGAAAAAGTTGTTTGAATATAGAAATATTTGAAAGTTACTGAAGTTAGGAACCACAAGAACAGGAAGACAAGAAGGAGGTTACTTCAATAACCAAAGTGAAAAGAACAAAACTCTGAAAGGAAGGGGATATCAAGAATGAACTCAGAGATTCTCAACCCAGATAGATCCCAGGAGCTCTGCAGATTCATTAAATACGGAAGGAGTAAAGATGACTGAGGGGCCAAGCTTAGGTGGGATGGAAAACTGTGACATTCTTTGAAGAAAAAGCAAGGGAAGAGGTATAGACCTATTGGCAGACCTCCTGCTTTCAAATTCTGACTCGCCACTCACTCGTCCTGAGGCAGACATGGTGGAAAATTCCTAGAATAAGAGACAACTAGGTGCTTCACTATTATTCTTTAGGTGGAATGAGCTTGTAGGAAAGAAGGCTCTATCATCCAACAAGATACTGTGAAGAGAAAGCTTATGCAGGTATGATAAAATGTAAAAATAATTAAAAGTGGACAGAGCTGGGAGTGGAGTAGAGAATAAACATAGAGATATGATAGTTGAAGTCACTAAAGTTGATAGGAATATAGAAGGGAGTAGAGAACTTGGTGTCAAACATGGTATCCTCTCATTTCTGAAAAGGAGAAATAATCAGCAACAAGTTAAATAGATGGAAGAGGGGTAAGAAAACTAGCAATAGAAGTTTTGGGTTAAGAAAGCCAATCCAGCCAGGCACAGTGGTACACACCTGTAAATCCAGTGGCTCAGAAAGCTGAGGCAGGAGGATTGCAAGTTCAAAGCCAGCCTCAGCAATTTAGCAAGGCCCTCAGCAACTCAGAGAGACCCCATCTCTAAATAAAATACAAAAAATGGCTAGGGTTGTGTTTCAGCGGCTAAGCACCCATAGGTTCAAACCCCATCCCCCTCAAAGAAAGAAAAGAAAGCCAATTCATTAGAAAGTTCAAGAAGCATAGTCAGTTACAACCAGGTAGGAGGAATAAATTTGGGGGTTCTATTGCATACAGGCTGACTAGAATTAACCATGATGTAGATGTACATTTCAAAAAGACTAGAAGAGAGGATTTAGAAATCTCACAACAAAAAAATGCTAAATATTTGAAGTGATAGATACGCTCAGTACCTTAATCTGATAATTGTACAACCAAACATGTATAGAAACATCAAATTATACCCATCAACATACCATCTATTAATTGCTAATATATAAATAATATCATTAACTAATAATAACATTTACATATTTATAGAGCACTAACATATCATTATCAACTAATATATTTATATATTTGTTAGAGTATTGCTATATGAATATATTAACCCATATTTATAGGGTAATAATATGTAAATATATTATTATTGTTGTATTTTAATTCAAAATAAAATTTTAAAAAAGAAGCATAGTCAACAATATCCCTCATAAAAGCAAAAGTGAATCGGGACTTCCATCTCTTCTACATGGAAAGTTTAAGTAAGGAGGGAGCAAGAGTGAAAGGAAACATACATGGAGTGAATGGGTGACAATATAATTACCTCACGTGTGTAGTGTGTTTTATATGTTGGGTACTTTGCTTATTCTTTATATGAATTGAGACCCTCCAAAGAAGCCATTTTTATCACTGCTTCTTCATTGTTCAAGAAACTGAGGCCCAGAGAAGCCAAGCAAGGTGTGCAAGGTATACAAGCTATGAAAGATGATAGGCTTGCCATTCAATGCCTGCATTTTGATATTCTACTCCTTTCTCTTTACCATTTAACAATATTGCCTTGAGGATGCATGAGAAACCAATGCCAGAGAGTGGCCAGGTGAGAAAGACAAGTTTCATGGCAAAATTCTTTGAAGTCAGCTTCTTAACAATATTTTACTATTTTGAGTCTGAGGAGTCTCAGAAATTTTCTAATTAAATTGTCCTGGCTTGTATAATTCTAATATTATGCAAGACACAGAATAGAAAGATGTTTATGAATGGCCATGGCATCTCAGGGAAGCAACTCAGTAACTTTGATTTCTTTTTAAACAAGTAATGGAAAGACAAACGCATCAAAATGCCACTCAATGCGCTATGTAGAAGGAACCTTGGGAATTAAGCATTCAGCTTCAAATCTTATGGTTAATATAATAACCTGCATTTCACTGCCTTCTAGGGATTTCTTCTAGGGGAATCTTTTGTGGAAGTTCCAATAAGAAGATTTTCGGGCTGGGGATGTGGCTCAAGCGGTAGCGCGCTCGCCTGGCATGCGTGCGGCCCGGGTTCGATCCTCAGCACCACGTACAAACAAAGATGTTGTGTCCGCCGAAAAACTAAAAATAAATAAATAAATTATCTCTCTCTCTCTCCTTCTAAAAAAAAAAAAAGAAGAAGAAGATTTGAGTGCATCATTCTGTCAACAGGGGACTGTTGGGAGTCAATGATCAAGAATGCAAGATGGCACCAGGCTGAGAAGAGTTTAAGTTTGCTGCGTTTAACAATAGGATGATGTCAGGGGCAAAGAGTAAGAAGATCAAAATGGCAGGTTGTGAGATTGTATCTGGGAATTGAGGACAGTATGAATTGGAATGGGAGTTGAAGATGCAAGGAGCAGAATATAGGCAAGAAGTGAAAAGAGGCCAAATCAGGAAGGAGAAAGGAAATACTGGACAAAATTATGAAATTGAGAAAACATGATAGAGCCAGGAGGATCTCTGACCCACAACCCTTCTTTATCCAGAGGGCCAATGACCAGTACCACACACAGCCCTGTCCCAAGCTCTGCCTAACAACCTATCATGGGTGATATAGAAACTCATGTGAAGACTTTCTAGTCCTGCTCTGTCTCTGCCCTGGGTTTAATAAAAAAAAAAAAAAAAAAGAGTAGCCATTTTGTTTGGGGCCCAAATCCTCACTTTACAGCCTTTTTCTGCTAACTGGATTTTTCTTATTTTTCTTACTATTTTGCAGGATTATTCTTCCCTTCCTCTCCTGGAACCTGCAGAATCAATTCCCCTTCTTATTTTCCCCCTCTCTATTTTGCCTTTTCCTCCTTTGGGACCTCCCAGGCTCCAGTCATTGTACCCCCGAGTCACAACACTCTAATTTGCAGAACCTCTTCCTCTCCCACTTAGCCAACAGTATGGCTCCCTAACCACCCAATTCTGGTGCCTATTGCCTGTTACTAAGCCTCAACTATAAAGCACTCCCTCAGCTTACAGCACCTACTTTCTTAGGAAAGCATCTATTCCAATCTAATCAAATGCAGGAAAATCAAGAATAGCAAAGATAACACTAACAAAATTGACTTTTTTGCCTTTTTGTTACCCTAAGACACTTTGAATCCTATGTAGACAAAAGATTTTTTCAACTGTGTAGAAATATCACAGAGTAAGAATATTAATATTACCTAGAACAGTAAAAAGTACTAAGGAGCCATGAGAGTTCAATTTTGCTTCCAGAGGGAGAGTTCAAGCCCTGAGAAAATACTATTCCTCTTGTCTACCAAGGCTCTGAAACACAGGATAGAAGACCAGATGTGTCTTCAAGAAATTCTATGATGACGGGACAAAGTGGAAGGGCTCTAGAATTTCACAAGCTTTGACTCTGGTGAAAAGAAAAACAATAATTATTGTCATACAGTGTAAAAACAAAAATGGAACTGATTTGTGTATACATATGTGCTGGTGTATAAAATCCTGAAATTCAAATATTCAGTTCAGATGTTAGATGGACTTTCCTTTAGGTTGTTTCTGGACTGATAAACCCTTGAGAAATCCCAATTGTACCCTCAGATGTTATCTCTGACATTTTTACATTTTTCTTTATAATATACCATTTCATATTTTATAACATCACACAAATCACATAATTCTAATTTTAAACTTGAAAATGTTAACTGTCATGTATGATACTCATTCAAATAAATGAAATCAATTACACTTAATTTTTTACTGATTTAGTCTAAATTTTACCTTTTTAAAGAATTTTTACCTCTACCTGTATTTCTTTTTCCTCAATTTGTTATACAAACTGGTAATACTTACTTAATTAAAACAAGAATGTTATATAGACAGATGGATAGATACACACACACACATACACACAAATACACACACACATACACAAATACACACACACACACACACACATATATATATATGTGTGTGTGTGTGTGTGTGTAAAATCTTCATCATTATGTTTAAAATTAAGCTGGGAAACTAAAAATAATCAAAATGTTAAGGGTATAGATATTACCATTTACTTATCCCTATATACAGAAATATAAAAAATGGTTCATTAACATGACTTCACTTAGACATTATTTTAAGAAAATTTTATTCAATAATCAATTAGAGTGGATTTTAAATTCATGCCATTATTTTTCAAATACCCAAGTAATCTTTTTATTCATTATATTTTATTATTCATTAACTTTGTCAATTGGTAAGTACACATGAAGTTTCCAATTAACATGCTACTCTGTGGCCTTTTGTATTAAGTTTTAAAACATGATTTGAATAATCCTTTTCCAGACTAGAAAAAGATAGTAACTGCTCACAGTCACTGGACTTGGGTTGCACAAAGCATTGCTAAAGTGAGCATTAACAAAATTCACCCAAATAATATTTTTAAAAATATGTTTTAAAAGTGGCATAATGTTAGTACAGACTTGTCTTCAACAAATTTAGTAAGAGTATTTCCTGTTAGGTTGAGTGCACATGCCCTGTAATGCCAGCAACTTGGGAGGCCGAGGCAGGAAGATCTTAAGTTCAAGGCCAGCCTGGGATATGTAGCAAGGCCCTCTCTCAAAATTAAAAAAAAAAAAAAAGGCTGGGGAGGTGGCATTGTGGTAGAGCACCTCTGGCTTCAATCCACAGCACCATACAAAAAAACAAAAAAAGAAAGAACATTTTACAAAATTCCTGAAGACTATAGTATCAGATTTATAAGCTGCCCTTCCAGTCAGGCTTTTTTGGTCATGTCTAATTTATTTGATTCCCATACAACTTAATATTTATTCAGTCATGTTTTAAGATTCAGTGTTATGCTGTGCCAAAAGTAAGCATCTGCTGAATACCTTACTGGTGGCTGCCTAAATGTAATGCCTAATGTAATATGAAAAAGAAACTAGGGGCTGGGGTTGTGGCTCAGTGGTAGAGCACTTGCCTTGCATATGTGAGGCACTGGATTCAATTCTCAGCACCACATATAAATAAATGAATAAAATAAAGGTTCATTAACATTTAAAAAATTAATAAAAAAGAAATTATAGAGGAGGAAGCCCCTTTCCTTTAAAAAATCAATATCAAAATGAGAACCTAATTTACACCTTCCTTCTGAAATCAAATTGGGAGCAGAAAACACACACACACACACACACACACACACACACATTCACACACACACCCGAAGAAGCCTCGCAGAGTGGCAGACACGTGTAATCCCAGCAGCTCAGGAAGCTGAAGCAGGAGTATCGAAAGTTCAAAGCCAGCCTCAGCAATTTACCAAGGCCCTAAGCAACTCAGCAAGACCCTGTCTTTAAATAAAATACAAAAAAAAAAGGGTTGGGGATGTGGCTCAATGGTTAAGTGCCCTTGGGTTCAATCCCCAGTATCAAAACAAACAAACAAAAAACCCCAAGTTTTTCAGATAAAAAAGTATCAAGAGGTCACAAAATGAAGCATAGGCAACATAAGGCTTCAAAATCATTTGAGAAGAGCATTTTGCCAAGATAGACATTAAAAGAGGGGCAGCTATGATGAAGTAGTCATCCCACAGCAATTATTGAGCTCCCACTGCACATCAGGAGACACCTCTGGAAAGACATGAGAGAGGTTAAGGAAAGCAGGGCACAAAGGGAGAGAGGAAGGTGAGCATCTAGAGAGGAAAACCTGTTCAGTCACTGGCAATTCTTTCAACTCTTCACCTCCCCCCTAAAATAGTTATGGTTCAATTTCACAGGAAGGAAAGGAGAAAGAGAAAGAGGAGGAGCAGGAGGAAAAAATAAAAAGAAATATTTCCATATCCATCTACACTAAAAATACAGAAAATTCAGGACCTCTTTTTATTCAAACCCCTTTGATTGGTTTTCAGTCTGACAATAGCTCCAGTAAGATACCAACAGCATTCATTTCCTGCAAAAATAGGCAGGAAGGAATTGCCCCGGTAAAGGGTGGTGGGAGGAGTTTAGTTCCCTTGACAGAGTGCTTCATATGAATGCACTTATCATTCATGAGAGGAGAGATTCTGCAACACCTTGGTGCCTGACAAGAGTCTTATATCCACAGTCTCCCACTTCAGTGTGTGAACTTTACTTGCTGCTTCTTTGCCCCACTTCTAATAGGAGGCAAAAGCCCTGGCTGTCTCCTCGAGATCCAAACTTTCCTCTGGTAGGTTGTGCCAAGATCAAAATTGTAAAATTGTAGAGACATGAGAAATTATCAAGTCATAATTGCAGATTGAAAGCCACAGTTTTCAATAAGCTTTATAAGTAGTCAAGTAAAAATGACCTCAGGAATTAAAGAAAACCTCTTATTTATCGTCCCCTGAAAACTTCAATTTATTCTATTTATTTAGGTACTGGGGATTGAACTCAGAGGCACTCAACTTCTGAGCCACATCCCCAGCCCTATTTTGTATTTTATTTGGAGACAGGATCTCGCTGAGTTGCTTAGTGCCTTGCTTTTGCCGAGGCTGGCTTTGAAATCTCCATCCTCCTGCCTCAGCCTCCAGAGTCACTGGGAGTACAGGTGTACACCACCAAGTCCGGCACAATATTTATTAATATGTTTTAGTAACTTGTCCTAAACTCAAATAATAGCTGGTAGGTCATGTGCAGGCTCTTCTGTGAATTTGGTCAAAAACATAATTTGAGCCCCAGTATTGGGATATGGTATAAAGTTAAGGTGCTGGCTTTAAGCAAATAACCAGAAAGCAACAGAATCTCTCACCTTCTGACAAAGATTTGGTTCCACCAGAAGGAAAGAAAACCATCAAAAATATTGAAGGAAGAGAAGTGTGACTATATGAAAACAAAACCCTCAAAGATTTGAATGCACAAAATCAATTTCTACCCTTTTCTGCTATCTTGGAGTCTGGCACGCAACTCACTTCTACTTCCTCTCAGTGGGTTCAACCCAATTTCCCACACTGCTGGCTCTTGCAGTAGATGCTATCAACACTCAGTTCATCGGTTTGAACAATGACCATGTCTCCTCCCTTTGATTCAGAGTGCTCATTGAGAGGAGGGCTGTAGGTGTGGAGAAGTGGCAGTGCAAGATTTAAAATCTACTATGGTGGGTTACAATTTCTAGGAAAAAAAAAACACACTGTCCTTATCTTTAACAAGGGTTATGTTCCCTTCTGATGTTTCAAAGCAAGTATGTTGCTGAAGATCATGGCTGTTCATTTCACCCAATCTTCATATTATTTCCTAACCATATATCCATGAGGTCTGACATAACTGAAGTATTTATAAAAGTGAAAGAAGATATTTGGGAGAGTAAACCCTACATGGTCCTCCATCCATAACTCTCAAATACAAACAAGATTAATATTTGGTGAAAATTTCAAACTTCTTGTTAGAGAAGAGATTTTTCTTTTGCAGACCCCCCCCCTTCCGCCTCCACAATCACAAATACTATTTTGTGCCATCTGACAACAGGAAATTTAGTTGGAAATGGTTTAGTAGGATAAGAGATACTCTTCATTTAATTCAATTTCAAAAAACAAAAAACTGAAATGGGAGAGATGCCACAATAATATAAAAGTTTTCCAAACTTGAATTAAGTGTAGTTCTTTGGTAGAATCCCTGATTCCCATCACCATAATCCTTGATGGTAACATTAAGGATTATATTTAGGACAGGAAAAATGAATTTAGAAGTACCTATGTGCATTTGGCCAGAATTAGTTGAATTTTTGTGAAAAATAGATACAGAAAGAAGACATCTTGTAAATTTAACACTCTGACTTCAAATTTCATTTAAAGAGCCCAGCGTGGTAGTGCATGCCTATAATCCCAGAAGCTCAGGAGGCTGAGGCAGGAGGATCACAAGTTCAAAGGCAGCCTCAGCAAAAGCAAGGCACTAAGCAACTCAGAGAAACCCTGTCTCTAAATAAAGTACTAAAAATAGGGTTGGGGATGTGTCATATTGGTCAAGTGCCCCTGAATTCAATCCTTGGTACACCCTCAAAAAAATTTAGTTAAATGATAAACTGATAGATACATGCTTGAAAGAATGTTAATCAATTAGGAGATGGACAAAAGGATATGAGCCTATTAATCTCAAATACTGTGCATGTGATCTTGTACCACTTCCTTAGTCTTGGCTTCCTATATCGTAAAATGGAGATAATGTACCTACTTCATAGACCTGCTATGAAGATTAAATTATATTTGCAGAGGGATGGCACCTGGTAAATTCTCATTAATTGGTAGATTATTTACTAATGTTATTTTTGAGATGGCTAAATATTTAGCCCTTTTCTGAATGACAGATGTTATTAAATATTATCTCAGATATTCAACAAAAATTACAAGATTTCCACTGAAACACACACACACACACACACACACGATTATAAGACTACATTCCTTCATTTCTCTTCTGCTATTGATTTATGAGTGTGTGTTGGGGGTATAATCCGATCTTCATTGACTCATCTTTTTATTTAAAGTGATATTTAGGGCTAGGGTTGTAGCTCAGCGGTAGAGCGCTCGCCTAGAACGTGTGAGGCCCTGGGTTCGATCCTCAGTACCACATAAAAAATAATAAATAAAATAAAACATATTGTGTCCAATTTCAACTAAAAGTTTTTAAAATAAATAAATAAATAAAGTGATATTTATATAGTTTAAGAGATATTGTGATAGAGTGCATTTAAATCTTACCTGTGAAGCTTCTTTTAAAAAAATGTTTTAACTGATTAATCAATTTATCCATGCTGGGGATTGAACCCAGAGTTTTGCATATGCTAAGCATTCACTCTACCACTGAGCTCCTGCAAAGCTTTTTTAAAATACCAGTGTGTGGTTTTCATCCGGAGAAATTGACTCAGAATTTCTGGAAATGGATCCTGCACATCAGTAGATTTTTAAAGGTTGCCCCTGGTGGTTCTAAAGGGCAGCCAGAGTTAAGAATTGAGGTAGAAGGGAAACAGTGAACCTTTCAAATCTCACTTCTTCCTCTCTCTATCATTATGGCTATAAAAAGAGATCTATAATCTCTCTGAGCCAGTTTCCACTTCCATAACACAGGAAGCATGATTCACACCTACTTCTAGAGCTGTGGGTTTCATGAGATTGGGAATATCAAAGGCGTGCTCTACAGTTTGTTCTTGAGACTCTATTTTGAGCTCCAGAGGAAGTAACCAGCTTCTTTGAAACTAATAGATGAAGTAGGAGTGTTTCTTATTCAGGATACTTGCCCAGTCACCTAGAGGAAGAAGAGAGGAGGCAAAAGCATGTATCTCCCCAACAGACAGCTCCATAGAACCAGTTCTGGACATCTGAGCAGGGAGAGATGTCATAGCTCACACTCTATCTCTTATTTAAATTTAAGATGTCATCACTACCGGCTTCACCTTCTTCTCAGTAATACATAAGATAATGTGATTAAAATTGAGTAAGCAGGGGCATATCCTAAAAGAAATACAAAATATAACACATTCTCTTAAAAATTTAAGTAGTATGTATTTCGTCTAATTTATCAAAACACTAAATTAGTAGAATTCAAGGACCAAATCTGATTAGTTTTAACTGAGCCCTTCTCATGAAAGCATTATTTAACCTATGAATCAGAGTTGAAAGATTGGTCTGACAATATAACATATAGAAAGCAGGAATTTAACTGACATTAATTACCATGAATTTCTCCTGGTCTCTTTTTCACTAATCTAGATATACTAACAGAATCAAGCACTAGAAACATACATCTATGTCAATTATCTTAATAAATAGTATTCAGGCCCATGAAAGAAAATAAGTTATGCATTTTGTTCAACTGAGTTGGTGGTGTGGAAAAAAAACACAGAGGTTGTAAGTTATAATGCATCTTACTGAGAACTGGCTGCATGTCATTCTCTCATTCTTAGTTCTTTATTGCTAAGCAATATTGTGATCTTTATTTTTATTTTAATTGATTTGAATGTTTAACATATAAATGATTAATATCTTCCCTGATGGCATAAATCTACACATCACTTTAAAATATTATACTTTATTTTCTCTTAGAAGATAATATTTGTGAGTTCTTTTAGTAAAGCAAATCCCATTGGGAAGATTCTGGGAACTTTTCTGTTAAGAAAAATGAAACATCTCTACTTGCTAGACTAATTGCCATGTTTAACTTATTTTTTAAAAGCTAGATGCTTATCAAGAGAGAACTGGTTAAATAAACCATTGAGCACTCATAAAAGGGAATAGCACAGAAGTATGCAGATCTAGAACCAGCCACGGTGGTGCACACCAGTGGTCCCAGCTACTCAGGCGGTTGAGGCAGGAGGATCACTTGAGATCAGGAGTCCCAAGCCAGCCTGGACAACATAGCAAGACCTTGTCTCTTAATAAAAAGAAAAATAAATAAATAAACAGCTAATCTAAGTAACATGTTAAGATATTTGAAATATATTTTTAAATGTAAAATAAAGTTGCAGGACTGGATTGCATATTTAGTATCTATGCTTATATTTGCATAGAAAATTTCTGGAAGGATATATAAGAAATTGTTGATGGTTATTTGTGGGAAGAGGAATGATAGGGTACTTGATTTTCCACTTTATACTTTTCTGAGCTGTTAGAGTTGTTTGCCAGAAGCATGCATTATTTTCATAATTTTAAAAATATACTATGTAACTGCCCTCAATCACATGCATATATGAATTGTGTTCATGTTCTGTGAACCTAACTGTTCTGTCAACTTCATTCACACACTCCATACTCTACTTGAACTAGCTGTTAAAATTCTTTTAGATAGAAAATGATAGGAAGGGAGGAAACAATTCAGGCTGGTTAAGTTCTAGCACTCATCAAAGTATATAATGGAAGTATAAGCCTCCCTTATTTCTGTAAGGAAATAATCATCTCTTTGCACAATAATCATCTCTTTGCAGTATACTAATCAACTATGTACTCAAATTCCTATGATAATCTTTTTTGAAAAGATTTGTTTGAAAGTTGCAAGGTATTTTTTTCATTTTCTTAAACAACTTAGTTTCAATAAACACCAAAATAATTCATGTGTTAAAACTGAAGAGACAAAATTTCTTTAGATGATTAAAGGTTAAATAATCAATTATTTCTAAAGTGTGAAAGTATGTGTATTAACTAATTAGGTTGGCAGATTGCCTCATTTTCTTCTTACTCCAAATTCTTTGGATCCTGGAAATCTAAATGTTAAGTTTTCTTACAAATGAAAAACAAAAAAAAAAAGTTTTCAAAAACAACCAACAACTTTAGCTCTTGAATGTGGTATTAACATTCTATTAAAGAACAAAATACTTTTGTTCTTTGTTTTAGATTTAACCAATGATGTTACCCTTTGTTCCCAGAAATCTTGGATATTACTATAGATGCCTTTTATATTAAAAACATTAGAAACACACTAAGAAATACAACTAAAAATGGGTAAAGCTCTGTTAGAGAAAGATTTGAAACAGAGAAAATGAATACAGCAGTGATCTATTTTTAAGACCTTTGAATACCATCTGCTGAAATATATGAACAGAGAGAAATTTTCAAAGTTGGGGTTCTTATACCACAACCAAATTTCCTCAAAACTTCCTATTTTTCCCAAATTCTGACCTGGGGCATTTCATCCCACAATCATCACTTCTGCCTACAATTCAACCAGCCTCTTGTCAAATCTGGCTGCAAGATTAAGTTTCCCGATTCAGAATTCAATACTGTAACCCTAAGGATATAAGATCCAAGCTGGAACATTCTGTTTTAAAAAAAAAAATGGATAAAATTGTTTCAGCCCAGAGACCACAGTTTGCCCTGACCATGATGATGAATCATCAGGACTGACACTAAGTGAAATGAGTTTGATGTTCTTGGCTTTATTCGTGCACATTAAGCAGCATTTTACATTTGTCCCAACTCTCAACCTTTCGGAAGAAAGGTTGAAAGAGTCTTGTTTTCTTGTATTATTTAAGGCTTACAAAATTAACTACCTCTGTCAGAAGCAAAGTTTGGCCAGCCATAGTCTAGTTTTGTGTGTCTGGATCTTACATTTGCCTTCAATTTTGGAGGAAGGAAACTGAAGATCTAAGAAATAGCTACTCTTTTTTCATATACTTTCAGTATCAATTAGGACTTCTAGTACTTTTGCTTCTGTGCAGGTATACTATTTACCTCTCAATCTCAGCAATAAAGTATTTAGTTTAAAAAAACTGTATATGAATTCTGCACTGGAAAATATATTCTTTATAAATGATGCACTTTGATCTTTTAAAGAGGAGTTTGTCTGAGTTCTTCTGATCAATGCTAAAAACACCTTTTAACAGGTATTTAGTGTTTTTAAAATACACTTGTTTCTCTAAGTTTTGAAGTGTTAGAGATAGATGCTCTGTTCTTAAAATAGTTTCTAATCATGCGTTAAAAATCAAAATCATAAAATACACAGAGTCCACATCATATGAAGCCCCAGAAATATCTACTGTAATAAGTTGATATTGCACAGCATCAGAGCACTGGTTAAACTCTTATAAAATCTTCAAAGATGTTGTTGTTGTTTAAATATTCTTTGGGGCTGGGGTGTAGCTTATGATTGATCACTTGTGCCAGGCCCTGAGTTTGATCCCCCGCACAAGAAAAAATAAATTATTCCTAAATTTTGAAATTGATTTATAATGCAAGTACTACAAAGGTTCTGGTTTTTGTTTTCCTCTTGGCTTTGTTTTACACTTTATTTTTTCTAGTTCTAAAATATTGTGTCACTATTCATGTAATCTCAACTGCAGGGTGAAATGAAGCAAGCTTACAAAATAGCTCAACAAAAAATACTAAGAAGCAAGTATGATGTTGAGTTTTCCGCTTGCTTTGTTTTGCTTCAGGTCTTGTCTCTCTTTCCGGTGTTCTTTCCTGCCTGAGCAGCACACAAAGATTCACTTTTCACTTATTACTCATCTGGATTACAGTGGAAAGGAGAAGAAAAGCTGACGGGGAAATGACAGCGAAGGAAGAGGACAAAATGCCTGAGCACAGCATTTGAGTGACCCTATCCTCTTCATTTAAGGTGTCACCACATTTATTTGCATCTTTGACCCTGGGAAGGGAGAGCTGGAAATTGTATGGGTTCCTCTTCCCATGGGAATAATCTGCCCCTTAAGGGGGGAAAAATTGGAAATAGGTGAAATTTTAGAATATTCTGTTGATCCTCAATTTTTCCCCTTGATCTTATGATTAGGAAAGTGCTGCTGAATGCAGCTCACCCAGAATCAGTACCAAGTGTCAACAGCTAATCTCCCTCTGGTGAAGAAAGAGTCCTTCATATCATGGGGGTTTTAAAGCCAGTGATAAAACAAAAAGCTATTTTCCAAAGACCAGGCAACTTGAAAACTACAGTGTTTTAAAATCAAGAAGATTTCCTTTAATATAAATAACCAAAGATGTTTTCAATTATTTTGCAGCTACTTATATACAACGGATTTATATTTACAAAAAAATTAGCTCTGCAATAACAATAATATGATCTTTGACACATGGGATAAAGAAAATAACAAGCATAGGGGGAAACAGGAAAGAATCTGTCAAATAAAAATTAAAACAATTTTCACCATAATTGGCTGACAGTGTAGAATTGGGAAGCACAAGAAAAACAGTGGAAGAATGAATCCTTAGAAAACACAATGAGAGTGTCTTACAATAACCCTCTTCAAACTGAGATGCGGAGAAATGTGTAAAAAGCAAAACTGGCACAAATCTTGATTATAATTTTGGATCAGCTTAAGACAATATGGCTCAAGAGAGCAATTTGCAAGTACTCACAAAACAAGACTTGACTCAGTAATTTACTCAGTAAATCACAATTCTACAAACAAAAAGGAAAGAAGGAAGGAAGCAAGCAAGAGAAGCAAAGAGGGAAGTAGGAAGGGAGGAGGGAGGCAGGGAAGAAAAGAAGGATGTGGAGAGGAAGAGAAGGAAGTGGGGGAAAAATGCTGGTTTGAGTTTATATTTAGGACAGCTATTATCTCCCAAATAATGGACTGGCCTTAAATACACATTAATTTAAAAGTTACCTAATCTTTATTTTCTTTCAGTGTTCAGATTATAGTTAATATTTATTTTCAAATTATTTCTTTAAATTTGATCCTTTTTTATTTGTGTTGTATTTCCAACTTTACTTCCTACTCCACAAATGTTAAAAAAAAAAAAAGCAACAGTTTACACAGCATAATGCAACTGAAATGGGGAGGTTTTCAACATTTGCAAGCATGTTAAATTCTAATTTTGGTGAACAAAAATGAAAAGAGAAATATGCTTTAAACTGTTCAGTAACATGAATTTACACAGCAAAGAAAAAAAAATCTGTGAAGAAATGCCTTCTTTCACTGACCTCCAAAACAAGTACTTATTACATGCAAACTTTCTTTCACAAGCATTTGTATTTGCATTGTAGTAACCTTTCTGCATTTTCTGGAGAGAAGAATCCAAAGGCTTTAAATTCTTAAGCATCAGAATGCTTAAGATGCCTGCATAGTACATATAGAAAGTTTCCTTTTGGGAATAGAAAAAAGAAAATTCAGTTTTAAGACCTGAATTATTTCCTAAATAATGATTGCTTAGTATTATTAATATTGTTGTATAATAGCATTAATATATGGATAAACTTTAATGGACAAAACTGGCTTTACATTTAAATGCCTGATCCAACTTAAAACTATTCTAAAGGTAGAAAAAAATGAGGACATTTGATAAAACATAAAAAACTGATGTAAGACTTTCCTCTGAGTGGAGAGTTAAACAAAGTTGTTGAGGTCAATAAGAAGTACATACTACAAATTCCATATTGGTGAGTCTAGCACTTACCAAAGGAATATGAGCACCATTTTGTGTTCATAAAGAATAATCCTTAATTTGTGCCTTTCTAGTGTTATAATACCTTAGCGGCAGGGGATGAGGGGAGTAGTCTTAATTAAATTAAATTCAAGCAGTAATGATTTCACACCCTAAAAATATTCTTATTGAAGAATAAAGCAATATGTCGGGTTTTTTTTAAAAAAGGCATTCATACACACAAAAATAAATTTTCTTAGAGTATGTAAGAGTTATGCATGACATATGTAAAATGGAGTTAGATTATCCCCAGAATTTTATTTTTATATATAGGCCATAAAAATCAGTCTAAATAGACTGAGGACAATCTGCAATTTATTTTCTGCTAGGATTTCCTTTTCCTAGATGACTTCCATCTCACGTCAGCTTGAGTATGTTAAGTAAGCAAATTATTCTTAAAGCCAACATGAAATACTTTCTGAAACAAGAGAGAATATTAATAAATATAATACAGAAAATTAAGTATTCTGATACCAGAATAATGAAATATTTTTTTCATTTTGACATCAAAACACATAAAAAAACAGGAGTTTTACTCTGTTGTACACCATATGTACCTTCAGTTACCCATAGTCCCCTCTGAACCATTAACACGCTTAGGGAGCACTCTTGGACATTTGCATTAGATTTATAATGCACAAATGTAAAGTGCTTTAAATTGTCTACATTTACCTGGGGAAAAAGATCCATTTTACAGGTAGGGACAATTGAAATACTCTTGATTCTAATGGAACTTCTAATTCCATTAGAATATGAAATGTTGGCATCTTGGATCTTCTACCAGTATTTAGCAATGTCACTGGAAATGCACCCATAAGCACTTTGATCCAATAGTGTCTCTCCCATTCCTAGCAAACTCTTATACATACTTGATATTTTTATCTGATTTTTCTCATCTATAGTTTTTATTAACACCTAATTTAACATCCTCTGTTCTGGAACATTTACAAAAGTCGGACTATAAATAAGAGTATGGACTATGCAGCCATCCCAGACCCTCAAGTCTGCACATCAGGAATTGTAAGCTGGCCAGGTCCCCTGGGGACCAAAGTGCCAGAAGGAGTACTGGACATAGTGACCTGTCTGCATGAGGTGAGAAAAAAAAAATTGGAGGTCTGCAATACTGATGAACTAATCTGTCACTCACAAGCTCAGGTCCCCAAAAATGAAAAGATCTGGTAAACATTTAATGACCAGGCGATGTGGAAATGCAAACCTTCATTTTTAAATGATATTCAAACCCATGGCTCAGAAGTTCCTTAATTGTTTGAATTGATTTGAAAATCATCTGAAGGATAACAATCCATCCCGTGGTTCAAGGGGTAAGGAAGCTTGCTACAGGTAACTGCTATCAAAAATCCAGTTTGATTTCCAAAAACTGTTTGAATGTACCAAGTTTCTTGATCTTGATATACTAGGCAGGGAGTTTGTTCTTTGGAGTACTAGACTGCTTAATTGCTTGCTGGAGGGAGGGAAAATCCTGGGGGAAAGGCATATATGAGCAATATCTACTCTGTGAAGCCAGTACTCTCTCCCCAGCTGGATCATGGCCAGCAACACAGAAAAGTCTGCTCTTCCCTCCAGTGGAGGGAACTGTAGATATTTGATCCTAGAGGTGAATGAAAAAAATCTAAAGATCATATTTCATGGGAATCTTTCAGTATTCTGAATGGAAACTAGAACTGCAAAGTGGTTATTTGCTTCTCCAACTCAAAGCTGTCTAGGAACAGGACTCAGAGACAGGTGATAAAAAAGAACAAAAAACATTATTATTTTAATATGTATTGGAAAAGGAGCAAACACAAACATTTGCATGATCAAATCGGACTGTCCACCCCTGCTGAGTAAGTATAAGAGGGTATTAAAGTCAAGAATTGAAAAAGAAACAATCTCTTTCTGATTATGGGTGATCATAAAGCAATAAAAATTATTTTCTCTTTCTTTTCCTTATTATTAGGAGTAATCATTTGAGTAAATGTTCTTATCTGTGTTGTAACAATTAAAATAAATTAATTTCAAGCATGTATATCACTTTTCTTTTTGTGCTTATTGATATGGGCTCCATTTAGATTTTCTGACTTTCATGGTATATATGTAAGACAATACAATATTTTTCCTTCCTTCCAATTTCAAACAAAAATTAAAATTAAGCATTTTAGTGTGTATATTTTTAACACAGATATCATAACAATCTTCAGGAAAATTGCTTTTATAATTTACTAATGTGACAATAAGTATATTTTTAAGCAAATAATTTATAAGAAATGACATCAGAAAACATGTGGCTACTTTAATGCAACTAGTTACAGAGTATTCATTACAAGTTATTAGCATATGTAGTTCCTGGGCATAGAGAACTCTAAAAAATGATTGAGAGCATACAAAATACAGAACTATGTAATAATAACAACTGATTTTTAAATTCTAACAAACTATAAGTGTAGTATCTGTAAAATATAAACCAATTCCTTTTAAAAAGTGTATGCCAGAACCATTTAAAACTCTACACCTTTACAGTTGATTTCCAATAAACAATTTTGAATAATAGACTAGAAGTGTCTCCCCTGATTTTTCACCAGAAATATACACAAAAGGAAATTCTATCTCTTATTTGGGACTAAAGCAGAACAATTTGGCATAGTATTAAGTAGTATTATTTATATTATTACAGAATAGAGATGTAATCGAAGAAAAAAGTTTTATTAAACAGGACAGGACAGTTGTCAGGGGCTCAAGTTTTATTTGTACACAAAAAGGTCACTACTTTAAAAGATATTAATATAATTCCCTATGCCAAAATTATTTAGCTCTGTCTGATAGATGTACTCATCAAGGAACATGTATAATGACTGAAGCAGATACTGACAGTGTATAAAATCACTTTGCATATTTTCTCCAGACAAATGCATGCCCAGAGACTTCATTTTATATATGCCAGTAGAACAAAAAACAACTTGAAAGTTTTAAAAAATATTTTTTCTGTTGAAGCAAACATGTATTTTTTAAAAAAATAGAGTGAGCCTGTGGAAACATGGTATTATATATCTGACATTTTCCATCTAAAAATACATTATGAGGCATGCTGGTATTAATAAACCATGTGCTTTCAAAACCCTGAAGTGCTTTGCTATAATTTTGTTGAAAACAGAGTAAGATGGTATATTTTCCACCATGTTATTAATATACAGCAAACACATTTTATGTCATCACCTTGCCAGCTTGTCTTGATTGGAAAGTGTGCAAAAAATAAAAATAAAAAACTTTTAAGAGTTCATAAATATTCGTAACCATATTCTGATTTATGAGTTAAATCAGAATTCTTAAGCAAGCATGGGTAACTCAGGGAAATTTTAGTCAAAAAAAAATTACCCCCCCCAAAACAAATACCCACTACACCATATATATTCCGTTTTTCTTCACCCCACCCCCATCATAGTCAGAAAAATCAGCCTTCCTCTGCAGCAGGGTACTATCATTCCTTTCACCACTTCAGTTATTGGAAGGCAAATGAAAATACAACGATCCTTTCCTCTTCTCATTTAGCTTACAACGCAAACATTTAAACACAAACATAAACTACCGATTGAACAGAAAGCACCAAGCAGAGAGAGTAGGACTCACTGACCCATTTGGAAGACAAAGACGACAGAACAGGAAAGCTCTAAAAATCAGCTTGTGAGGCCTCTGAGAGAGATTCTTCTGGCATTTCATCACAGCAGCCCCAGACCAGTTCACCTCCCAGGATACGAGGAGGAGGAACTAAATAGAGCTGTTTATTAAAGCTGTTGTGCTGGATTGCATTAGGAACCGCGAGCGGACCACCTGGACCTTTCAGATTGTGGCAGTGTTTAATTTGCAGCCTGTCCCCCTGCAGCAGCCAAGACGACTACTACTACTACATTTACCAGGCTCCATCACACATTATCGGGGTTAGAAGTAAAGGCACTTGTATTTCTATATTTACATTTTCCATATGGGGAGAAGGAGAGAGAAGAATATAGACCAAATAAAAATACTGAATAGCACTAGAAAAAAATTTTAACAACTACCTTGGAAACATATAACACTTTATTCTCTTCTCATACTTTATTTCATTCAGAGATTACAATCTAAACAGAAAAAAAAAATAAATTCTTAGGAATGGATTTTTTTAAACATTCAGACCGAATCATAAATTACATATGTTCTTCGATTTTTGTTGTTGTTGTTGTTGTTTTAGTTTTTGTTTAAGAGCACCGCATTGAAGTTTTAAGCTGAGGTTTGCTGGCCAGATTTAATGGGTGCCTTTTGCCTTTCGCACTTTCAGCACTACACTGGCAGGTAGCTGAAGATACAGATAGAAAGATGGTACAGTAAATATGAATTATGTGAATCATATGGTGAGACCCTTGTGGAAAAAAGGGGAGTTGAGAAATGGCTGACTCCATACCTGACCAATTACAGCTTGCATGGTCCCCGTGTCCTGCTGCGCTGAGAGATCGCAATCCATCATATGTTGTCTTTGAAAAGGAGAATGGGGGTTTCTGGCATGCATCTGTCAATCAACTTCTGCACTCACAACCATCACCAAAAGCAAGGGGAAAAAAAGTCAAGCTGCTCCACCAAATAGGATGAAACCGTCATGTGACCTCCGGCAGACAAGCACACACACATTCACTACCTCCATAGAGCGTAAGAATTTTCTGTAGATATGAAATGACATTGACAAATATCCAATACCAAGTAAATAAAGTGAGACAAACAGCTATTCACCAAAGACAAAACGTTGACTGTAATCTTCTGCTAAAGGTTTTAACAAACCTATAAGGATTTTTTCAAATGCTCTAAAAATCTATGTTTAAAACAAAAACAAAAAATTAACTATTTCATGTGAATGATAATTAAGACTTTAATTTTCACTGCATAAAATGTAAAAATTATGATTCATTACCTTATTTCTCTTAAGCTGCCCCTAATAATTTTATTTCCAAAATCTCTAAATGACTTTTTGACAATACTCAGTAATCACTGCAGTTTTGTATAAAGTCCTCTTTATAGAAAAGCTTGAAATGTTAACCATCACATAACACAAATTCTTTGATATTTGTTTATTTGAAATAGATATATACAATCATTTGTGTAAACTGTGATGACCATTCAAATATAAAATATTCAAAGAGTGTAAATAGTAGTCACTAAACTTTTCATCTTCTAAAAGGTTAGGAAATGATTTACTTGCAGCTCATCTAAACAGATGTAATGTGATAACAAGTATTTTAACTTTTTTTCCATTGAATTTAAGCTATTTGATCCTAAACACTCTAGGACAGATTGGCAGTGTATTATGGGTCAGTTATTCTGAGATATGAATATGATCTAGTAGATTTTTAACCCTTTCAAGATTAAGATCAGAACTTTGAAGACAACCCTGCAGATACTGCAAAGTTGTTCTCTGAAAACTAAGCCATAAACAGTATCCATTAATTTGGTGACTTTTTTTTTAGTTTAAATTTTTCCACTTTTAAAAACTGAAGTTCATTAGTACACTTGCCTTAACTTTTCGAAAAAAAAAAATTCCAAGAAAATTTAATGTTATTAAAATAGGGATTTTTTTTTTCAAGGATCAAAACATTCTCTGCTTGAGAGGTAGAGAGCCAAGAAACATTTAACATAATATATATGCTACTGTGTATATTATAATATTATGTAATATCCATAGGTTAATTAAATACAACTTCAAGTGAAAAAATCAATTTTTAACATTTTCAAAGACTGTTTTAGGAGAAAAAAAAGCGAAGGATTGAAGTCCTATAGACTTCCCATTAAGAATAAACAGATACACACACACACACACACACACACACACACACACACACACACACACACCAGCATCCCCAAACAAAAGAAACCCTGCACCAACTATGTAGCCCTTTTGGGAACTGAGGAATGGAAAGGTCCTACAAAACATTCAAACGCACGGTCCCCGCTGAAGCCCTTTCCATCCCTGACCCTGGAGACGCACACACACCAGGTGTTCTGAAATCACCCCAAATCAGCATCTCACACATCCATCACCACCTCTGGCCCAAGATGGGAAGCAGAGGCATCCCAACCGCGAATATATGGGATCAGGCCGCATTTGCCCGAAACCTGCGGGCTAGCAGAGGGCAGGCGGGGCGCGACTGCTCAGGCGTCGCCTTCTGGGACCTGCTCCTGCAGACTCTAGACACACATGCAGTGTGACGGGACCGGGAAAGTTACGGAGGAGGGGCCAGTTGGACTCGCTGGCCTGGGCAGAGCTCAGCAGCTGCCCTGGCATCTAGGACTCTTGGGTAACCCACGGCTAAGCTGGAGCGCGCCCCCGCCCCTGGCGGCGCCGACCCCCAGCGCTCCGTC
>NW_026000153.1:14799393-14874889 GCF_001458135.2 Marmota marmota marmota | reverse complement strand
GAATGCTACAGGATTTTCTTTAGCCATCCAGAGTTCCTGCCTTCCTCCCAGTGCTGGTGAAAACAAAGGTGGAAGAATTTCCAGTGTTGCTGAAAACCGGACGAGACTTTGGATCAAGCTAGCTGCCTGCAGAACTTACCTGGACTGTGATTTAAGCTAGCTGCCTGCAGAACTTACCTGGACTGTGATTTACCTGGACTGTGAGTTAATCTATTGAGACACTGCTTTACCTGGACTGAGACAACAAACTGTAATCTATAACAAATTGTAACTCAGTATCTTTGCAAATGGTGTCATTGCTGGTATAATTTTTCCAAGGGCTTCTTGCATGGAGCCATCAATTGGCTTGGTATTGTGGCATTTTGTATCCTCCCTTTCTGTTTGTAGCAGGTTATTTATGGTGTTTCTGTAAAAACCACTATGGTCATTATTTAAATTAAACAAAAGGGGGAAATGTTAGAGTCTGTAAACAAGTCAAAATAACACCTGGCATTTTGCCAGGGGAATGTTAGAGTTCCTAAACAAGTCTGGATGGTGCCTGGCAAAATGCCAGAGGGAGTGGTTTGAGAAGTAACACAAACAAGCCATTAAGTGTGGAAATTCTTTATTGGTTGACTGATGTATCTAGTTTATGCTAATTAGATAAGCTGTGTGGAATGTATAAATACTGCTCCTGTCCTGCAATAAACGGCTCCCACTCCTGCTGTATCAACGTACACAAGTTATTCGTCACCCTCCGCTTATTTTGCCCAGCCAGCCGGGCTGCGGCACAGAAGAAGCTTAAATAAATAAATAGATAGATAAACAAACAAACAAATAAATAAATAAATACACATTTCTCAAAACTAACAACAGCGTGATTATTTAGACCTGCTTTGAACCCAAAGAGAACTTTTTGTATGAAACCAGAGTCAAGTAAGATTCTAAATAATGGCTACCATATATGAAGCACCGACTCATCCAACAAATATTTACGGGCCTGTATCTGATGCCAAGTACTGTATTAAGGACTAGAAATACAGCAGAACAGTACGATCTCTTTAAAAACATAACAAAAACAAAGTGCTTAAAAGATTTGTTTGTGGGGATTGTTTGATTCCAGCTGATAGAAGATGCTTATATTTTTCAGGCACCACAATGTTAAGGCATCTCCATCCATTCATTACCCAGGACCCGCTGTGGTCTTGGGCAAATGGCAACTTCTCTGAGTCATGAGTTTCTTGTTTTATACCAGACATAATAATCCCTCAAGGATTTAGGAAGATAATGTTTCTTGAAGGCTTACTAGATTATAGTACAAGGTACCAACAAATGTTACTTTCCCATATGAGAGAACTATAACGAGGCAAGACAGATGAATTCTGCTGGAGAATTGAGGAAGACTCTGTGCAGATGGTGCAAGGCTTTTGGTTGTGATATCAACAGAAGGCAGCTTCTGTTCAGGGCAGGGGAAATAGCATGAGCAAAAACCATCTGTTCCTCCATCAGTGTGGGTGGCACACACTTTTAAAATTTGGGCAATGGAAAATAATTGGGAGAGTGGGATATATCAACGAATGTTTACTCTCACTCCTACAGTAGAATTTAGGAAAGGAAATTCCTTCAGTGAAAAACTCACCATGAACTTCACCTCTTCTCCTTTCTCGTCTTCCCATGAAATTTTCAGAAAATTGTGTGGTTTTGGAACCTTCCTCCTTATGCAAGACAGCAATGGAGGCAGCAGGTCCACTATGAATCAGACCAGAAAAGACCTCACCTGTGTCCCTCACTCCAGTCTCGAGCTTTTCAGGAGAGGGAGTTCCTTCATTTCTTAACATTAAAGCACCCAGGACATTAAGATAAAAGAAACACTGGAAACTTAGATAAACATGGAAGTTTGGGTCATCTCTGTCTTTGTATTCTGTGGATGCTTTGCTAATGTTTGAGGGTGAGAAGGGATAACATGGCTAGAAGTTTCTTCAATAGAAGGACTAAAAGCAGGAAAAAAAATAGGTGGATGTTTAAATGAAACAATCTCCTCCTATTAGACGTATATTTCCACTCTTGCTATCTTTAGGTGTAGATTCACTTCAATTCAACCTGAGCTGCCTTTCTCTGTTGAGACCTGTTCTTTCTCCCTATTTAGTAGTTCGTTCCCTTTCATTTACAGTTTTAATTTATTTGTTCATTTACTTTTAGTCCTTGCTTTGTCATACTTTTTTTTCCAGTCTCTAAAAGATTAATCTTACCATTTCTCCAACTTGGGTTGTTGTTTTTAATTTTTTTTCTGGTCTCCCATCCCACCCCCAACCCATTTGACCAGAGCCTTCTTCCTGGGTGATGCTTTTGTCAAGCATCACACAATTTCCAAGGTGTATGCTAGGTGGGCATGAGACAGCCTAGCAGGTGTTGATATTCACCATTAAACTCCTCATTGACTTCCCTTTCCCCAGTCGTTAGTTTGCTCTCCCTTCACTCCTGCCCTCTTTTTCAAGGTCAGTTTTCTTATATTTTCATTTTGCACCATCAGCCTCTGGGATGATCCATTACTTCCTCAGTTTTCACCCCCACCCCCAACACTACATTTTTATCTAGATTTTCAAGTTTTGTAGAGCATTCCTCTGGAACGGTCTTTTCAATCACTATCAGTTTCCTTAAGCGACATTAGATGGCTTTGACTTCCACAGGACATCGACCAGTATAACTAATCTGTATCCTGGGATCTTTTGTTGTTGTTATTTTCATATTTCTAGAGAGCTGAGGAAAGGAAAAGTATCAAAAGCAGAATGATTATTTTTAAAAGCAAAAGAGAGGAGGAAAACACTGCAGAAAACCCGGGCGCTGCAGAATTGAGAGGGGCTTGACAACACTCAGGCCAGGCACTGTTAGTGGGGAGGAACTATGATTTACAGTTTTCTTCTACAACATAATTTGGGAGCATGGTTTTTCCCCTGAGAAATAGTGACTAGATATTGCCTTTAAAATGAACAGCTGAGAAGTTCAAGAGCCTGTTGACTCTTTACAAAGGAAGATCTATGAATACACTAATGCATGATCTGACCTCCAGCTTTGTTATCTTTTCTACCAGGTGACTGTATCCAGGATAAAAACAGAAAATGTCTTCCTAGGGAACTAATTGTTTCTTAATTCCCATTTGCCCCTTCCACAAAAAGCTTCAGTTACAGTTATCATTTTGGTCTTCTAGAATATATTTCTTCAACCCGAACATGCTCAGGAAAAGGCACTGAAATAAGTGCTCTGGGGCTTCACCGTTCTTTTTGGCAGTTTTGGTGCCTGAGCCTAAATGATAATACATAGCTTCTCGTAGGAATTCTCCACAGTGGTACAGACACAGTCTGTTTCCTTATATCACAGGCCCTGGAGGAGGGGCCTTTTCTTCATGGCCACACCTCCGCTGCCTAAAAAAGCTAAATAACACTGTCCTTTTATTCCTCTTATCAATAGGTTCACAGCATTCAGTCTTAGTTCCATTGTTTTGAAAACAAACATTTTTAAATGGATATCTGGATAAAACCAGATTCATTAAAAGGACTTTACCACTCACCTCTTATTTTGGAAAACTCATTACTATTCTGACTTTCTATGTAATCATCATCATCACCAATAACAATAATAATGATAATACATATAGGAGTGTTATTCAAGGTGTAAATTGCAGACTCAGAAGGATTCCTGAGGCTCTTTTTAGGGGGCATGTAAGGATAAGACTTTTTCAAAATGATACTAATATTAGACAAAATAGTGAACAGAATGGTAGGTACTGTTTTACATTGTTGCAAATCTTATTCATATCTGTTTACTAGAAGACACTTGGGGGTCTCTTGTCTGCTTCTCCATTCAATCTGCTAGGAAGTCACACACCATTTAGCCTTAGGACCACTCCACTGTATACTCTTCAGAAAATCAGACTGAAAAAAAGAAAATCTAATATTAATATGTAATGTAATTATTCTAAGTAAATAAACTTTTTAAAATTTCTCATCTTTAATTTCTAACATAGTAAATATTGATAAACATAATTCTCCAACACAAAAGCGTTTAGGGGTTCTAATTAATATTATAAAGAAGTAAAGAGGTCCTAAGACCAAAATGTTTGAGATGCAGACACAATAGAGTATTACAATTTGTCATGTGTTACTCTAAACAGTTCACTCATATTAACACATTTAATCCTCACTGTGACCCTAGGAAGTAGATATTTTTATCTTGATTTTATGGATGAGAACACTGATGGAAGCATGACATTGAGCACTATAAAAACAAAGATTCTTAAAGATGAATGCATCTGAAACAGCAAGTTTATATGCAATGACTTCTGGATGGAAATGTTGTAAAAAAATCGTTAAGTATTTGAAAGTTATTTATTTACTTATATATTTATTTTATAGAATATTCATCTGTGATAAACATCAAACCTGTGTCCAACTAATTCAGGAGTGTCCCCAGAGTCTGTCACATGCCTCAAAATAAAGTCAAAAGGATGAAGGAGTACCTGGTTCTGCTTCATCTCTATTACTAACTCCTTTATGACACTAATCCTAAATGAAGGCCTTGCAATTTCAGTGCTTTTCCCAGTTACATCATTTTGTAACAGCCAAATCTCCACGTTAGTTGGCAAATATGATCTACACAGGACATTAAAAATTGAAAATCCCAGACGCAGTGCTGCACACCTGTAAATCCCAGCAGCTCAGGAGGCTGAGGCAGGAGGATCATGAGTTCAAAGCCAGCTTCAGCAATTTAGCAAGGCCCTAAGTAACTCAGCGAGATCCTGTCTCTAAATAATATATGTGTGTGTGTGTGTTTGTGTGTGTGTGTGATTGAAACCTATCATTTTAACTTAAACATTCATTTGATTGTAAAACTATAGTTAAAGCACAAAACAAGATGACAGCCATCAGAAACAGAATTGTAGGTATATAACCATGTTAATTATCTAACCCTGCCATTTGGGATGATCCTCTTGTAGAAAGAATATTATTTCTTCAAGAAAATATTTGATACACTATTTAGAAAGAAAGGTCCAAAGGCAAGATGGAAGAAGATATAAAATAAAAGTACAAATAATAGACATTAAGAATAAAAGTCTATATCAAGGAGAACAGGAAGGAAAAGGGAGAAAAGAACAAGGGAAAATAGGAATGCTTGAAGCCTGAGCTCTTTAGAGTGGGTAAGAAATTCCCCACTGTATTCCCTGAGGGTAATGAGACTCTTACAAATAATGATAGTCAATACTCAGGCTAATCAGGTAGGTTCTTGTTGTTCTTGGTGTTGTTTATTCTTCCCTGCATGGTATATACAGTTTGATTCCCAAACTTTCAGCAAAATCTGCAGAACATATAAATTCTTGGGTGAAGGAACATGTTTCCAGGGAAAAGAAGGTCTGAATTCCACGTCTGAGACAACAGCAACAGGCAGAGGGACAAGCTATGGAAAGTGAGATGTAATGAGTTCAAACATTCAGCAGAGCCAGAAGAAGAGTCACAGAATGTGAACTATTATCTGTTATAATGCAAGAAATGCAAAACTTAGTTCAGGTGTTTTTTGGACAAGGAAGATAATTTACTGGATCACAAAGCTCAAAAGTACAGAGGCTGGGAGACTTCGTGTCTGGCTCAATCTAAAGGTCTATAATGTTAATAGAGCTCTAGCTACATCTCCCCGTGGGTCCCTTGGCTCCGTTTCAATCTGAGCATTGGTTTTGGCTCCCCCAGGTAACAGTTGGCTACAGCAGCCTCAGGTCTTACACAATACTACAAACCACACCGTTTAGAACAAGAGAGAGACCCCTGGCTTCAAACCATCCAAGCAAAGCTCAGAGATTCTCTTTGATTGTTTTAGGACACACACCCAGCTCTCAACCTCTCAGTTCAAGGGGACAAAATAAGTTGGATGACTTAGCTTTGATGGTGCCATCTACTGTAGGAGCTGGAGGCAGAACCAAGGCCCCTGGAAATGCATGAATCTGTAAGCAGCAATTAGGATCTTACAGAGTGAATGAATGCTGGGTCAATGGAAAGAGGGACTATGAAAAGAAAAAGGAGAAGGAGACTACTAAAACAGTCCCTGAGAATTCACAAATATTTTGCAAATCCATGCAAAATGCACAATAAAAGAGGCATGAATAAATTTTATCTAAATTTCAACAGTCTGATCTTAGATGACCTGATGGTAGTTTTGAGTATTAAAAGAGAAAATGTATCTCTTCCCTGCTTCCCTTCTCATGGGGGAGGGAGGACAAAGGAAGAATGAAGGAACTTTGGATTGGGCAGAGGGAAGTGAGGGGAGGGGAGCAATATGGATATGGGGAATATGATGGAATGTGATGGACATTATTACCCTATGAATGTGTATGATGGCACGAATGGTGACTTTGCATTGTGTACAACCAGAGAACTGAAAAGTTGTGCTCCATTTGTGTAAAAAGAAAAAATGAACGTTCAGAAGTGAAATGATTGGGTTATAAGAGCCTTGACCCAATCAGTGAATTAATTCTCTAACAGAATTAACTGAGTGGTAACTAAAGGTGGGTAGGGTGTGGCTAGAGAAAGTAAGCATTGGGGTGTGCCTCTGGGGTTTATGTTTGTATCTGGAGAGTGGAGTCTCTCTCTGCTTCTGATCATCATGTGAGCTTCTTCTCTCCACCACACTCTTCCACCATTATGTTCTCCCTCAACTCAAGCCACAACGAATGGAGCTGGGTGTCTATGGACATGAAACCATGAGCCTCCAAATAAAATTTTCCCCCTCTAAAAATAAAAGAAGAAAGAACATGTTCATGAATACCTCTCATAACATGTGATAGTAGAGGTTTATAAATTGTAGCAACCTTTTCCTTCCACTTTATTTTTTCTTTCCTGCTACAGAATATAGTATATAATTTATAGTTTAAGCAATAGTGCTTTTTTAAACACTGTGTTCTTACATAATAAAGATTTCCAAATTATAAAATAATACCAAAAAAACAGATGGTCGCCTTGGTAGAGAACTAAGTAATTGTTTTTTCTTCAGCATATAGAAATTTGGGGATGTGGTTGCAAATAGATAAGAACAACAACAAAACACAGCAAAGTCCTGGTCATGTTTCAGACATAGTATCAGTGAATGTGTTCAAATTTCCAGAGACTCTTGGTATAATCCCAATGATAGATTAATTAAAAGGGATGAACAATAGGCCCAATGAAGACTGGCTTTGTCTGGGCCCATAGTGAAGAAAAAAAATTGATAAGAGGAGAATGAAGCTTAAAATACACACACACACACACACACACACACACACCCCACATACTCACAACACTTAAAAAGGTAAGAATACACATGCAACAAAACAAAATTATAAATTTCATTGAATATCCATGGTATTAGACATCTTTGGAGTTGTTTCTAGAAGCAACATTCAAACCTGAGTAGCCAAAAAGATCAGCCTGTTATTCTAATCTATATAGTTTAATAATTAATAGATGACTCTTCCAATGCTTCAGCCCTTAACCTGTTTATCCTTGGTATTCTTGTCCCCCACCCCATCTCAACCACTCACTCCCAGAGTCATATCTAGGTCCTACCAACAATTGTACCACCTCCACCATCTCAATTCCAAACCTCCCATTCTCTTACCATTCTTTCATATATGGAGAAGTTTCCCAATTTCCATCGTTTCTTTAACCTTATTAGTGTCCCAAACCACTGACCATTACTATTCTTGATATTATTTCCCTCCTTCACAAACTTAAAATTTCACAGTTTATAATCATTCCCTTGTAGGAAGGAAAAGATTAAGAAAAGATTAGCTGCTAGTTCTGTCAGCTTTCCTCCAGCCACCTGAGAATTTGACCACTGGTTGCATATCTGCTGCAACTTTAACACAAAGAATGGTCAGAAATTCCACACACACCTGATGGACGGAGAAGAATCTAGCTGACGGTGACAGACCAAGCATGTGCAAGTTGTGAGTTGAGAACTTGAGAGGGCTACATGACCTGTGAAGTACTGAAGAGCTTTGCGTTGCACTGACTTGATGTTGTCTATATGCATCCCAAACTCAGTGGTCAAGTGCCCCTGAGTTCAATTCCTGGTACCCCCAGCCAAAAAATGCACTTACATCCCAAGTACAGAATGACTAAGAAATCAGAAGTTCTGCCTTAGGAGTCACAGACCTCTTTTATGCCCTCACTCTGCATGCTGTGTTGCTTACTAAAACCTAAGTAAACTTGGGGCATGTTGAAGTCCATCACATCTCAGATGTTCAATTGTCTATCTGAACCCCAAATCCCTACTGCCAATGAACAGAGTGGTCATTCACTTGTGGGCATCGGATTTTTTCTTCTCCGGTTACACTAATAGCGAAAACCAGCCCAAGCTAAATCCATCATTTTACCCTGAACCTGCACCCAAGCAAAAAAAAAAAAAAAAAATTTGTAGGAGAAGAAAAGCACACCGATCTTACTTTAAGAACATAAACCTCAAAGGGGTCCTTTGTGCTGCCCTGCAATCCAAGTCCATTTCTCTGGTCAAATCATTTCTCGCTTGCCAAATGCACAATTCTAATGCTTTTTCTTCCTTTTTCAAGCCTGCAGCAATCGCTCACCACTCCTCCCACTCAATGATGACCTTATTTCTGCTTTCCCCCAAAACACAGAAGCAGAGAATTTCCACCCACTCTGCCGCCAAATCTGCCAATCTATGTGAATTTGTACCCAATGTTCTGCCTTCCCTTCAGTTAAAATGGATGGGATGTCCTTCCTTTTGAATAAGAACCGGGCACTGGTGCAAAAAATCTTTTTTCCTTTCAAGTACTCTACAATTCCGCTTTTATAATCTTCCCCTCTTTCTTCTACAATCAGCAAAATTTACATCTCCAATAGACTATTCCCATGAACACTAGGTTATCATTAAAAGCACCTGTTCTCAGAACCTCTTTCAGCAATCACTCCCAGTTGTCTGCCTTGTTTTATAGAAAAATTCCTCAGAATGTTCGACTTTAGGTGCTATCTTTCCCATCCCTGGCAAACATAAGGAAAATTCACATTCTTACACTACTTTCCTACCAGAACTATCCTATTAAAACTTTATGTAGAAAATCTAATGGAATCTACAAAAAAAAAAACCTACCAGAACTAAAAAGCAAGATTTAAAAATGTTTCCAGTCATTAACTGTATTTTCTATATACCAGCAATAAAAAAACAATTAAAAATTGAAATTAAAAATGACATTTACAAAAGCATAAAATATGAAATCCTTTAGGGATGAATCCGACAAGATATTTAACACTGTTCGCCGGGCACAGTGGCACACACCTGTAATTCCAGCAGTTCAGGAGGCTGAAGCAGAAGGATCAAGAGTTCAAAGCAAGCCTCAGCAAAAGCGAGGTGCTAAGCAACTTGTGAGACCCTGTCCCTAAATAAAATACAAAATAGGGCTGGGGGTGTGGCTCAATGGTTGAGTGCCGCAGAGATCAATCCCTGGTACTCCCTCTGCCCCCCAAAAAAAGACCTGCTGAAAAAAAAATAAAGAAGATCTAAATAAAGAAAACCTATATAGTGCTCATGAAAAAACCCTCAATGTTGTTAAGATGGTAGTTCTTCCAAAATTGATCAAAATGTAATGTAATAAATAGATTTAATGTAAATCTATTTAATTTAATGTAATACCAAATAAAATCATAGCAGGAGTTTTGGGTAGAAATAGGTAAACTCTCCTACTTTGCTGGCAGGAGAATGAAATAGTGCAAATTTGGACACTTTAGAAAGTTAACAGTGTACCATAGGATGTTGCCATCCCACTCCTAAGTATTTACTCATAAAAAAATAAAAAACATATGTCTTCGCAAATATTTGTACACAAATATTCATAACTCCTTTATTTTTCAGTACTGAAAACAACCCAAAAAGACCATCAATAGGAGAATTTATAAATTATGTATTCCCCCACACAAGTCATATTTCAAACTACTCAAAAATTTAGAAGAATCAAAGTGTTGATATAGACTACAACATGAATAAATCTAGACTAATTATCCTGAGTAAAAGATACCAGACTAAAATAGAGTACCTACTGTATATGAATTTATATGAATTCCATTCATATAAAACTATAGAAAATACAAATTAATACATGTTGACAGAAAGCAGATCAGGATATAATTGATACACAAGAAACTGCCCTATTCAAAATGTACTCTGTAACTTTTGTTAGAAGTATGGGGTAAAGTGCAAGTAGGAAAGTCAAAGAGGGATTAGAAGAGGCACAAGAAAACTTTTTGGGGTGATGGATGTATTCACTAACTTGATGGCAATGATTGTTTAATGGGATACAGATGTCAAACACACCAAATGATACCCTTAAAATATGTGTTTCAATTTACCTCAGTAAGGTTGTATGTTATGATTTGGATCTTAATGTCCCCCAAAGGCTCATGTGTTGACAACTTGATTCCCAATGCAGCAATGTTTAGAGGTATGGATTTGAGGAAGCAGTTGGATCATGAGGGCTCTGATCTCATAATCTAAAAGAATAATGGGAGGTGGTAGAAACTATAGGAGGTGAGACCCAGTTGAAGAGAGTGGGTCCTTGGGGATGTGCCCTTGGGACTATAACTTGTTCTTAGCCCCGTCCTCTTTCTGCTTCCCAGTTGCCATGAGCTGAGCACCTTCCCTCCACCACACCCTTCTGCCATGATGTTCTTGTCTCATTTCAGCTCAAACCAATGGAACCTGCTGACCATGCATTGATGACATAAAATAAATCTTTCCTTCTTGAAGTTGTTTTTCCCCGGTATTTTTTTTTCACAGTGACGAAAATATTAATACACTGTCAAAAAAAAAATTTCCAAATCCTAAGTATTCTCGTCACCATTGGGAATCTTACCACAATGAATAATTGCAAATTATTATTTTGTTATTTATAAAAAATAATTCTTACATGTATATTTCAAGCTAAGAACTACATTAGATGGTTGGTATACACTGTGATGAAGATTGAACACATAAAAATCCCATGGTCCCTGCTCTCAAACAGCTTGCAAATTCATAGTAGGACCAGTTCTTAACAAAATAAGCCTTAAAATTAATGTTTAAATTAGTAATTGTGATAGACATTAAAGGAAACTAGACAGGGGGATATGAGCGAATATCAGGCTGCTCTATGATTCATTTTGAAAATTACATTATGTTTCATAAAAAGTATCAGCACCATTATTTAGAACTATTCCATGGTTAAATAGACTCCTGCTCTCTACCAGTTCTTCAATAACACAGATTCCTTGTTCATGAATTCCTGATTTTGATTAATTTTTAATTATAATGAATTTTTATTTTCAAATAGGAGTTTCAGACTATTATAATTTCTGAGTCACTGCATATTTAAAAATGTGTTCTCTGTTGCCTTAACAGTTAAGGAAAAACATAATAACAATAATCCTGGTTGGGTGAAGTGTTTCAGTGTTGCTGGTTTTCTTCACCTTTATATACTCTTCACTTGTCATTTAAAGTTTCAAAGAAGTCTTTTTTTTTTTTTTGTAAGTGACTTTCTTTGTATGCTTAAATACTTGAAAAGTTTTAGACTTTGGTTTTGAAAATGTCTAACTTTACTAAGGGATAATTTTTTTTTTTTTTGGTTTTTTGGCTATTTGATATTAGGAAAATTTACCAAAATAAACAAAAGTGTTTTCTACATCTACAGAATTCTTTTTTCTTTAATATTTATTTATTTTTTTTTTTTTTTAGTTTTTTGGCGGACACAACATCTTTGTTTGTATGTGGTGCTGAGGATCGAACCTGGGCCGCACGCATGCCAGGCGAGCACGCTACCGCTTGAGCCACATCCCCAGCCCCATCTACAGAATTCTAAGGAATCTATGTGCAACTTCTATCCAGCCTCAACTATTGTTCATAAAGTCGTTTTTGGTTTATTATCCTCCTCTGTTTTCTTAGCTGGTATACTAAAACAAAGTCCAGATATCATATGATTTTACTCCTCAACATTTCATTATGAATTTCAAAATATACAGGACAATTTCTTACATGACCACAGATCATTGTAACAATTAACAATAGTTATTATTTGATATTATTAAGCACTTATTAATTTTAATATCATCAAATATTCAATATTATAACATTCAGTCCATATTCAAATTCTCAAAATTGATACATTGTCAACAAAATGTCTTATTATGTTTGGTTGAACTGAGTTTCAAATGAGATTCATATTTATATTTTTCATATCTCTCAAATTTCTTCTTAAACTCTAATATCAAACACCTCCCCTTCATTTAGTTTTTTTATGCTTTACATGTTGAAGAAACTGAGTTCATCTCATGTTCTCAGTTTTGCTGGTTCTTTACTCCAGTGTGATTTAACCTAGTTCTCTAACTCTTATAATTGCTCTAGGCTGGGAGTTAATACAGAGACTTGCTTAAGTTCAAGGTCAAATTTCATCATGAATGGAGTAGTTTCACACAGCATTACCTAAGCCTGGCTGTCTCAGTTTTAGAAATAGAGACTTGGGGTTCAGAGGTTGACAAGCTGTTTCCCTTATTGTATAAATCTCCATCTCCACTTCATCTCATAGTTTTTCATCTAATAGTATAATGATCCTGGTCTAAAATTGTTACTCTATAGGAATTGTAAATGGTGAATTTTTTTTTTTTTGGTAATTTCCTTTGCATGTCTTAGCAGTTTTCATGCAGAAAAACTCATTCACTGAGGATATTTGGTTCTTCTGAAACAGTTCATGCTGCAATGGCAGGATAAATGCCCAGTTCTTTTCCTTTCATTGTCAGATCTCAGAGCAATGAATTTATGCCTTAGCAACTTGTAATATTGTGCAAGGAGTTAAGTTTTATTTCTTATTCTTATTTATTTATTTATTTATTCGTTTTAATCAGTTATACATGACATAGGAAGTTCTTTGATTCATTCTATTTATTCTCTTTTTAATATCACTAATAACTCATATATATATATATTTTATACCTTCCATGAGTTTTAAACAATTGCAGTCACTATTCTCATTGAATAGTGTCACATCTTTTGCCATGGGAACCCATCAACCGACTGTGTATACTTCAATATGATCCCATTAGCCTCTGATAACTGCCTTGTTTTTGTGCCAACAAGTGTTCCAGAATCTTTTTATTCATTTCCTATGCCAGTCTTAGGTTCTTTTTAAAGAAGAATGGTATTTAGATCCACTGGTAATATGTCCTATCACTGGTCAGAACTACAGAATATATGTATTTTTTTAAAGAAAGGAAAACCAGGCTCTGAAACATCCAATTCAAAAATTTAATATTAGTGGGGCTGGGGATGGGGCACAATGGTAGAGTGCTCACCTCAATCATGTGAGACCCTGGGTTCAATCCTCAGTACAACATAAAAAAATAAATAAGTGAAATAAAGGTGTTGTGTCCAACTACAACTAAAAAATAAATATTTTTAAAAATTTAATATTAGAGATTTTTCTTGACTTCTTTATTTTACATTTCTACTTCTTATTTATTTTCTTTTATGGCTTTCTATTTTGTTTCAAAATAACATTGATATGATTACATGCCTATTTTATTCTAGAATACATATTAAATAGTACATAAAATGAAACTTATTCATAGTCATTCTATGTTTATTTATCAATCAGAAACAAGATAAGTCATTTTAATGACTTTTATTTTCAGGAAGTTTACAGTTTCTATTTTCTAGTTTTGTTCCATTCATTAAAATTATGTGTTATTTGAACATTTTTATTTGCTTTATGTATTTAACACTATATAACCTTTAAAATCTATTTGTTCTTTTCCTCTGAATGATTTTCTGCTTGGTTGATGAGGCTGGGCTATAGAACTTATGGGGCTCTGTTTTAGAAGAAAGAACCTTCCTACCATTATGGTAATTATTTATGTAAGCTCCAGTGGTTCTGAAAGATTTGAGGATCAACAGACTTTTGGTATCGAACCGTTTGAATTTTAGGTATCAGAACCTGAAAACTTGAGTGTCCTCATGCAAGTGAGAGTTTGAGTTTGAGTGTAGCCGCTCTTACTGGAGAAACATTTTCCCAGACTTGAGGGTCTTTCATTGAATAGATAATTCTGATAGCTCAACCCCAGTTCAAATCATATAGGAAATTTCTATCAGTGAAATATAATACCATTTAACAATACATTTAATGACAAACCTGGTCTGTTAGAAAAGGGAATATTTGGGAAACAGAAAAAGAAAGTGCAAAATCAAACTGTAAACAATCAAGTTTATACAGAAATAGTGGAGATGGGCTTTAAGATCCAGAGATAAAGAGAAACTTGGAGTTTAGTGTCCTGTGAGGGCAGGAATTGTGGCTTTCAGGCAATAACAGATATGAATTGGAATAGAGTCTCCTAATGGAGCTCATGTCTCTAGTTGGTTGAAACACAAGTACCAGTACAAGCATAGGATTTAAACATGAATTTACTTTTTTGTTAGTTTACATTGCAATTATGATGACAATTAGTCCAATTGGACTTCACTGGGGGTAAGTGACCAAAGCAAATACAAAACTACTACCATATTTCCCTGTGAAATTTACATAGAAAAAAGGTAATTGAAAATGAGCTTATAATTTTATAAATGGTAAAAAAATGTGAGGAAACAATTCACGATTGGAAATAGACTTCAGAAACAATTAACAGTATAAACACTTCATGTTCTTTTGAATAAAAAAATTACAAAATGGTTATGATTATAATAATTAAACAAATGAAAAAGAAGATATTGCTGAGCATGGTGGCTCAAGCCTATAATCCTAGCAGTTTGGGAGGCTGAGGCAGGAGAATTGCAGTTTCAAAGCCAGCCTCAACAATTTAGCAAGCTCTAAGCAACTTAGTGAGACCCTGTCTCAATTTTAAACAAAATAATTAAAAGGGCTGGGGATGTGGTTCAGTGGTTAAGCCTCCCCATGTACAATCCCCAATAGTGAGGGGGGGGTGCGGAGAAGAAGGAGGAGGAGGAGGAGGGCAGAGATACTAAGCCTTAAAGAAGTAAACCAGTTGAAAAAGGGAAGTGTCAAAGAATCAAATGCATCTTGTAGCCATGAAAAATATAACTAAAATCAAAACTCAATGGATGGGAAATAACAGGATCCAGTGAGAAAAGTGAAGCAAAGAGAGAACAGTTGAACTCAAGGAAAGGTATGAGGAATTTTAACAAGAGTAAAGGTCAAAGAGACAAAGGGATAGACATTATACAAAGTGCTAAAGAAGCAGGGAACATGGAAAGGAGGTCTAATATATACCCAACACATGAGAATCCTTGCCAAAAGAATTACGTACGTCAGGAAGAAGAAAATTGGACTCAGACAGAAGAATTCAAGAACCAATGGTAAGCAAAAATAAAATGAGAGCAATTTCAAAAAGCCAAACTAAAATAAAACTGATGAACATTGGATCAATCTAAATAAGCAGAGACTGGGGGGGAGGTAAAATTTCATTAATAGAGGATAAGGAATAAAGATGAGATCAAAGGAAATTCCAAAATACAACAATTTATAAAATAGGAGGGATGGAGATTAGGGCTAAAATATTTAAAGGTCTTTTATTATTCAACAGAAGGGTATAAATATTGATAATCTCTAGAAATCAGGGATGCATGTTAAATTTTTATGGGTAATCACTAATAAATAGCTATATGACTTCTGAGACAGTAGAAAGAAAAAAGGAAATAAAGAAATTTCTTTCAGAAGAAGGCAAGAAAGGAAAAAAGTATGAAAGGAATACATTGTAAGTATAAAACAAAAAAAATGACAGTGGAAATAATTTATATTGAAAAATTTAAAACATATCATATTGCTCACAAATCAAAGTTAAATTTTATAGAAATTATAAAATGCATGGAATTAATGAGATCTTAATCCTAAAATCCACATCTAAAACATAACTAATGTAAATTGATTAGCGGTCAAAATTCATAGCTTTGAATACTGTCCTAGGAAACTTTTAAAATAGCCTCCATAATTCCCACATTATAGTATCTGGGTCCTTTTGTGATTCCCCTCCACCTGAGTGTATGAGAAGGAAGCTATGAATTGTTTGTAATTAGTAGAATACGGATGAGATGATATGAGATGTCATAAAAATCATGGTAGATAATATGTTGAACACCAGCACCTTGCTGGTGCTCACTTGGTCTCATCTCCTTTACACGTGATATGCTGCCTGATGGATAAATAAATAAAAATAAAGTTCTATCAACAACTAAATTAAATGAATAAATGGGTACATTTGGATTATCTTTTTATTTAAATAATTCAGACTCACAAGAAGTTACAAAATATCATGAGTAGTTTCCATATATCATTTACCCAGCCTTTCTATATACCTTTATCCAGCCACTACTAATGTTAGCATCTTATATAACTATATCAAAATTATTGAAACCAGAAAATTAACATTGATACAATGCTACTTACTAATCTGCAGGCATTATTTGAATTCTGCCTAAAATGATCTTTTCTTTTTCTTTCAAAAAGTACTCAATCTGTGGTTTGCAGTCTATATTTTTCTAATTTATTTCTTAAATATAATTGCTGAATGTTTGCATGGATTCCACACTGATTTTTTTCTTTGTTATTTATATGTTTCTGTAGAAATGGGGCCAGTACCTTCCCTGCCTGTGATTTTGCCATGAATAGTAAGGGCTGGGTTCCTATTGACCCTTACCTCTGTTAATTTGCACACTGAATTTTTCACTTTAATATGGAGTGGTATAGAGGCAGGATTTTGACGTTTGGGTTAACTTGAGTTTTGTTTAATCATTTACCCTTCTGTGGGTTTGTGGGGAAAGACTTGAGATCTGAACAGTCATGGAAAAGGACTTGGCTCCCTTTTTCCAAATCTCCCCAGGTAGAATATCCAACCCACTGCATTTTAGGTTTTTCTTTAAGCATTTTTTCTTTAATGAATTTTTCTTTGTTCAGATTATATTCGGTAGGTATAAAATTGACTATGAACTTCCTGTTTTCTTCTATCATCTGTTATTCTGACTGACACCATACTCTGAGTTCATCAAGTAATTGAGAATAAAAACAAGGTGTGGCCTCCTGGATTCTTTTCGCCATTGGGTAGATGATGATCTCCACAGTGGATGTTTCTTAGTCTTCCCCTGGCTAATTTTCCATAAGTAAATAGTTTTGTGCTTCATTTTATATCTTGGTTAGCTTTTGAATCCAAAATTATCTTTTATAAGTTTAATGTTATTTTGTTTCCTATCAATTTCCTTCTCTACTGATTTCTCTTTCACCTTTCCAACTCTTATTAGCAGTTTTGTGACATATGAGAGCATCTTAAATTTATCAGACTTTTATCCAGAAGTAGGGAATGATCTTAGGGTAATGTCTATAGTATTTCGACTTTCACCTAATTTATTGTGTATGTGGGAACAACAGAGAGATATTATTAGACATGTGGGGTTTCTGGCTGGATGTATTTTCTTTACTACCTTTTTCTTTTGTACCAGGGATTGAATTCAGAGGCACCTGACCACTGAGTCACATCCCCAGCCTCATTTTGTATTTTATTTAGAGATGGGATCTCCCTGAGTTGCTCAGAGCCTCGCTTTTGCTGAGGCTGTGTTTGAACTCACGATCCTCCTGCCTCAGCCTCTGGGATTATAGGCGTGTGCCACCGCACCCAGCTGTTAACTATATTTTGATCAAAAAGTGATGCAAAGAATTATTCCATAGCTCACTGAATGTAACCAAGATAGGGAATTCAAATATTGGCACTAAGAGATAAAAAGGAAGAAGCAGAGAACAACAACAACAACAAAAAAAACACCCTATCAAAATTGGGGATTATGTCTAACTACCTCAGGGGGTGATTAAAATAGTCATATCAACTAGCACCAGGCTTCCTTTTAAAGTATAAACTATTTTTGTCTAAAACAGTGACTTAAAAACCAGTTTTAGTTGGAAAATAAAGACAATGATAAAATGTGTGTTTTCTGACAATTTACTGAGTCCTTCTCTACTCTGGTTTCTTCATTTGTAAAACAGGAAGAAGAGTACCCACCTCGTAGGGTTGTGCAAGCATTAAGGGAACAATCTGGAAAAGCACCAAATACATAGTTTATGCTTGGCAATGGTTAGTATTTGCTATTAATCAATGAGTAGGAATTTGAGCTGGTGGAAAGAGAAGAGCAATAAGAGGAGAGGAAAGGGAAGGGAGAGGGCTAAGCACCTTGGTGAGTAGTTGCAGCTGAGCTAATGAAGCTGAGGCTTCAAAGAACATGCACATGGGACCCAATGGTACTTCCCACCCTCCCGCCACCTCTTTGTGCTGTTATACCTCCTAAACTTCAGGAAACAGAACAGTTGTTCCTTTCCCTCTGAGTGGCATTTTTGAAGGATGGAAGAATTAAAAAGAAACAGTATGTTGTTGTTTAGAAAACATGGAACACTATGTAAAATAAATTTTGAAAATTCAGCATAAGGTATAATTCAGAGTCATAGGTAACTTGGATGGATGCAAACTGCTGAAAATTTTTGTAAATATTGGTAAGACTACTGAGTTTCCACAGGTTAGGATTTGAGCAGATCTTAACAAGATCTTAAAGGACAAAGTCAACCCTGTTGATATTTGGTATTGAAACTCATTAATATAGATGACAAAATAATTACTTGTGTATAATACATAAGAAATAAGCACAGTGCAGATCTAAAAAATTTGATTATTCCAAAATAAATTAAGGACATAAAGGAAGTAGCACCACACTAAACATATCATCCTACACAGTCATAGGTGCTGTTTCATTCTCCTCATTAGTATAGATATGTAAGTGTAATCCTTCAAAGTGAGACAAAAGGTTGGTTCACTATATTAATGACATCTTGCTACAGGGGCCTGGAGAGCTGGGAGGATCAGACATGATCCTTGATGATATGCAGGCATGCCAGCCAGTGTGCATAAATCTCAAGGGAAATACATGATCCTTCAGGACACCAAAAGTTTCTGAGTGTTCGGTGTTCCAGGGTTTAACAGGAAATTTCCTCCAAAGTAAAGAATAAACTGTAGCCACTTTTATCCCTCACCAATAAGAAAAGTCAAAATGGTTGATGTGCAACTTTAGATATTAGATATTGATAAACTACTCTGACCATTAACCTGATGATCTGAAATGTTGCTCACTTGTAATAGAGCACCTAACAAGAGAAGACTGCCTGATCTGTATGGCAGTGTGTGCTAGTCCACACAGGTGCTGTCCTGATGGGACCCAACCGATACAGTCATGATAGCAAAACCCTGATGACAGACTAAACCAGACATCATGGTTTGCAACTATTTATGGAAAATAGGAGAGAGAAAATAGCAGCTACATTGAAAAAGAGAAAACTAAGTGTGAAATATGTTGCTTTGGAGATGGGGATGAGAAGGACACCTGTTTCCCAATCTAAGCCTTTTTTTTACTATTGAATTTTTAACTAAGTCTACACTATTGTGATAAAATTAAAAGTTAACTTAAAATTGACCATTTGCCATTATCAATTAACAAAATGATTTAAGTATTGTTTTCAAATCTAAATGTTCAATATAAAAATTAAAAATTTTAAATTAAAAAAACTCCCTCTGATAAGTATTTCTTTAAGTGCATCGTTTTACTTGGGCTTTTATTTTCTAATGATGACATTATCAAAACACATTTGCTGGGCAATAAATGCTTCCTAAGCCATTTCTGTTTCTTCAAAAAGCATTAAGGAAATAGTGTGGTCACTAAATCAAATCTCTGATCCTATAAAAGAAAACACAGGGCAGCCTGTGTTGAGCTCTAGGTGGTGAGCTCACTGAGGATGGACGTTGCTTTGTTGCTATTCAAAGAAAATAGGAAACATCATTTAGGACCCAATAAGATCAACATAAAAACTTGTACTTTATTACATATTTTAAAACTTTCATATTTCCATTTGGTGCTCTGCTTATTTAAATACAGATTTAGATACATTTTTATATTACATATTTAGATACTCTTACAAAGGATTATGAAACTGTGAATTCATGCACAAATGTTAATGGTTTGTGAGTTCTTAAAACCAAAATCTCTTCTTTGGACAACAGCACAATCTGTGAATGACATTGGTGGGATTTGTTACTATCCACTCAGTGATGGGAAGCTAAGAAAAGCCTTTCTAGAACATCCACAGTCAAATTTCCTTTTAGATGAAGATTTCTGGCTGGGGTTCCTGACAGGGTACACTGCTTCTTCATTAAAGCAGTGGAGAGCTATAAAATACCTTTAGAACTCTAAGAAAATCTTGTTTTCAGGCATGTGGTTTCTACAGCATGATAATGTGGCCTCTCACGTAAGGTATTACTTAACCAAAATAAATAAGCTAAAAAGATAAGAATAGAAAACTTTCCTTGGAGTTAGAGAAGAAAGAACAAAAATGTCTCAATATGCAGGGTCACCCTATTCAACAGCTTAAGTCGTTCACTGCACAACTTCAGAGAGTGCTGTTACCATAGACTGTGGTGATAATGGAACCACCAGATGCACAATACAATGGTCTTGTAGTACCAAGCAAAGACAGGAGAACCCCAAGTTATTTATTATATGCTGCCACTCAGCACACACAACTATTTTCAGCACTTAAAGTAACCAGAATATAATTTTAGTAACTTTTTCCTGATTAAAAAAATGTATGCTCCTTTTACAAAATTTATTACTTTCTGAAAAGCACAACCAAAGGCATAGAAATCAACAGGATCCTACCACTAATATTTCTATTAGGAGTATTACTCTCTACCACAGTCAATAAACCATTTAAGATTTACATATTATTCACTTTTCTCTTTTCAAGTTTTAATGGAAAGTTGTACTTTTCTTGGTATAACGTCCTCACAACTTTTGCTAAGGTTATTACCAGGGAGCTTTTGCTTTGGGTTTTTATGGTGACTACAATCTTTTTCTGAAATATGTAAATTTTGACCTTTTGGCTATATTTGTCTTCTAAATCCACTGTTCTGAACTCTCCAAAACTCACTGTTTACTGTTCTTTACTTCATTCTTTGATTCTCTGCTCCTGAACTCTATCTACTGATGCTCAGTACTTTGCTGGAAACCTTATACGAAAACAAAACCTTTGATATTTTGTTATTTCTTGTGTTCCAGCCCAGCAAATGATTAACATTGCGTTTGAAGTTGCTGATGCCATTCTGAAGGACTCTGATCCAAGATATCTCTTGCTATCTATTTTATTCAATTATTGATATAAAAGGAGTATTTTAAGATAAATGGCAAATCATTATCATGTCCCTCCAAATGAGACATCTAACTCATTAAGGAACCCTGAAACGAATTCTCTACTGGGTTTCAGTTTGAATAATGTAATTGCATTCAACTTGAGTTTCTTTAAGTATGTCTTTCTATGAGTATTTCCAACCCATCTTCCTCTATGGGCACAATTACTTGCTGGACAGTGGGCTGAGAGTGCATCAAGGGGAAGTTCTATTTTAACAATTCAGTGGAGTGAATTGGATGTTAAGAAATCTTCTTTTTCCAACAGCTAAATAGGGACAATAGCATTTTTCTGTAACTGTGTATGACTATCTGAAGGTTAATATTTCCTACAGGAGAGAGTATTTGCAATTGCAAGTATCCTGTAGTCTGAATGTTGAACATGATAAACAGTGAATTGAGAAACAACAGACTTCTCAATCATTAGATTTTAAAGAAACCTTTGAGTCCACCCAGCCCAATTCCTCCAAAAATGGTGATCCAAGGATACCTTTGTAAATATGAAAGCAAGTCAATACTGTAGGCAGACCTGCCAATGGATACCAAATAGAACTTGACGACCCAATGTAACACCTGAGTCTATTACTTTCCTAGCTACCCTTGCTTCATGAAGTATACTTTAAAAACAGCCCAAGGGACAGAGGTAAATGCCATACAGGTGTATTTTACCTGCAATGTCATCCATGATTAAGGGCACAGGGAAATGGTCTCAGTTGGCATTTCTCTAGTATTCGAGGATTAGAAAGCTGTTTGTCCACTTGAGGTAATTATCAGTATTTGACACACAGTTGAAATTGACATGACTATTTGAAGGTAATAAAATTAAATTTGGAGGGCTGGGCCTGTAGCTCAGTGGTAGAGTGCCTGCCTTGCACATGTGAGGCACTGGGTTTGATCCTCAGCACCACATAAAACTAGATAGATACTAAATAATAATAATAATAATAAATTTGGAAAAGTAAATCATAATAGGTCAAGTCCTTGTATTAATTTAGTAGGATTGTCATAACAAACCACCACATCCTAGGTGGCTTAAACAACAGAAATTTATTTTTTCACAGTTTTTTTTTTTTTTTTCCCACAAGTGTGAGCAGGGTTGGTTTCTTCTCAGGGCCTCTCTTCTTGGCCTGCAGATAGCCATCACCATGTCTTCCCACAGTCTTCCCTATGTCCATTTCTGCCCTAATCCCTTATAAAGACACCAGTCATATTGGATTAAGACCCTAGTGTATCATATCATTTTACTTTAATTTATTTCTTACAGACCCCATTTCTAAGATGGTGGTGCACACCTGTAATTCCAGAGCCTCGGGAGGCTAAGACAGAAGGATCCTAAGACAGAAGGATCCTAAGAGCAGCCTCAGCAACTTAGGAAGACCCAGTCTCAAAATTGAAAATTAAAAATTAAAGGGGAGGGAAGAATGAAGATGTAGTTCAGTGGTAGAGCACCCCTGGGTTCAAGTCCCAGTACAAAAAAAAAAGGAGGGTCTCATCTTTAAATACAGCCACATTTAGAGATCCTGGGGGTTTCAACATGAATTTCAGGGGAACAGATTCAGTCCATAATAGCTCCCTACTCAAAAAATTTCCCTGCTTACTTTTAGAAACTCCTGTCTTGGAATTTCCTGACTCTCACTAATCTCCTGTCACATTGGCCTCTTCTCAATTACTAAGATGTGCTGCGCTGTTTCCTGCCACCACATTACACACTGATCCCTGATCCTGCAATGCTATGCTTCCCCCACTTTGCTCTGCTCCTTACAGCTCTTGAGATCTCACAGTGTCTCTTCTCCAAAGAGTGGAGTATTAGATTAGGCTCTCTTCTCTTTCAGAGGGTATTCTGTAATTTTTTTTCAGAGAGCATACCAAAGTTTGCATAAATACACTTATTTATCTGAGCATTTAAGCCATTTGATAATATTTATAAAATGCTTAATAGGTAGCAAGTGCAATGATCAAAAGAGAGGTGCACCTTAACTTCATTGGTTGGATGGGTGATGGGTTCTCTTAAATTTTATGTCTAAAAAAGTTTGCTGTTTTCAAAAATATGTTTTACTGGATATAGAATTCTGGATTTACAGCTGATTTTAATGTCAGTAGGATCCTTAGTAGTGTTCCTCTTTTATTCTGATGCTGATGATTTGTATTTTCTGTTTTTTTAATCAGTCTACTTTAGATTATCTTTAAGATTTTGATCCTTTCAAAGAATCAACTTTTTATTTCACTGATTTTTAAATTGTTTATTCATTTTCTATTTGATATTTATATTATAATTTTTATTATATAACTTTTCCTGTTTAATTTAGGGATTATTTTCTTTTCTCTTGCAACTTTTTAAAATTATGAGATCTTAGATCATTGACTTTAATCTTCCTTTTTTAGTATTAATCAGAAATATCCATTTTCTCTCTAAAGACATATTTATTTGTACCTCACAAGATTTGATGTGTTGTTTTCAGTTTCATGAACTTATTTCTAATTCTGATATATTTCTTCAGTAATTCATGAGTCACTTGAGGTGTATTACTTAATTTCTAAATATTTAAAATACCTTCCAAAGAATGTTTTCAGTTCTAATTTAATTCTGTGTGATTAAAGAACATGCCTTGTTTAACTTCAATCCTATAATGTTTCAGACTTGTTTTATGACCCAGCATGAAGCCTGTATTGATGAGGATTCCACAAGCCCTGGAAAATAATATGTATCCTGCAATTGTCAAGTGTAGTATTCTTTAAATATTAATTAGGTTAAGTTGGTTGATAATATTGTTCAAATCTCTTATATCTTGCCTGATAGTTTGTCTACTAATGCTCTCAAGAGGATTTTTAAAATCACCATCTGCAACTATGAATGTGTCAGTTCTGGTCAGCATGTTGAAGTTCCATTAAGTAATACACCTCTGAGATTCTTATATCTACAGATAGTTTTTTTTCTAATGTTGCCCCATCAGAGACTTTAATTATTTTTTTAAAATATTTTTTAGTTTTCAATGGATCTTTATTTTATTTATTCATATGCAGTGCTGAGAATTGAACCCAGGGCAAGTGCTCCACCACTGAACCACAACTCCAGCCCGAGATTTAATTTTTTAAAGAAATTATATAAGCGGTAGCTTCTCAATGTGGAATTTTTTTTTTAATACAAAGCAAAATGTCAAAATCCCTCCACCTTCAACTTCCTCACCCTCCCCACTAACCCTCCTCAGATGTAACCTTGTCACATTTTGATCCAAACAAAACAGCCTTGTTATTAAAAAAAAAAAAAAATGCTTTCTACAGCTTCCTCCTTCATGCCATATTTTTGACCCACGGCAGTTTGAGATGAAGCTGTATGTCATTGTGATGCTGAAGTGATCATTTTCAATGCCCCCACCATGGGCCAGGACGTAAAAAGGAGTTTTGTAAAAGTTGGACTCAAGGTAAAGACGATAGAGAATTCCTCAACCTTGTGGGACCAGATTTCAGAACATGTTTTAGTTACTGGATGGTGCACAGGCCTAGCAAAATATCCTGCTGATATATGTGAAAGGAAAATATATATGAGCTTTTAATTAAAAACCACTTTGTTGCCTCTTTTATTCACTATTATTAAACATAACATGAATTTAAATATACTGACAGTGAAACCAGTATTTCCTTCAGTGCTCAAGGAATATAAGTGAACTCATAAGTTTTCCTAGAACATTTATTTCTTATTGGTGCATTGTAATTATGCATAATAGTAGGATTCATTATGACATATACATATATGCACATGACATAATTTGCTCAATTTCCTTCCCTTTTCCTTCCCCTCCTTGGACCCCCATCCACTTGCTCTATTTTACTGGTCTCCCTTCTATTATTGTCATTATTACTTTAATTAGTATATTACCATTATATATCTGTATATATAATGGGACTCCCTGTGGTATATTTGTACATGGACAGAGCACAACTTGGTAATTTTTTTCCCCCCAGTATTTCCACAAGCTCTCCTCTGCTCCCTCCCTCTGGATCTCCTTCCTCTATTCTATTGATCATCCTTCTATTTTTTTGTGAACTCATAAATTTAAAAGACTAGAGGACTGTTAAGTGAGTACTTTATAAATATCCCTCTTCAAAAATTCTATTTATCCCTCTTCTCCACATTTTGATCAAGAATAGTTCAGAAATGATACTTAATCACTATTAAAATTAGGTTTCTTAGTTCTAAACTTTCCTACTCCTTATACTCGAGTTTTGTTGTTACAGTTTTCCCTTTCCCCTAGTAAAACAAGTGATGTGGAATATTTCCTACAATAAACTCTACCAATTGTTCTGGAACATGAAAGATAAGAATTTCCTTCTTAGTCTCAAGGATTGAGCGCTAATTTTCTGATTTCACCATCCATTTCAAGGTGGGCTTTCAAGCTCAACCTGTTCCTCTGATTATGACCTCTTCATTTCCTTTAAGGGGATCTGTAAAAGAATGGCATAATGGCTTCAGATATTTATGTTCTAAAGTATATGTAATTTCCATTTTATAATGTATCAGCTTTGTGAGACTACATTTATCTCAGTTTGTGGGGGAGGGGTACCAGGGATTAAACTCAGAGGCACTCAACCATTGAGCCACATCCCCAGCCTTATTTTGTATTTTATTTAGAGACAGGATCTCACTGAGTTGCTTAGCATCTTGCTTTTGCTGAGGTTGGCTTTGAACTTGCAATTCTCCTGCATTAGGCTTCTGAGCTGCTGGGATTATAGATGTGTGCCAGTGTGCCCTGTCTATCTTTTGAATTTGTTTTCGCTTTTATAAGGCAAATCTTATAAAATGGCCTTAATGAAATGTTTCATACAGTCACTGCCCTCTCAAGTTCCAAAGAATAACTCCTGATTTTTATGAACCAGAATTGGGTAAGTCAATCATTTTGTGTATCCATCAGGTTTGTGTTACTATGCATCTCAATATATAAATAATAACAAGCAATATTTGTATAATACTGAAGGCTTATAAGACTCTGTAACATTAAACATTTCATTTGTTGTCTACCACTGATTTTATGTTTTAGCATGTCCAAAATCAGAATGTATTTTGCAGTTGATGGTGTTCATATTTAATTGGCAGTACTTTTCCTTTCTTTAGTTTATATAAAATAAACTATGTGATTTATAGTCAATGATATCTTAGATTCTATGAAACACAGTAATTCTAACCAAAATCTTCTATTTATTAATGTTGTTATAATTTTACTGATGGAAGAAATGGTGCTGAAAGAGGCAACAAAGATAGATAGGGAAGAATAGATCTTACATTTGGAATGTGACTCTTGAACACCTTATTTCTCATAATGGTATCACTCCAGGGTGGTTAGATAGTGTGGAAAGAACAGAGGGCATCAGAGAATAGTATGCTCCAAATTGTAGGTGAACAGACAGAAGGAGAATCATTCACAGTACTACACATCCTTGCGTAGGATCCTTTGCATCCTCTTCACTTACACTCTCTACCCCAACACACCCCTCCACAATCCAACCATCAATATCCTATTCTATTGTCTAATCATTCCCAATTTGCCCATTTCTGTTCTAAAACAGAACAGAACTCTAAATATTCTGACTTAGTATATTAATTTTTCTCAACCTGTGACACTTAACTATTCAGTGCAGCCCAACATCACAAAAATGCCCTTATTATTTAAATTAGATCAGTCACATCTCAAAAAAACCAATAAGCTTCTAATTTTTTCCTTTTCATTGTCTGCACACTGAATATGTAATGAGCCTGAATACTAATGAAACTTTAGTATTCCTATGGGACTAAAAATTATCAGATTTTTACAAACTAACCAATAAACAAAAACAGTCAACCAAGCATTTTTATTTCTAATTAATTAATTAATTTATTTATCTGGTACTGAAGATTGAACCCAGGGCTCTATGTGCGCTGAGCATGGGCTCTACTACTGAGATATACTTTGAGCTCAGCCCAGTATTTCAAGATGTGTTTAAACCCAAATAAGAGCAACAAAAAGTCCAAAGTACCTTTAGTCCAGAAGCAAATGTGAACAAGAATCTAAGGTTGCATCTTCCCAGAACATCCACAGCACAAAGAAGTTTATTGGGGTACACTTTAGAGGAATGTATGTTTTATGATCTTAATGTCATTGTATTACATTTTGGAAGGATGCTCAGGTTGAGATAAATATAAGTAGATTTCATTGCATTCTGTAATATTTACTTTTCTGCTAGCAGGAGCTTGAATATAGTAACAACTGTCTTTCTCTGCATATCTTAAACTCTTAACATTGTTAGACCCACAATCCATCTGGGTAAGGCATAGATTTATGTTATGATTTTGCTTTCAACATTAAGTCATCCTGGAACTGAAAAAAAAAAAAAGGGTGAGGCAGAGAAAAAAGGCATTGGTCAACAAGGCACCATGTTTCAGTTAAATAAGAAGAATAGGTTTTGATGTTCTATTGTACAGCAAGGTGACCATAATTAATAATGTATTGTTTATGTCAGGAAACTAAAAGTAAGATTCCAAATGTTCCCACCACAAAGAAATGATAAATATTTGAGGTAATGGATATGTTAACCTGATTTGACCATTTCCATGATGTATACAAGCACTGAAATATTTCATTGTATTCCACACATATGTGCTATTATTATTTATCAACTGAAAAACATGAAACAAAAATTTTTTAACAAGGACACATTTTTAATCATAGAACTAACATTGCTCCTTTGTATAAGAAGGGAATTCCCAGTGTGAACAAGCAATTTACTTTCAAAGCTAAATAAACCAGAAATCCTTGAATAAACTCCCTGCTTTGGGGTGAGTCAATGTTAGATGAAGTTTTTCCTGGGCTTCTACTATAAGTTCAGGTTGCTTAGTTGTCTAAAACAAAATGTAACAAATGCATCAAATGAATGTCAAGAAAGGCATTCTTGGTTTTCATATACCTTTATATAATACTAACTTGTGGGTCTGGATGTCCCCAAATTCCCCAGGTTCCTGGGGCCACTGTTCCCTTTAATATCTGAAATAAGATGACACCAGGCTTTCTACATGCATTGTATTGTAGGAAATTTAAACCTTCACATGATTTTAGAAGATTCTCAGAGGATATCTACCAGTTCATGGGCATCTCCCAATTTGGATTTATGCTCCTTCTGAATTCTCAATCATGACACTTATTGGTCAATGACTGGGCTGCTGTCCCCTCTTGGAATAAACTTACCTCATCCTCTATACCACCTTTCTTCCTTCATTTCCTCAAAGGACCACTAACTCCAGTGGTTCTGTGTAGCAAACATTTTATGGAAGGCTTAAGCTAACAGAAGTGAATTACATATAGACAGGTTAGAATTGGCAACCCCATAAAATTGAGTATTAGACACCACTGTGCTGAGATCCAAAGGTCATCTCTTCCGTAGATTACATTTTGTGGGTCCATCTTCCCTTCAGAGTCTACTTGCTTTCATTTCCCTGGGTCCCTCCTCTCAGTTATAACAAATCTCCACCCCTCCCTTTGTAGCCTCCACTCCTGACTCTTAGGCTTGGAGTCTCCTAATGATTCCCTTAATTCAAGGAGGGAAAATTCCAGTCACTTTGTAATGCAAAGTAATGCCTTACTTAATTGGCTTGGCTGTTAGGCTTTGCCCTACAGGCTTTTAGAGCTAAATAGGCTATTTTGTCTATCAATGCCAGGTTTTTACCCAAAGAGGAATTTTGCTTTTCTTCTTGTTCTGCCAGATTAGAAAGGAAAGAAGGAGTAAACAAAGTGGGGAGGGAAGGAAGGAAGACAAAAAGAGGAATAAAGAAAAATTTACAACATTCTCTTTCTTTCCAGTAGAGTTGTCATTAAAGTGTATATTTAACACAGATCATTCCAGAGAAGGAGCCCAAAGCTCATTCTTTTGAGGCTTGAATAGTATTTGGAAGAAACAGAAATGTTATTAAAACTGCATAATCTATAGCCCTGTGTTATGATCTCTATGATTTGCTTAAAAATGCTCCATCACAGACAGCATGGTGTAAATGGATGTGTGTGTTAATTTTTATCTGCTCCCTAGGGGCTGTCACTTATCCTAGTCAGGCATTTACTCTCAAAGTAGGATCAGCAAGCATTTAATCGTGAAGGCCACAGCTATGAGATTATGGCTATTTTTATCTTTAAGCAATTATGTTGTTAATGTACATATTGAGTACTGAAATAAATTTGTGTCTATGAAATTATGGATTTGATAGTGTTAGCAATGGTTAAATTAGGTAAGTGAGTGGCATTGGAGATATTGTACGTGCCTTGAGTAAATGACTTTAGATATACCCTACCCTTGTATGCACCTGCAAGCCTTCAACATGATAACTGGTTTGTGATTCCAGTTCCAACTTTACAGACTAAGCATTCTCTGCTCCTAATTATCAGGTAAACCAAAGTCTGTCTTTGGACCATTATCCTTGCTTCAAGTGAATCTTCTGTTCAAAGTGTTTGCAGATCACATAAAAGAACAGAGAACTCAATTTTCCTGGAATTCACAGAATGAGTTGTGTTGGATGATGTGCCTGCTTGCTAAAAATGTTGAATAAATGTCTGTATGTATAGAAGAATTTGTCCTGAGACTTTTCTTTCTTTAAAAACTGATTGTGAAGGATTTGCTCCTGACTATAGAAGCTTTGATTTTCATGGCTACAAATATCTACCAAAAAGAACCTAATCGTTGTGGAACCTAACTGATGTGGATGGATTCAAAACCCTCTGGTAGAGAGAGTTTAACTGTGTGGAAGGGTCAACATCTGCTCCCACATCCTGCTGCACGGGGCTGGACATATAGAACATGCTTAGTATGTGCTGAATGAATGAGTGACCGAGGTACACCATAAATCTAAGTAGGCTACTGGGGAGATAAGAATGAAGAGTAAATGGATCATACTTGTTCATTCCACCACTTTGGTGTGTCAGGTAGAGATCTGGATATGACCACAATAGAAATCAGACAGGCTGACAAGATCCGGGCAGGACGTTGCCAAGGAGCACCTGAATTGTACACTCTGCAGCATGCAGGAATGGTCAAGCTCAAGAAACTGTTTTACAAAATGGAATGTCTGAAAAGCTAGGCACCAGAACTACTACTTTGTTGCATTATAGTAAAAAATAAAAATCATCTGAGATAAAATTCTGTCGTCCACCTGATCAAGGAAAGCTCTAGAAAAAATATTTTAACAGAAAGACAAATCTGTCTAACAACCTAAAAAAACATGGTTGTTAAGAAAATGAACCACGAAGTCAAATGTTTTTTTCTCTGTCTCTCCATAGGGTACAACAACTGACAACTGAGAACAAAATTACCACCATCCAAGGACCCTGTTCTCCTTTGACAAATTTCAATTGTCTTGCATTTGTGTCGTGCTATGTAAGTTATAGCTTAAATCTTGTTACAATTAAATGTTGCAACCCCAAATCTGTTATATCAACTTAGGGGATTTTTTGCATTATTTCTTATAAGGATTCAGAAGATGTGCTAAAGTTAGTACATATTTGACCTTCCCTAGCCTTGATAATGACACGTTTAATTATCACACTTGTCAAGAAGCTCAACACTCATTACAAGATCCTCCACAAACAGCCTTCTTTACTTTGTACACACTTTTAAAAACTATGATGATCTGAACCATCAATCTTGAAAGGATATTTATAGATAGTCTGTTCTAAACGATCTTCCTTCCTCAGATATGAACATTTAAATTATTCTGTTTAGCACATTTTCTAGTGTTTATCATTATGAACATATTATATTAAACTTTATGGACTATTCAAAAGAAGCAGCAAAATCATATCCTTACTCATGAAAAATCTTAGATTTGTTTGAGAAAACTTAGTTCAGATACACAGCACAACTAGAGGAGAGTTTACTGGGAAATACTTATATTGGTGGGTAACGTATTTTGGGATAAAAAATTTTTACTTACAGAATGAAGATTTTATAAATGCTAATTTGTCTGGAGTTGCAATGGAAAAAAAATAAAATAAGATTTTAGTTATCAGGGTACAATGGAATAAGGCAGAGATTCCTTGCAGAAAGGTGAGTTGGATCTTGTGGGGTATTTAGAATGGAAGAAGAAGGTGCCAAGATTGTCCCTGACTAGGTGTACAGCAAGAGGAAAGACAGGATAAGAATGAACACAGTGAGAAAGGAACAGGAGAAAATGTAATGAAACAGGGGAGGCAGAAGCCAAGTGACTGATGTACCTAACAACAGAGAAAAGAAATACGATTTCAGTACATCACTGATTGATTGAGGTCTCACAAAAATTTCGTGAAGTAGATATTAATAGCCCCATGTTACCAAGGAAACTAATGTGTACACATAAACTCTCCCTTAGCAGGAAGTAGTGGACCAAAACTCTAGAAAGTACTATTGGGTCTCAAGATCAGTTTAGTATATTTTACTCTGTCTTTTCCAAGAAGGTGTCTGCTATGATATTAAGCAGGGGTCCTACTGGAGAACCACCAGCTACATGTCTTGTACAACATGTTCTCTTTGACCCACATTTTTTTTTTCACTTTTGTGGTTGGCCACATATAAATAACAGGACACTTCTAATAAAAATAATTATTGTGTGGCTACACTGGGTCTATATTCCAGGGAGGATGGTTTTAAAAGACCGGACCTGCAGGCCATTCTGGAGAGGCAAACCCTCTCCAGTTATCACTGTGGCTGTCAGATCACCCATTTTTGTCAACTGTATGGTCCTTTTGGGTATTTGAATTTGCAAATGCTGCATTAATGTAAGTCTTTCAATGACAAAACTATAGAAGGAAAAAAAGTAAATTTTCATATATGTTTTGCAAAAGGCTCTCTGTCCTCAGAGAGTACCATCTTTCAAAATTTCTACTCTGTACAGAAACTTTCTCCAGATGAAAAAGAAACCCAGTCTTCTCTGGGGACAGAGTCATCCTTTCCCTGAAAATTTCATCTTAAGATATCTGTCACAGAAATCAAATCTGAGGGCTGGGGTTGTGGCTCAGTGATAGAGCACTTTCCTAGCACGTGTTAGGCACTGGGTTGGATCCTCAGCACCACATAAAAATAAATAAATAAAAATAAAATAAAGATATTGTGTCTATCTACAAATAAAAGAAGAAAAAGAAATCCAGACTCCTCTGATATACTTCTGAGAAGAATATGTAAATGTGCACCAATATGCAAATGTGTAATTTCTAAATAGTTCGCCTTTGTTGTTCTCACAAGTGTGCTTGTGCAGGGGTCAGGAAGGTGCCAACATCAAGTCTTAACTATAAAACAACTGGGCCAGAATCATAGTTCTGTCAAGGAAACAGGAAGATCAGTGGTTAGTGTGTATAATTCTACTGTTGTTTTAATGCCATTTTCAGTCTCTGAACAGAAGAGATTTTTATTTTTATTTTGAGATGATACAAAATTGTTTCATAGATCTTAAAAATGACTTCAAAAGACATGAGATATTACATTTTATTCCTAAGAAGTTGCTATAAAATGCAGAAATTGTCATCTACAACAGTCTTCTAAAAGCTTTGAGTATATCTGCTAGTCAAAAAGACATGTATTTTTGTAAGTAGAATCTTTAATTTTCTCTTCATCACTAAAAAGGATATTTTAGCATCTAATTAATCTGATGCTATATAAGACACTTTACAAAGAGAATTGCTTGTATTGAGGAAGGTAACAGAAGAGAAAATATACCTGTAATCTCATTGTATGAGAAAAAATGAACACCTGTAATCTCATTGTATGAGAAAAAATGAACACTCTTTTAATATAAATCACTGGCATTTTTTCATATGGACAGACATACACATAATTATAACTTAAGAGAACTTCTTGATTTGTTCACACATGTTGGAGGTAGAGCATGTAATAAATATGTTTTATAAAAAGTAGCTATTTGTTCTCTGCTTTGACACCCTTGACAGCGAGGTGTTTTCTGTTGGACACAGAGGCCCTGGCATTATCGTCAGCAACCACTCTGCACCTTGTTTATGACTGCAAACTGTGAGACATAGGAAGTCCCGTGGTCCCTTTTCAGAATATAGTATTTAGCCTTCACTGGGATGTAAGATCCAATTGTAGCCATTTTAACTATAGCCCTTTCCTTTGTCTACCCCAATTTTTAACTTAGCCAATCGTATAGATTGTAACCCTGAGCTCTTCCTGACAGAGCAAGAGGCAGCGCTATGTTAGGGATAAAAACAAGCAGGACTGCTCACCCAAGTGTGCTTGCTTGCCAGACTGTTCATAGCACACCCTTCTGTAGAAGTAAAGTGTGCCATGCTGAGCTGCTTCTGGGCACAAGTTTGATCCCTTGCAGCACCCCTGTATTTCTAAAAAAAAAAAAAAAAAAAAAAGCTTCACATCCTTTGCTTCTTCACTGAGAGGCAGTTCTGCTACTGGTTTTCTACTGGGAATGTAGGCAGTCTATACTAGGATGTGCTCAGCCATTCCCAAGAGTATTTCCTGAATTCTGTCTGGTATTGGATATTAATTAACATTTTAAGAATCAACTTTCTAGCTGTTAAGCAAAACATAAGTATTTCATTGTTATTTTAATTTTACATATCTTTGAATACAAAAAATATGCTACATTTATTTCACTGTTTATTGGCAATTTCAAGTTCTATTTTGTGAATTTTCTTTTCCCCATTTTATTGGAATACTGTCTTGCAGATTTATATGGTTTTCAAATCCATCCCTGATAGATTTTTTGTTTGTTTCTTTTTAAATGGTGTCTGAGGCACACAATTTTTATTAAATCTATTGCTTTTATTTCTATTGTTACTAAAAAGTAAGTAAATGCAAAAGCATTTATAATCAGAAAATCTCTGTACAGTTCCAACTGTGCAGTATTCTCTTTTTATGTTAAAAATATCCCTTAACTCCATTTGTAAATTATTTCAGTATATTAGATATGAGATAAAGCCTCTGTTGGTTTTTATTTTCGAAGTAATTTATATCATAAACACCATTTATTGGATGATTCACATTTCTCTACCTACATGTAGTGGGCTTTTTTTTTCTCAGATAATAAGTAGAATTTATTTGGGGATTCTTATTCTATTTCACTCATTTATATCTACACACTGTTTTAGTTACAGTTGCTTTGTTACATATTTGTTAGGGGAACTCTGACAATATTTATCTGTTCAAAATCCTCTGTGATGTTATTGTGATCTTCTTTTTCAAGAATAACTAAAAAGAAAGAGATTGAGGTGATGAAGGAGAAGCAGGCTGGACTGCCAGTTCCACCATGTTGGAAACTCAAACAGCAAGAGAATAGCTATGCAGCAAGACGGGTGCCTCAGGAAACGCATTGAGTTCAGTATTAGATTGACAAGACTTGGAGGGATTCTGGTTCCTAGAACAGAAAGTGAGAAAGAGTTTATCAGTTCCCAACATGCACCCTCACCTGTGGTACAGGGGAGGGGAAAGGGAAGATACAAAAGCAAGTAAAGAAGAAGAGGCAAAGCTGGAAAATTTGCCTTGGAATCAGTGGTAGAAAAGAAAATCAGACTGAACCCAGGGGATATAGAAGCTGCCTTGCAGTGGTTGAGTGAGAAGTGAGTGGAGGACTGTGGCAGGATGCCATTGTGTTAAGATCAGGCCTAAGCTTAGAGCTTGGGGAAAGACAAATTCCTGCATTTTCATTTCCTCTAGAAATAGGAGTGCCTTTGAAGCAAACCATTTAAATAATATATACAGTGAGATCACTGCAAACCAACCACAGTTAAGAAAATCTACCACCAACCAGAGGCAGGAGCAGAGTATAGGAGAGAATGTACCCAGGCCACAGCCGCCCCTTGCACCAAGATCTCTTTAGTACTCAATACACACACCCATTTTTTGCAGTGAGGAGGGTTCCACCTGCAGGCTCAAGGACATCTGGGAAACCATTACTTTCCATATGCAAGAGGTTCTCTGGGCCCACAGTGGAGTTTAGAGTTGTGAGTGCCTACATTAAAAAAAAAAAAAAAAACTGAGTGGTCTCAAATAACCTAACAATGAATCTCAAGGTACCAAAAAAAAAAAAAAAAAAAAGAGCCAGAGTTCCCTGTTNAAAAAAAAAAAAAAAAAAAGAGAGAGAGAGAAAAAAACAATCCTCAAAACAGCAGAAGGAAAGAAATGATGAAAATCAGTAGCGAATAAGAGAGAATAAAAGAAAAAGCAGAGTATAAAAGAATAATAAAAGGGTCAATGAAACAAAGAGCGGGTTCTTTGAAAAGATAAACAAGTTTGATAAACCCTTAACTAAACTAACCAAAAGAAAGAGAGAAGTCTGAAATTGGTAAAATTGAATATGAAAAGACCACTGAGATCTACTGAATAAACCACTGAAGTTCAGAGGATCATTACTATTTTGAAAACTTACATTCCAAAAAATAAGAGGCCCAGAATAGTCAAAGCAATCTTTAGCAAGAAAAGCAAAGCAGGAGGCATCAAAATACCAGACCTAAAATTATACTGTAGAGCTATGTAACAAAAAGAGCATGGTACTGGCATCAAAACAGGCAAGAAGTCCAATGGAACAGAACAACAAAAGATCCAGAAACAAACCCATAAAAATAAGTCACCTCATATTAAACAAAGGCACCAAAAACATACATTGGAGAAAAGATAGTCTCTTCAACAAATGATGCTGGGAAAACTGGAAATCCATATGTAGTAGAATGAAGTTTAATACCTCTCTCTCAATCTGAACAAAACTCAGCTCAAAGTGGATCAAGGCCCTAGGTATTAGACTAGAAACCCTGCACATTCCAGAAGAATATGTAGGCCAACACTCCAATATATTGGTTCAGGAACTGACTTCCTTAAAAAGACTCCTAAAGCACCAGAAATAAAATCAGAGTTGGGGATGTGGCTCAAGCGGTAGCACACTCACCTGGCATGTGCAGGGCACTGAGTTCGATCCTCAGCACTACATAAAAATAAAAAATAAAGATGTTGTGTCCACCGAAAACTAAAAAATAAATATTAAAAAATTATCTCTCTCTCTCTCTTAATAAAAGAAGTAAAATCAACAATCAATAAATGGTATGGTTTCCAACTAAAAGGCTACTTCACAGCAAAGGAAACTAATAAGAGTGCGAAGAGAGAACCTAAAGAATGGGAGAAAATCATTGCCACCTGCACCTCAGATAGAGCATTAATTTCCAGTATATAAAAAGAACTCAAAAAACTTAACACACACACACACACACACACACACACACACGCACACACACACACTAACCCAATCAATAAATTGGCAAAGGAACTAAACAGACCCTTCACAGAAGAAGAAATATAAATGGACAACACAGATACATGAAAAAATGTTCGACATCCCTAACAATTAGATAAATGCTAACGAAAACTACACTGAGTTTCCATCTCACTCCAGTCAGAATGGCAATTATTCAGAATACAAATAACAATATATGTATATATGTTGGTGAGGATGTGTGGAAAAATGTGCATTCATACATTCATGGTGGGACTGCAAATTGGTGCAACCACTCTGGAAAGCAGTATGGAGATTCCTAAGAAAACTTGTAGTGGAACCACCTTTTGACCTAGTTATCCCACTCATTAGTATATGTCCCAAAGATTTAAAATTCAGCATACTACAATGACACAGCCACATTAATGCTCAACTCATAATAACTAAGCTATGGAGCCCAACTAGGTGCCCTTAAACAGATGAATGAATAAAAAAATGTCACACACACACACACACACACACACACACAATGGAGTGTTACTCAGCCATGAAGAAGGATGGCTTTATGACGTTTGCCAGCAAATGAATGGATTTGGAGACTATTTCACTATGCTAAGTGAAATAAGCCAGTCCCCCCAAAACCCAAAGGTTGGATGTTTTCTTTTATATGTGGATACTAACAAACAGTGGTGGTGGGGGTGGTGGTGATAGAAGTTCAGAGATTAAACAATGGGGTATGGAGGGTAGGGAGGGGGAAAGACAATGGAATGAATCTGACATAATTTTCCCATGTACATGTGTGAAAACAACACAGTGAATCCCACCATCATGTACATCCATAAGAATGGGATCCTAACTAGAAAAAAGTTATATTCCATGCATATATAATTATATCAAAATAGATTCAGCTGTCATGTATAACCAAAAAGAACCAATAAATTTAAAAAAAAGAAAACTTGACATTTCAAAATTGAAAGATCTAGAAGAAATGGATACATTCGTTGATGCATACAATCTACCAAAATCGAACTAAAAGGATCTAGAAAACATAGACAGACCAATATAAAGCAAGAAATTTAAGTAGTAAAAATAGCTTCCCAGCAAAGAAAAACACCAAAGTTTTTCAAATTACCCTATGAAATAGAAAGGGAAGGAACACTTACAAACTCATTCTATTACCTTGAACAGGATAAGTACACATCAAGAAATAAAATCTTGATAAAATGCTTGAAAATAAAATGCAACAACACATTAAAAAGACCATACACCACAATCAAGTTAGTTTCACTTTATTGTTGCAAGGATGGTTCAACTTACATTACAACTTAATGTAATACATCACATAAATTGAATCAAGGACAAAAGTCACATGATCATCTCAATCCCTTCAGAAAAAGTCTTTGACAAAATTTGACACCCTTTCATGTTAAAAACCCTGAAGAAACTAGGGACAGAAGGAATTCACCCCATGTAATAATGTTTATATATGATGAACCCAAAGTCAAGGTCATACTGAATGGGGAAAAACTGAAAGTACTTCCTCTAAAATTGTGAACAACACAACTATGTCCACTCTCACAACTCCTATTCAATATAGTACTTGAAATCTTCTCCAGAGCAATTAGGCAAAATAAAGAAATAAAAGGAATACAAATAGAAAAGGAATAAGCCAAATTATCCCTATTGGCAGATAATATGATCCTATTCTTAGATGATCCTAAAGGCTCCACCAGAAGACATCTAGATCTGATAAACAAATTCAGCAGTGTAGCAGTATACAAAATCAACATCAGTAGCTTTTCTATGCATAAATAATGAACCTACTGAGAAAGAAATCAGTAAATCAATACCATTCACAATACCTTCAAAAAAATACCTAGGAATGAGCCTAACCAAGGAGGTGAAAGACCTCTACAAGGAAAAATAGAGAACACTGAAAAAGAAATTAAAGAAGACAGTAGACAGTAGAGACAGAAAGATTCCCTCCGCACCCCACGTGTTCATGGACTGGCATAATTAATATTACCATATTACTAAATATGGTCTACAGATTCAATGGGGTCCTTATCAAAATAACAATAATTTTAAAAAAAATTTTTGGTACCAGGGATTGAATCCAGGATGCATAACCACTGAGCCACATCTCAGACCTTTTTATTTTTAATATTTTTGAGACAGGGTTTTGCAAGGTTGCTTAGGGCCTCACTAAGTTGCTGAGGCTGGTTTTGAACTTGTAATCCTCCTGCCTCAGCCTCCAGAGCCACTGGAATTATAGGTATGTGCCACCATGCCTGGTTACAATGATATTATTTACAGACTAGAAAAACAATCCTAAAATTCATACGGAAGAGCAACAGACCCAGAGTAGCTAAAGGAAAAAAAAAAAAGAGTAAGTCTGGGCACATCATAATACCCAACTTCAAATTATATTACACAGCCATGGTAATAAAAAATAGTGTGATACTGGCATAAAAATAGACATGCAGACCAGTGAAATAAAAAAGAAGACATAGAAACCCATACAGCTACAATCATCTGATTCTTGACAAAGGTGCCAAAAACATACATTGGAGAGATGATAGTCTCTAACAAACAGTGATAGTGAAACTGAATATCCAAAGGTAGACGAATGAAACTAGACCCCTTTCTCTCACTCTACAAAAATCAATTGTAAATGGATCAAAGACCTAAGTATGAGGTCAGAAACTTTTGAACTGCTGCAAGAAAGCATAGGGGAAGCACTTCTAAATATAGGCAAAAGCAACAATTTCATGAATAGGACTCCTATAGCTCAGGAAATGATAGCAAGAATGGACAAGTGGGATAGCATCAAGTTAAACAACTTCTGCACAGCAAAGGAAACAACAGAGTGAAAGACAGCTTTCAGAACTGGAGAAAAACTACTAGCTTCTCTTCCCACAGAGGATTAATATCCAGAATATAATAAGAACTCAAACACTACAACATTAAAAAAGCAAATAACTCCATCAATCTATGGGCAAATAAACTGAACAGAAACTTCTCAAAGGTAGAAGTACAATTGGCCAAGAATTATATGAAAAAACATGTTCATCATTTTTATCCATCAGGGAAATATAAATCAAAACAGCATTGAGGGGCTGGGTCATAGTTCAGCAGTACAGCACTTCCTAGCATGTGTAAGGCACTGAGTTTGATTCTCAACATATAAATAAATAAAATATAAAAGTCCCTTACAACTAAAAATAAAAAATACAAATGCAAAAAACTGCATTGAGATTCCATATCACTCCAGTCAGAGTAGCAGTCATCAGTAATACAAATAATAATAAATACTGACGAAGGATGTGGGGGAAAAGGAACTCTCATTCACTGTTTGGAATGCAAATTGGTATAACCACTATGAAAATTAGTATGAAGTTTCTTTAAAAACCTGAAAAAATTAAATACCATATGATCCACTCCTTGGGATCTATCCAAGAGGATTCAAATGATCATAGGTTAGAGATACATGTGTTTATGAAGGCACAATTCACAATAGCCAAATTATTGTATCAGGCTAGGTGTTTGCTAGAGATAAATGTATAAAGAAAATGTTATATATGCATACATATGTATATATATGATACAAACAATAATATACACAGAATAGAATATCATTTAGTCATAAAGAAGAATGAAATTGTGTCATTTCAGGAAAACCAATGAAACTAGAGATCATCATTTTAAGTGAAATAAGCGAGACTCAGAAAAACAAGCATCACAATATCTGTCAATTATGGAAACTGGAAGGAAAAAGATCATTATGAAAGTAGAAGACAGACCATTGGTGTAGAGGAAAGGAATCAGGGGGAAGGGGGAGGGGAGGGTAAGTGAAGGTTTGGGGAAGTGAAATTGATGAAATTATGTAGTATATATGTATGAATATGCCAAAATGAAACCCACTATTCTGTTTAGTTTATTTGCATCAATAAAAAGAAACATTTTTTCAAAAATACTAGACAAGAAGTATGTAGTAAAGTGAAATTTTAAAATCAGTAAATATTTCTGCAAATTGGTATTAATAAATTCTTAACTTCTTATATTTATGTAACCCAAAAATGTTGACATAATATAATAATATGAGTACAGTAAACACAAATACTTACATAGAGGTAGGAGAACTGCCGATCTATGACAAAACAAATCCCCCAGCAATAAGAAAATAAAAAATATCTAGAAATATTTTTTAGATTCTTAGGGGGCTCTTCTTTGTATTTTGACTATCATAAACCTATAAATTCATTTGAGTAAAATCAGTAATTTTAAAAGAATGAGAATATGACATATATGATTCATTGAAATATATTATACTCGGAAAATCTTGTAGAAATAAACATTATTGCCATTTACTGAACACTGGCTGTGTTGTAACTCTGCTAAATATTGTACATACATTATCTCACATAATTTTCATGACTATATTGTCAGTATTATTACTGTCATCATCCCTTGGTTAAGGTGAGAAAGCACAATATTGTGTTTATGACTTATACATGCTTTATACAATTCTTAACCAAGGAAGTGGTTGGAGATTATATACAGATTCTAGAAAATCTTTCCTACTTAAGTCTTTCCCAGTTGTGAACAGTATTTTCTTCTTGATGGTAATACTTTAATATTTATTAATTGCAGACACTGTTATTAATACCCATTTCATAAGTTCTTTGGCTAGGTGCACTTTTTTATGGTTGTCCTGGTAGAGGCACAGATACCCCCTGCTACCCTGAGCCTTCTGAAGTGTGGTCCATGATGGGTTAGGGCCTAAAGAATAAATGTATTTCTCCCAAAACTGTGTGGTCTTTGGTCACTTCATCCTTAAGAAGCACAATTTTATACTAGGCAACTTCTAAAGTGGTCCCAATGAACCTCACCTCTGGGTACTCAGACTCTTGTGTAATCCCTTCCCTTTGAATATGTGAGGGATTCAAGGACTTGCTTCTACAAGTAGAATTTGTCAGAAGAGACTTAATGCTACTTACCAGATTAGGTTACAAAGTAACTAACATCTTGAGTGCTGTCTTGCAGTATCATTAAGGAAAAGCAGCTGCCATGTTGTGAAGAGCCCTTCAGAGAGTCACATGTCCGGGAAGTGAGGGAAGCCTCTGGCCAACAATCAGCATGAAACTATATCCCTCAACCCAATAGACTTCTAGGAACTGAACCCTGTGTGTTCACAGGAGCAAGCTTAGAAGTTGTTCCTTCTCTGTCAAATCTGTATATCAGACCACAGCTCAGGCTAGGACTGAAATCTCACAAAGAACCTGGAGACAGAGGCACAAGACTAACTGGTACCTAGATTCCTGACCCACAGGAAAAAAAAAAAAAAAACAACGTTCGTTGTTTTAAGCCTCCAAGTTTTGGAATAATTTGTCATACTGCAATAGATAACTACAATAAGGCTCATGTACATTTATAGTCACATAAGGCATTTAAAATTTAAAATTTACATTTTAAATTTTTAAATTTAAAAATTACAAATTCTTCATCTCTCACTCCTAGATGTTTTCTTAACCGTCAAAGCAATCCTCATATCAGTGATCTCAACCACCATCACTTCTCCTCCACTGATCTCAATCTCTCTGCCAAACTGGTGCCTCTGTACTACATAGATGAGGAAATATTTCTCCCAGATAAAAAAATTTTAAAATATAAAATAAATAAAAATACATAATTTTATATACATGTTCATAGCAGGATAGTTCACAATAGCCAAAAGGTGGAGGCAATTCAAGTGTCCATCAATGAATGAATGGTTACACAAAATATAAGCTTATACAAAATAGAATATTATTCAACCATAAAATGGCAAGAAATTCTGACACATTCTACTGCATGTGTGAACCTTGGGGACATTATGGTAATTGAAATAACTCAGTCACATACCACTGAAATTTGGGTTTTAGTCACAAAAAGACAAATATTGTATAATTTCATTTATATAAGGTACCTAGAGTAATCTAAGTAATAGAGACATAAAGTAGAATGGTGTTCCCAGGAGCTGGGGGAGGAGGAAGAGGAGGAGTTGTCTTCTCATGGGTACAGAACTTCAGTTTTCAAAATGGTGAAACAGTTCTGGAGATCAATTTCACAAGACCATGAACATTGGTAAATTTGGTTCTTAAAAATGACCAAGTTGGTAAATCTTACAATTATTATTATTATTTTTGTGGTGCTGGGTATTAAACCCAGGGCCTTGTGCATATGAAGTAAGCACTCTACCAACTGAACTATATCTCCAGCCCTAAAAATATTTTTAAGTTGAAAATTTAGAAGACAAATGAGGGTGAAAAGAGTGAAGAGGCAGGAAAGATTTGCCTGACTCCTCTCACCAAAAGCATCATAGCTTCTGCCCTTGGCAGTATGACAACCCTTTCCCTGGATCTGGTGAATCACAATGCTACATTTTGTTTGTTTAATTTCTTGAGTACTTCAGGGAGAAGATGAAGCAGAACAAATCAGTAGCTGTTATCAGTTTAAGAACCACCCCCACCATTTAAAAATACATGTGTAACATTTTACAAAAATACTCAAATCCAAGATCACATTGGACCACACAATGATACTATAGAAAGAACAGGAGAGAACGGACATTTTTCAAAAGCTAACAATAAACCAGGACATTTTTATTTCATTTCATTTTAGATCTTCTGATTATAATCCTGGCGATACATATTCTCTTCACCCTAATTCCTCCTCCCTCATTTAAAAGTGCAAACATCTTGATTTAGAGGAAGGGTTCAGGGACACGAATATGATATAAGACATTGTCCTGTGAATTCAGACTTAGGTCAAGCGGCTTCCTTCGCAGCAGCTGTGTGTGTGTGTGTGTGTGTGTGTGTGTGTGTGAGAGAGAGAGAATTATAATTGCCCTATATTTGACCCATTGGTGAATAAGGGATTCCCCCACCCTAGTGTTATGAGGATGACTGAACACACAGCACCCAACAATGCTGGACAGATGAGATCAGCAGCGTTTTATGAGTTAGGTACACCCATAATCTGGAGATGAGAACACCACATACCATGCAGGGGCACCCTGGGGTTGCATTTGGGAATGGGAACAGTGAATACCCAGAGCTGTGAGAGGCAAGCTTTGTAGTATCAAAGTGTGAGGTGCCCTCTGGCTCCCCTGGGCAGATTGATTGGCTTGTTTGAAAATTTCTAGGGACTGGTAGAAAACTGAAACCTGATACTCAGAACTTGTGCCCAGTCCTTTCATAGGGACATATTTGGGAGAAATTATCTGCAGAACAGATTGCAGAAGGAAGCTCATAGTTAGGTCATTCAAGCCCCTCCCAATTTCACCAAATGTCATCACAGCACATACCATTGAGTCTCAATTTTAGAATTTATATGTGTGTATCTGGGGTGTGCATGTGTGTATGCATGTGTAGTCTCATATATATGATAAAGTGAGATGGGTGTGTAAGTGTAGATATGCAGCTATTGAGTGTTTGAGGAAACAAGGGACAGAGGAGCATAGAAGGGACTGGCAAAATTGAAGGTGGAACCCACCTGATCCTTCCCTTTTCACACCTGGACCAGTGCCCTTCCAAGTGTGGTGCAGACAAGTGCTATTTATCACCTGTCTGCAATGAGGCAAGTACAGAAATCCAGAGTAAGCCTTTAGACACCTTTATGGCAAAAGGACACAGGAATAACAGTACATGATTCTAGGAACACATATCAAGTTAGTAAGAACACACTGGGTATGGTTTCAAAACAAGGGGTATTCAAGCATACCACCGCCCAAGTTGGTTAACGGGAGTCTGATTTCATTAATGGTTGATTCTGCTCCTGTGCTCCTATCCCCACTCCAATTAAGTATAAAATACACATTTCAAGATTTGATGCCAAACCATAAAGGCTAGAGACAAGGCCTGCCACCTAGCAGTAAATATTAAGGGAAAGATTTAATGTAAACGGCAGCGTATGGCAGTGCTGATGATTTCTCATAAACTACATGGACTAATTTAGAAAAGGGGAAAAAAAAAGGCAGAGAAGCCTTCAAGGAAGTAATAACCCAGAGGTAAAAAATATTGATTAGGGAAAAATATTATCTTAATCAAAATATGTCTTTTAGCTGGAAGTTGTTTAGACTCCAGAAAGAGAAAACAAAATACATTTCTAAGATGCACATTTTTCCTCGTGGTATTTGTTGAATAATGAGTATGGTCATCACTCTTTTTGAGGTTTTTGCTGTGTAAATCAAAATAAGGGCTTTAAAATTTCTATAGGAAACCTTATTTATTAGTCTGCTGGACAGTAAGCAGTATTAGCTATTTTAAAATATCTCAATACATACCTGTGGCTTTTGGTATCTCTTGATGATATAGCCTGGTACATTTTACAAGGCTGACCACATACTATATTTTCTTCTAATGAGAGCTCGTTACCTCTGATCTTTTTCATCTGTCTTCAGAGGCAAATGATTCAAACTAACTTGTTTCTGTCTGCATTTGTCTGGTGTTCAAGCAACTTCTTTTGAATCTCTATCCAAGTTTAAACTTGCCCTTTCAAACATGACAATTAGAGAATATCTGAATATGTCATATTGAATATCATTCAGATTGAATCTGAACCTCTGTGGGTAAGAGCTACGTTGAATTCTAAAACCTCTCCCAGCTTTTCCTTAATCTTATAATGTATGGCTGATTTAAAGTTTTGTTTTTTTGTGTTTGTGTATGTATATATATGTATATGTATGTGTGTGTGTGTGTGTGTGTAGCAGCTCCTGGTCCAGCACCATGTATTCTTGCCTATGGATATGTCTCATATTTGCTGTGTCCTTAGTCCTCCTGAGANATATATATATATATATATATATATATATATATATATATATATATATCTCCAAATAATGTTATGGTTTTTGTTTGCCACTCAGATACCAAGAAGTTTATTTATAGGAGACGCTGTCAGCAGGGATGCACAATCCCATTCTGCATTCTAGACACAGAGCAACCGAAGCTGAGTGCTGAGAGATGTGCTAAGAGAAACGCAGGAAAAGCAAAATTAGAACATATTTTCTGACTGTTCACCCTGCATCCACATACACAAAGTGAGAAATTGATAAATTGTCCAATAAATTTAGTCATTATGGTCCAGAAAATTTAGGTGTAATTGATGATCAATGATCCAAATCATTCAGAGACCCAAATCCCTTGGAACCTCAAATCTCCATTTCATGTATAAATAGTGGCTCTCCCTCAGGCCTCCTTCCCAGCCTGTGCATTTCCTTACTTTGCTCCTGAACACATTTGCAAAACCTTTATGCGTGAGAAAAACTAGTCTAGCCTTTACTTTTGCACTGAAAGACTGAAAGAAAAAAAAAAAAGAAGAAAAAAGAAAAAGTAAATCAAAGATTATTTTGAATCCATCTTTTTCCCCTCATCAAAATATGCAGAGAGCACCCCCTGTTGGCTCCCTAGCAGCAGGCAACTCACAACAGCCTTGTTAGTACACAAAGAAGGAGTAAACTAAATTCCAAAAGAGCCATGGTAATTTGAACTCTGGTATCAAAAGGGGAAGGGGAAATCAATATTTGCTTAATGGAAAAAACCAACATTGATAGGGAAGAAAGTTTTATTCTCAAGCTTTTAATAGGGTGTTACAAGCACTGGGGAGGGGGAAATTCTTTTCCCTTCATTTTTTTGAAGCTTAAGGCTGTATTCACTTTCAGTGTTAGATGAGTTTCTTAAAAGAACAGTGATCAGAAAAAAAAAACCTAATGAATACATTTGCTTTTGCTGAGGACTCTCTTGACTTTTTATGCTGTGCCTTTATTCTGTTCAGGTCAAAGGCTAAGAAATGCACTGTGAATTCCAGACTTGCACCCATATTTTTAAGTGACTGGGCACTAAAGGGAAGAAAAGTGGTTAGGAGAATAATACCTAAGCACCTACATATACTTTCATTCTGATATCCTAAAGAATGAGTCAATAAAAATAGATTTCCATGATATATTTATTATAAAGTATCTCATATTTCCAATTCCTACTAGTCTACCTACTAAAATCTGGTTTTACTCACCATTAAGGAACCATAGATTTTATTTTAAAATCCTGTTTATAGGGGCTGAGTCTATGGCTCAGTGATAGTGCACTTGCCTGGCATGTATGAGGCACTGGGTTTAATTCTCAGCACCACATACAAATAAATAAAATGAAGGTCTATCAACAACTAATTTTTTTTAAAAAAAATCCTGTTTATAAAGTACAAAAGTGAATTTTTAAAAAAATAGATATTTTGTCAACCCTCCCGATAGAGAAAAGGGATTTTTCTTCAAGAAATCACTTATCTTAGAAAATTTAAATGTTTGTTTTTATTCACAATTATCTCTCCACAATTATAAATTAAAAAATCTGATTAGTGGGTGACATGGCAAGAACACTAGACTAACCATCACAGGATCTGTAGTCTAATCCTAGCTCTGATGTTTTCTAATCCTTAAACTGTGCAGGCCATTTTACCTCCCTGAGTTTCAGTTTTCTCATCTGAGAAATGGAAGTAATTGACTCAATCATCAAATCAAGATACTTGGAATGCTGAGTATGTACTGGATGCACTGCTAGTCGCTTACTGTGAATTCTATGTGGGAAAGGAACTACTAATAACAACAATAAACTCCACTGAACTTCTACTATGTCTCAGTTGCTATGAACATCAGTGAATCAGGAATGTGTAGGAGATCAGTTCTGCTGTCAAACAGACTGGGTCTCAATCTCACTGCTGCCATTTTCCATGTGTGCTACCTTGAAGAAATGATTCTGAAACTCAGTTTCCTTATGTGGAAACATTGAGTTGTTTCTCCCAAGTTACAAGAATAGCAAATGGCAGAGACAAAACTGGACCACAATCATGCACTTGAGGACCACATGCCTGGAAAAAAAAATGGATGCAAATAAGAACTTATAGTGCTGTTCAACTTTATTTCTTTATATTTTTCTTCTACTTCTTTAAGGTCCTTGGCTGTTAAGAGTTTAAACTTTCTCTTGTAGATGAAGGATGTAGCAGGATATTTTAAGTGGAGATAGAGCATGGTCATGACTAATTCACTAGGGTATTAAGAAAATTTGAGGAGCAACCAGATATGATCGTAATACAATGGCATAAATTTTTATTATGACTGTATTTACTATAGGTTTTCATGAAGGAAAAAGACCCAGACAGTATCACTTACTCTGACCATCAACGTCTTTGACCATCAACACAACTATGTACCACTTAGTATGGTATCTAACTAGCTAATTTATTGTCCAACTATGACAGGGTTGTGCCTTTAGCATGGCATAACCTTGTTCACATGTTCTTATGGGAGGCTAAGCAGCATTGCCTCAGGATCTCTAGATAAAATGGCTCCTAAGTTGCAACTTAGGAGTCCCTAGATAAAAATGGAATCTGACCTAAAATGGCAGATTTGATACCAATAGTGATTCCTAGAGCATATAGTTCCTGATATCTAAATTTTATCCTTTAGAGTTAATTTTGGGCTGAGGCCAAGGAAGGAGTGAGCTGCACCTATGAACATTGGTTGTAGTGATTACAGGTTTTCTTAATTTGGGTCATATGTTCATAAAAGCCTTATGGCCCATCTAAAGATCTCTCTGAATCTGCAGAATGAAAAGCATGTAGAAGAAGTATTTGCTCAGGATAGTCCTTTGCTTGTTATTAAGATGCGTTCATTTCAATTATTAACTTTTCCTGTAAGGCAGTTTCCCGACTAGTTTCTGTATTTTAAAGTGTTGTTTTTGGATTGTTATATAATCTTTTCAAAATAGCGTGTCTCTCGTTTGTGAAAAATTTATTCCTTTCATGGATTAGGAAACTGGGTAACTTCCTTAATAAGGGCACACCCCTCCTCCAGGAAAGCTGTTGGGCTCCATTTTAACTATCGGGGCAGGTGGTGGCTTGGTTTTTAATTCCTTGAAATCTACAAATATATTCTCTATCCTGGAAGGGGCTCTTAGCTCAAAATATTTCTTTAGAAAGACTCACTGAGAAGAAGGGGTGGAAGGGGTAATAACCACCACAAAGCCATGTACTTAAGCAGTCTCTTTCAAGCACCACTTAATGGTGCGGAGCTGAACCGAAGAGAGCAGGATTCGACGTCTGCTGTTGCCACTCTGTGGCTCTATAATCAAGGGCGGTCCAAGGTTGACACCAGGGTCTCTGAGCTCTGGGTGAACCTCAATTATTGAAGGGACTTGGGGAGGAAGAGAGGAAATGGGAAGGGCAAGCTATTTCTATGAAAAGGAGAGAACTGATACCAGGGCCAGAATGAATTATTATGAGGGAAGCCACCATGTGGTTGGCAGAGTAGTGATTAGAGGAGTTAGACACTGCAGGGGCAATTTTATCAATAAAGTGTGGTGCGTGTAGGGGGGTGTTAGTCTATCAAAGGCTCTTATGTGCATCATTCATTTTAACATTCTTACTAAGGCCCAATTTTACCCTCCAGAATATATCATAGGAAAATTCATTCATTGATCCATGAAGGTTGAATATGTTTTCATGTAATGTAATTTATGAAAATTATGATAATACAGAGAAAATTTTAACAACAAAAAATTATCATATGATAGACTGGAAGAGGCCTTGGGAGGTCACTCAGGCCCAAACCTGTTCCATAAGCCATAAGCCCTCTGAATTCGACAGCACTTTTGTATCCAATGGAAGGGGTTTCATACATGACTGCACCCCCTGCCATATGGTGGGGATGGGGGATCTTAGGTTGTCAACTCTGTACTATATCAGTGCTTACCATTGGGCTTATTTAACATTGGATAACATTTGTTGAGGAGTCATAAGCTTTTTGTTGTTGTTTACTACACCTCCTTCATGTTCTCATATTTTCCTAAATCCTAGGCAATTGAAAATGAAAAACCTAGATTTTGCATTTGGTACTGGGGATTGAATTCAGAGACACTCAATAACTGAGCCACATCCCAGCCTTATTTTTTTTGTATTTTATTTAGGGACAGGGTCTCACTGAGTTGCTTAGTACCTTGCCATTGCTGAGGGTGGCTTTTAATTCATGATCCTCCTGCCTTGGCCTCCTGAGCTGTTGGGATTACAGATGTGCTATTCTTTTTCTGAGGAGATGAATAAAGAATGTCAAACTGATTGGAGAAAAGACAAAAGAGAAGAACTGAAGTGGAAGAAGCAGAAGGACATATGAATTAATATTTGAAATATTTTTAAGTATATTATCCTGCTTTTAGAGTCATGTTTTCTTATGAATGATAGAAAGGAGGCTGAATATTGCCTTTATTAATATTTCCACTATGGACACAGACCTGTATTATTTCCTCTCACATCATAAATACCAAGCCCTCTGTGACCATCTAATTTACCTTATAAACAGGACACTTCTACCTGGTAAATGAGAAAATTCATTTCAAAACAACTTGAAGAAATTATATTGTCTTATATACTGGATGTAAGTAATATATATCTATATATAGATACATAGATATATAGATATATATAGATATATAGTGTAAGTTGCTGCCAGGGTGCTCTCTGTCCCTTGCCATTCCTCAGCAGAGCTTGGCTTCATTTTTTAATCAGTTTTTCCCCACACAAGCAAGATGAAGATGGTTGTGAACATCCCAGACTCACATCCTCACATCTTGGTGACCCCCAAAGAAAGAAGCCATCTTCCACACTCATTCCTGCAAGAGAAGTACTTACCATGCACCTGGAGTTAAATGTCCTTCCTTATCAAGAAGAATTACTGCCCAAGAGGACAAATATTAAAACAAATTGTTTACGTGCTTACCCTGAGGGCAAAATATTGTAAGAAATCACTGTGATTTAGCCCCACCAAAATACCCAGAGATCAAAGGAAATAAAGGCTAGGAAATGGTTCTAGAAAGTAAAAACCAAGAATTTTCCCCATCTATTTCACTTGCTTATTATTTTCTTATTGTCAAAACTTGTTGTCAAGGGCTTTTCAATTTGTAGGCTGTGTCCCCATTGCAGATTATGAAATCAACTTAAGTAGAGATCAAAACCTAGTACAGGGCTGGGGTTGTGGCTCAGTGGTGGAGCACTTGCCTAACATGTGTGAGGCACTGGATTTGATCATCAGCACCATATATAAATAAATGAATAAAATAAAGGTCCATCAACAACTGAAAAAATACTTTAAAAACCCTTGTACAATAGAATAGAATATAACCTTGCTTAGTAAGGTCAGTGTGCATCAATTATATTAAAGGTGTCAGTCAGTTTTATGTTGCTATGACAAAATACCTGAGAAAAATCAACTTTAAAGGAGGAAAACTTACTTTGGCTCACAGTTTCAGAGGTTTCAGTTCATGACTGCTTGGCCATTTTGCTTTTGGTCTGTAGAGGGGCAGAACATCAGGAGAAGAACGTATGGTGAAGTAAAACTCACCTCATGGTAGCAAGTAAGCAGAGAGGAGGGTCTGGGGATTCCAATATCTCCTTCAAGGACACATCCCAGTGACCTAACTTCCTTGCACTATGACCCCTCCTAAAGTTTCCACCATCTCCCAGTAACACCACAGGCTGGAGATCAAGCTTTGACACATGAGTCTTTGGTGGACCTTTCAAGTTCAAGCATAACAAAAAGTATTATTTCATGGAAATTATTTTTTTTTCTGTGTGTGTGTATGTGTAGACTCTCTTGATATTTACATCAATGATTTGGTTGTGATTGTGAAGTGAATTTCCTATTAGGGGTAGCAGTAAGTAAAATAAAACAAAACAAATGGAAACCTTTAAGATGCACTGAGATGATCCACCTAACAGTAAGACTCTCAAGCACATTTAATTTTTTGGAAGATGAAATTAATTCTACTCAGCTTTTGGAAGGATTAATGACTCCTGTTAAGAGCTCCATTTTTTCCCCATATTTAATGAAATTCTGCCAATAGGTTTCTAAGGATTTTTACCAGGAAAACAATAAAACAAAAATTTCCTATAGGTCTAACAACAAGTGTCCACAGTTTGAATGTTCTAGAGTTAGTACTGTAAACTCAGAAAACAGGACCTTAGAGGCAGTTCACAGAGTTGATTGTAGAACCACTTAATAGCAAATTTTACTAGTGACTATAAGAGCTGAAGGGAAAGCAGCATCAGAAGTGGATGTCTTTCAGAAAAGCAGGACAGCAATTTACAAAGATTTCAGAAAACTAATCCCAAGAATTGGGTTTTTTTTTTTGAAGGCTAACTTATTTTTTAAGTTATTTCATAACTTACCAATAAAATATATTTAGTAAAATAGTTATTTTAGCATCAAATAATAGCCTGAAAGGGGAAAGGGCATTATCATAGGCAATATTAGATGCTGAAAGAAGCTTGCTCAACTCAGAGTTAAAGTAAATAGTTATACATTTGTGGAATAGTACCCTGTGGCTTAGAAGAGCTCCAGTGTATCCCAGGGTAGCAAATTCCTTTCCAAGAATAGGACCGTGTATGTTTGCATAAAAAAAAAAAAAGAAAAAAGTTACAGTTTCATGGTAAGCAAAAACTTGAACTTCCTGAAATTCTCAGAAGTTTGCAACTAATCCAAATTGGAAATAGAAAACATGTTTACTTTGGAAGATATTAATAGGCATTTTTAAATTTCTGTAGTTAAGGCAATAATGAATGACAGTTCTGAAATCTGAAGTTTTAGCAATTAAGCCTGGAAGTGGGTTAGGGAAACAAGTAAAGGGAGATTGTTTTAGATGACTCAAAGTTCCAAAAATTAGAAAGAGTGGAACACATAAGGCACACCAAGTGACTCTGTATTGCTGGAGAAAAATGTGGAAGAGGGAGTGGTGGCTTATGAAGCTGGAGAGGCGGTGAAGGATTTTAGGCAGAGGAGTTTTACAATCACATGTCCATTCTAAAATATCACTCTAGCTGCAGTGTGAATAAGTGGAGAGAGATGGGGTTGGAGGTGGAGATACCAATCAGGAGGATGCTACAATGTTCTGGGTGACTTGAATTAAGACAGGTGCCATGGAGATGGAGAGAAGGGTACACAGAGAGATAAAGATTGAATCACAGAACTTGGTGACTTGTTGGGATCTTGGAGTATGAAAGAAGGAAATACAACAAGGATAACTCCCAGCTTTCTGACTTGAGCATTGCTATGATTTGGATTTTGTTTGCCACTCAAAGGTTCATGTGGTAGAAGGTAGGTCCCCTCCAAAAAATAATATTGTTGTGGTAGGACCTCCTGGTGGGAGATTATTATAGGGGCATCATCTTTGGAGAGAATAAGAGGGTCAAGACTCATGTGACTGCATTAGTTCTTGAGAGGGTGGGTTGTTAAAAAGCAAAGCCACCCCATATGCTTGGTCCCTCCTGCTCACAGCTGGTTTTCTTTCCCCATCTTTATCTTGTTGTGACATAGTCAGGAGGCACTCTTTAGACACCAGCTATTTGAATTTTCCAAACACCAGAATTATAAACTAAAATGATATTCTTTTCCTGATATATTACTCATCCATATATTCTGTTATAGCCACACAAAACAGACTGAGATAGGCATATAGGCGGTGCCAGTCATGAAGAAAGAAAACTGAGGACGAAGAGGTTTTAGATCAAGATTATGAATTCAATTTGCGATATCTTTAAAAAGAGGAAGAGGAAAAGAGAAACACTGACACTAAACTATGGCCGTAATCAATTTGAATCTCTGAACTTAGCTGAATATTCTCACACTGTGTATTTAGCAACCCTCATAGCTATTCTCAGAGTATGCTCAGAAGAATGATCTCTTAACCTTTGGTTCACATGTTTACCCTTACTGCATGCTAATTGTTAGATGAGTGAATACTACCTCTATAAATAAGTAATAGAAAACATGACTTTTGAACAATATCATAAATAAAATTATACAGTGATAATATACTTGTAATATTTTTGTGTGAGAATATTAAGACATATTTTGTGCATGCTTTCTAAAAATTTCACTGAGGCTAGCCCAATTCACAGAGTGCAGTATGTGCAAATACAAAACAGAGCCATTATTGTAGGAGAAATGACTTTTGGGGTTGTAGATATACTCACTAAAGGCATTGATTTTGCAGTCAATTGAGGGAGTGTGCCACTTGGAGCACAGATTATAATTATAAGTGATTAATCCTTTCCCAGATATGAAGCTACACCAGGTCTGCAAAGATTATCATGATTAAAGTCTTACTATTTTCTTCAATCATGAAGTTTAGCATAAATATCTTAGGTAATGTTTGCACATTGTGGTCCAGAGTGCAAACCTGGCCACATTTTAGATCATTAGAAACAGAAAAACCTGTAATTTATTTCAGTTTGTTAGTAGAAGAGGAAAGATTTCCAACCATTAAAAGATGAGAACTCAAAAATGATAGAAATTCAATGCTCTAAGAAAAGACTATACCTTGTTTAGGAAGGGTTGTTTTGCAAAGTTGTACCTAAGTCTTCATTGTTCAGTGAGTTATACTTGTCTGTTGAAAAGCAGAAGACTTATCTCCCAACCACAAGCCACCAAAGCAAGAGGAGAGTCAATGCTTTTAACTGAAAAAATATTTACTGTAACAGGACTACTCTGATGGCATTACAGGTAGGTTTTGGTTGGTTGCCTGGCTGGCCTCAGGATTTTCCTGAACACTCTCTCGTTCATAGCCTTTTCACTTCCAGATCAACCAGAGTTGGGAACCCAAGCCTAGTACTGTCTTGACTCAGTTCCTGAACCAGATAACTGAGCCAATATCTTTGCTTTACAATTTTTTCTAAACTTGAGACTACCTTTCAAAATGGCTCCTGGCCCCAAGTGTAGCTGATTGCTCATGTGAAATCTAGCAAAGAAATCAAGATAAAATCAGTTACTAGTTGAAATTCAGCTAGCATTCAGCAAAGTCTGTGGCCTTCATCAGTGCCACATGCAACTGAGGGAACATATCAAGGAAAGGTGGGAGTGACAATTATATGCATCTTCCAAACAGCAGAGAAGTCAGCGCTGTTTCTATCTATTCTAAGATACCTTCCCTTAATCCCTCAGGTCTGGGAACCAAGACGGTTACCCTGGTTACCAAAGCCCACTTACTAGAGCAAAGGGCAGGGAAGATGACACAAAGATTGCTTGGAGGAGAAAGTCAACTCTGTGTGTGTGTGTGTGTGTGTGTGTGTGTGTGTATGTGTACACACATCAGTAAGGGTTCTTTGTTATCATCAGAAAACTAATTTGAACTTGTTTCACCAAAAACAGTTCCTATAATATCTAGCAGAATCCAAATATTAAGAAATAGTTTGAGCTTTTTCATTCTTAATTCCAAAAATCTCAGGGAAAAGATAAAGATGAATTCACTGTATCCAGTAAGTAGAGAGGCTCTGTAGGTACCCTGGTGGTTGTGGGCCAGGGACATGGGGTAGTAGGGAGATAAGTCCCAGGAAAAGGGTGCTGGATAGGTAGTCCAATAGATGTCCATCATAACATATCATACAATAGTTCTTTCCAGCTGTAACAAATAGGCCTGGGATGGGGAAAACCAGAGCAGTGTTAATAGAGAGAAGCCTGTCACACACACATATTAACTGATAATAGGACTCTGTTTTCTTTATCCATGGTCAATCCTATCCAAAGATCTTTTCCCATTTTCCCTCCCAGTCACCTGAACAAATGAAGTCCAGTGAAGTCCAGTGAAAAGAGAGGAGGTGTCTCTAGAAGGGGATCAGAGAGAAATAGTAGTTTCAACCTTATGGGAACAGCAAGGCCAAACATCCCAGAGTGAAGAAGGATCTATAAGTACCAGAGTAAGGGAAAGGCATACATGAAAAGAAGAGCATTTCAGATGGCCTGAAAGTCATTTATAGGTTGGAGAAGTTCATGATATTAGCTGGAAATGTTAGGCCTTTGGTTCTGGTACTGCCACCTACATATTTTTCTCCGGTAACTGTTAAGCCAGATAGAAATACAATTGTCCTTTAGTATCCACAGGGGATTGGTTCTAGGACCCCTATAGATACCCAAATCATTTCATGTTTAAGTCCCTGTTTTAGTAAACATTCTCACTACTGTGACCAAACAACCTGAAAAGAACAATTTGGGAGGAAGAAAATATTATTTGGTGCATGCGGTTTCAGAGATCTCAGTCCACAAATGGCCAACACCATTGTTCTTGGCCCAAAGTGAGGTACAACACCATGGGGGAAGAGTATGGCAGAGGAATGCAGCACAGAATGTGGCACCAGAAAGCAGAGAGATTAAGCCCTTTTCACCAGAGACAAAATATACACCCTAAAGGTACACCCCCAGCAACTTACCTCTTCCAGTCACACCCTACCTGCCTAGTTAATCCATTGAAGTGGATTAATGCACTGATTAGGGTAGGGATCTCATAACCCAATCATTTCCCCTCTGAAATTTCTTACAGTGTCTTTCACATGAGCTTTTGGGGGACATCTCATATCTAAACCATAACATTTGCCCCTGGCCCCCAAAAGCTCATGCCCATTTCACAAATGTAAAATACACCGACTCAATTTCCAAGAGTCTCCATAGTCTTAGTTCTAGGATTGTCCAAAAATCCAAGTCCAAAGTCTCCTCTGAGAGTTCAGGAAAACTCTTAGCATAAGCCCCAATAAAAATCAAAAGCAAGTAACAAATATCCAACATATAAAAGCACAGAGTAACGTTTCTCTTCCATAGGGAGAAATAGGGCCTAGAAAGAAGGGATGGGATCAAAGCAAGACCAAAATCTAGCTGGGCAAAGAAGCTCTGTAGCTCCATGTCTGGCATCTGAGGCACATGGCAATATAATTTTCTCCCCAAATGGCTTGTGTAGCTCCAACCCTATGACCTTGCTGGTTGCAGCCCACTGGGATTCTCTGCTTCCTGATTATTTTGACTTGAACTACTTTCCTCCTCCCCATCCTTCTGCCTAATGTTCTGACTCACCTTAGGCCCAAAGAAATGGAAGTCAGCTGTCTGTGGACTCAGACCTCTGAATCCATGCATGTCAAATGAACTTTTTCTCCTCCAAAATTGTTCTTGTCAGGTCTTTTGGTCAGTGGTGAAAAGCTGACCAAAAGAGTCCCTTAAATAAAATGGCATAGCGTTTGCGTATAATCTACATATATCTTCCTGTAACACTTTAAATTATCTCTTGATTGCTTATGATGCTTAATATAGAATAAATGCTATGCAAATAGTTGCTATACTATATAGCCTAATGAAAAATCACAAGAAAAAAATTCTCTACATATTCAGTATAGGTGCAATTTTTTTTCTTTTTAAAATATTCTGGATTTGAGATTGGTTAAAACTGAAGGTGCAGAATCCCATTTTTACCACATGGGAGCCTAATGAGCTTTGGCAGCTTTAGGTAATTCTGTGGGTCTGGCTTCATTTTTGTGTGCAATGTCATCCTACTGGTTCATTTTGAACTTTCTTTTTTCTTCTGTTCTCCTTGGCATGCTCCCTATATTAAGGAACAAATCTTCCCTAGTAGTGGTCAAAGTCATTCACTCCTTAAAGTTACAATTAAAACATTCTAAACCTGGTTTCTGGGTCAGAGTCTTGTAACTAAGTTTGCATTTTCCTATACTAACAGTGTCATAAATGTTGGATAAGCTCTCTGGTTGTCACAATCCAGTCCTGCTAGTTTAATAAATGACTGGAGTACAGCATAAACACAATAAAATAAAATAAGCCCTGTAACTTTGAGTGCTTTGTTGTTTTGTAAATTAATGTTTGAGTTAAATCCAAACAATTAAACCAACATCATAGTGTTTTTACTTTATTTACTTTAATTGCAACAAAAATATTTTCATTGTTTTCATATCATATATAGATTCAACTGTATTGTGGATTGAACAGCTTCCTGGCTAAGAAACATGTATATTACTATTTATATAAAAAGTGACTATTAAGTTTTAATGAATTAATGTGCTTGCTGTTAAATTTTAAACATAATTAGAAACTACCATTGCTTTCACTTAGTGTGACAAAACTTCTCTTTTCTTTTTCAATTTTTCATGCTTTTATGTTTGAAGGATTCAAGATATATGAAAAAGAAAGGCTCTTCTTTGACAAACAAATCTTGAAGTAGAACTCTTGCTGAAAAATGGACCTTGTTTCAAAATGATATTTGCTTCCAAAGGCAGGATGTGTTTAAGCATTTTATTTCAAAATTCTGATTGAAAATGAAAGATCTTCTATGAAATAACACATTTTCTTGGCACAGCTAAACACCTGGATCCTGAGCAGATTGAATTTATGTTTTAAGTTAAAAAATTAGTTTTGTGCTTTTCTGTCAAAAATATGAAAGAAGTTCAGTAAGTGGATTTCGCATCAGCAGTCTATGTCTGGGGAAAACTCAAACAGATGGTCTTTGAAATATTAGTTAGTGAGACATATAATAGGAATCCAAAGGATGCATAACATTTTTTTCTCAATTATTCAAAAATCATCACATTACAACATTTAATAGTTTTTTTTTTAAACGGCATCTCTTGATATTTACAAAGACCTTTCATGACAATTTCAAAGGTTTCAATAGCCAAGCTATTTTATTTTAACATATTTTTTTCTAAGGAAATATTCAAAAACCAGACAATGGTATGTTAATTAGATATATTTGAAGAATACTACAAAAGAATGATCGCATAAATTATGATTTTTTCATAGGATACATTTATATTATATACCATTAAAATAATGTCTTATTTTATAATGTTATTGGAAAATGATGTTGAAATGTGCATAACAGAAGAAAGCAGATTGCAACGCTTAATGATGTGATTTTTTGTTTGGGAAAAATCCTTTAAACACAGAGAAAGATGGGAAAGAAAGAAGGGAGGAGAGAAGAAAAAAAACATGCAACAATGATGACTTAAATGGGGGCATTATTGATAACTTTTGAATTTCATTTTAAATATATAATATACAATTTGTATTTTTCTAATTGTATATCATTAACATGCCTTTTTTTGGGAATTAGGTAATGTTTTTGTAATTAGATCTTGTGGTGAATGCTTATAATCCCAGCAGCTCATGGGGAGGAGGCAGGAAGACTGCAGATTCAAAGCCAGCCTCTGCAACTTAGGTTGTAAGCAACCTAGTAAGACCTTGTCTCAAAATTAAAAATAAAAATTGCTGGGATGTGGCTCAGTGCTTTTGCTCAGTTGGATCTTAATTGTTCCTTGTAGGCCCAGGTGTTAAAGGACTGGTCCCCAACAAGCACTACTGAAAGGTGATAGAACCTTCCAGAGGGGTGGCCTAGTGTGAGGTTTTTGGGTCATTTAAGGACTAACCTTGAAGGGATAGGGGTACCTTGTTTTCCCTTTCTTCTTCCTCTCTTTAGCTCCCTGGTGATGAGGTGAGGGGTTTGCTCTGCCGCATACTTCTGCCATGGTGCGCTGCTCTGCCACAGGCCCAAAAGCAATGGGGCCAACTGGTTATGGGCAAGGACCTAAAAAACTGTGTGTCAAAATAACCCTTTTCTATTCATAAATTGATTAGCCTAGGCATTTTTTAATAGTGATGCAAGGCAAGTCTCCAACAAGCTGTGTCTTGAAGTGGCATTTAGAACATGAGGAGGTAACAGGTTTCAGTGGGTACAATTTTTGTAAAGCTAAGTTGAAAAATAAACTGAGGATTCCCAATATTGTTAAAGGTAACATTGTTATTATTTTTGCTATTCTGGAGAGAAAGCTAATTAAAGAAAGGCTAAGACTGAAACTTATAGTCAGTAGAATAATATGGCATAATTTTGTTTGTTACTGGCTGTTAGGAAAGACCTGTAGGCTAAAATGGTAACAATCTAAGAAGGAATGAAAGTTAAAGATTGGGGGAAATAAAAAGCCCTAACTAATTAAAAGGGAGATAAGGCTATTTATTTTTAGCCTTGTCTTTCCAGTTTCCTGAATTTAGAAATATTATTTTTAATGAAAAATATTGAATCCATTCATATTATTTAAAAATGAGATAAGGTTATTAGTATGAACAAAAGGCTCTAATTTTTTTGAGTTAGTGTGTTTTTCACTGCTGTGAACAAAGTATCTGACAACAACCACTTAGAGGAGGAAAGACTTATTTTGACTCACAGTTTCAGGGAATTCAGTCCGTGGTCAACTTACTCCAAGGTGGAAACATTATAGTAGATGGGCATGGCTGTGCAGGACAGCAGGGAGTGGAAGGAGTAGAGAGAGAGGGAGAAGCCAAGGATAATATACAGTCTCTAAGGGTGTGCCCACAGTGACCCACTTCCTTCAGCCACACCTACCTTTCTCCAGTTATCACCCTGTATAGTCCATTCAAATTATTAATCTATCAAATGAATTAACCCATTGATGAAGTTACAGCTCTCCTGATCCGATCTTTGCCCTAAAGCCCTCCTCTGAACCTTGCTGCACTGGGGATGATGTTTTTTAACACACAAGCCTTTGTGGGGACAGTCCAGATCTAAATCACAACAATTAGTAAACTATTCACATCTATACAGCAAACTATGAGACATATTTTTATTTTTTTTTAAATTGTAGATGGACACACTACCTTTATCTTGTTTACTTATTTTTATGTGGTGCTGAGGCTCGAACCCAGTGCCTCACACATGCTAGGCAAGCACTCTACCCCTGAGCCACAACCCAAGCCCCTTGAGACATACATTTAAAGCCAGCAAACCACTCTACAAATATAAGTCATTTGGTCTGGTTTCTGAAGTCTATTAACAATTTTAGGGTCTATAAACAGAATAAGAAGTTGAATCTTTGGGGCTGGGGTCGTAGTTCAGTGGTAGTGTGCTTGCCTAGCATGTGTGAGGCACTGGGTTTGATTCTCAGCACCACATATAAATAAATAAAATAAAGGTCCAACAACCACTAAAAAATATTTTAAAAAAAGAAGTTGAATCTTTATCTCCATAGCTAGCAGCTGGGTGAGGGTGAACTGATAGTGTGCATGAAAGAAGTAGGTGATTTAATATGGAAACAAGGACTGTTAGGATGGACATTTTCCAAACTTTATTCTATATACTTATCACCTGGAAATATTATTAAAATTCAGATACTTGTTCAACAGGTTTCTCAAAGTGCCCAGAATTATTCATTTCTAACAAGCTCTCTTGTGCTCTGTGAAGTACACTTTGGGTTGCAGGAGGCTACAGGATATCCCGGATAAGGAAAACCTTATCCGGGATATCCCTTATTCACATGTGCATTTCATTTGCCTGCGGACCTAGCATGAACCTGCTAGTCTGTAGTTGGTAGGTTTCATCTTTCCATACCTGGGACTCTTTTTACTTTTTCGGTCTGTCCAAAAGGAAACAACGAAAGACACAATGCTCATAATATCTTATTATAATCAAGATAGTACACTGAATGGGGGATAGACCCAGACTCTGGGTTGAATGAGTAGAGGAAAGTCTGCAGCAAACTTTGGCTGCCTCTTTAGTCATAAAAAGAAAGATCACTGAATATTCTTCATTCCAGAATAAAGACCAGGAGTACACGAATGGTCTCCAGCTTTGCTTGTTTGGGCTGCCACTGTGTGTTCTCCACCAGGTTTCCAAAGCACAAGCTGTGTTGCAAATGAAAGAGATGAGTCCTCTGGACAAGTCGTGGAGAAGACTCATCAAGGGAGTTCCAGTTGCCCAAAAGGAGACTAGAGCAAATTTAACAAAGACATCAGGAAGCAGCAGCCTTGGCAAGAGGCTGATTCACAGGAGATCTCTTTTTGAAGCTTTTCAACTGGCCCCCATCCAAAATTCTAACATCAACACAGGGCCAGGTTGCAGGGGCCTTGGAGAAAATACAGATCAGCTGGCCTCAGAGGCCAGGTGGGGGTTAAGAGCCCTGGTAGTTTAGAAGGAGAAAGAAAGGTCAGGACCTGGTCAGACTCTGGAGTCCTCAAAACTTTAGGGACCACATACTGTTATGGGGCAAGAAAAAGAAAATTGGGGGAGAATAAGAAAAAAAAATCTTGTTCTGGATTTCAGTGGCTATTTTCTCAGTATTTAATCATTCTTTCTCTAGAGGTGCTGCAGCCTGACTTCTTACCAAAATAAAATTGAGCAATAAAACAAAAGCACCCTGGAGGGAAAACAGTGGTAATAATCTTTTTTTCCTTCCTTATCACGATCACAGTTGTTTCACCAAAGCAGAGGAGATTGCCAATTTGAAGAAGCTGTAGTCCTAGAAATTTCTGGGTGAGTCTAGCTCATAATGGAAAAGGGGAAAAATGACAGAAATAAAGTCAGAAAAGTAGAATAGCCAGGCTTATTTGTAGTTCCTGTGGAGAATGGACTGGTAGATTCCACAGTATCTTTGGTTTATACAAAGGTCTTTCTGGGATTTGGAGTCCATTATGAGCAATGTTTGGTTCTGGACTATTTTGCAACAGATGTGGGAAATTCTTGGATTGGGCAGGTTGATGTTTAGGGCATTGGGTGATTACCCATGGATATCTAAATGCTTTGGGAGCATCCACCTTCATTCCCTTGTGGCTGATTAGCAGATGGGAAGATTGACCCCAGTAAGTTCTGGAGGATGTTTGGGCCCTTGGGAGAAGACAAATGTTTGAAAGATGATATCATCCTGGCTCCTGAGCCATTGAGTAATCATGAGTCAAACATGTGACAGGTAGAGATTTGGGGAAGTCAGAGTCAATGTGGCACAGGGAAAAAAGGATAATGAGGCATCCTCCACAAGCTGCTATTTGTGATGCCTTCTGCTAGTTATCAGTTTCTCAAGTGGATGGAAAGTAGAAAATGTGTGTCTTTGGATAAGATATTGCAGATTCTTGAGGATTAAGAAAGAGAGTTAATAATGTCCAAAAACACAAAGAGGAGAATCAGTTTTTCCACAAGATCAAAGTAATGCAATAGTTTTACAGATTTTACCAAGGACAAATTTATTTTCTTATCTTTAATATTTACCTATAAGTGGTACTCAACAAAAATTAAACAATAGTGATTAACTTTTTCCATTGTTCACGTGTCAGAAGATGTTTACTTAAAGTAGCAAACAGTAGGAACTAAATGTTTGTTGGAGTATACCTTGTTCTGACTTTCCTTTGCAAATATTACTTTATATTCACTTAAAATATTTAAAAACACTAGGGCAACAATTTTAGACTAATCATCATTTTATAATTACAGAGTATTTGACATCAGAAAAAGCCAAACTCTAACCCTAGTTCAGCCTCTTACTAGCTGTGGGACCACAGAGCTACAATGTTCTGCAAATGGAGTTAATGGTAGGGATTTCTAGAAGGATTAAATGAGATAATTCATGCAAAGCTCTAAATCCAGGGTCTGATATATATGAAGTGCTTAGTAACCACAATAATAACCTCGGAAACTAGAACTACAGTAAAATAAATCATAGCATTAACAATGGTTCTGTTCAGACTCTCCAAAGCAGGACTCCGCAGAGCTTGCATAGTTGAGGCCAAACCAGTTTTCCAAGTTAGATAGGCCAGCCATGCGCCGGGGCCGCTAGAACTACATTTCCCAGCAGGCCTAGAGGCCAGCGTCGGGGGTTTCCTCTCATTTCCGGGTCGGTCATATGACCGTCCGGCGGCACCATGGCGGAAGCAGAAGAGCAGGTAAAGGCTCCTGGTGCTAGTTCAGGGCTCTAGGGAGCGAGAGACAAGAATGAGGTGCTAGAGGGCGCGGAGTTGGGCGTGTTGGTTTGCTGGAGGGTGAGGCGGACCCCTGGCAAGGCGAGGAAGGGCGGCGAAAGTTCCTTTCAGGGAGCAGAGTGTGGGGGTGGTCGCCTGTCTCTGGGAGGGCTCCTGGTGCGAGGTGTAGCGCGCGGACACACCCCCGCGTTTAGGAGGCGTTCTAGCCGTGGGCCTATTCTCTGGCCTGTACTTCGGAAAATTTTGACATAATGGCAGGCCAGGCAGCCTCAAGTGCCTGTGGGAGGCTTAAGAGATTTTTTTGAGGTCAGATGACTGAAATTTAGATTGCTTTCTATTCGAATAGCACAGTGAAAGGTAGGAGAGAGTAGATGATAAGTTTTGTATGTACTGAGTTTAGGTACAGAGTTGAGGCATTGTTGCGATGCAGCAGGGATTAAAGCTACCTTTCTGGGGCAAAAATGCCCAGGCTCCAAATCTAGACCCTGTTCTTACTAAGTGTGTGACTTTAGGCTATTTAACTTTCAAATATACGATGGAGATAATAATTGCACCCTCCTTAGAACGTGGATTTAGGTGGAATGCGTTATTTCACAAAGTTAAAGTGCTTAGAACTGTTGGGCTAGTGGGATTATTTGTTGCCAGCAGTGATATCAGATGTTCAATCAACAGCTGGCAACATGGTACTGGAGTTTTGGGTATTTACTAATGATGAGAATATGCATTGTTTTCATAAAGCAACAGTGGTGGGTACACATTAGGTTAAAAGACAAAATCAAAGTGACAGGAAAGAAAGATGACTTAGGCTAGAATTGGGAGCAGTCACTTAAATTTCCATTTCCAGTGTCCTTTCAGTTTCATACTATTTTTCCTCACAAATTGACAGGGCCATCAATTGCTCTGATGCCTCTAAAAAGTAATGTAATGATGAGCTGTTTAGTACCATAAAATACATTGATATGGTTCACTAATTTTAACTGTTTGCCTCATACTTGCATTTCATAATGAAAAATTCCTACATTTGATATATACCAATAACTAAGAAATTTTACTAGGAAAAAGTATGACTTGGTTGGTCGTTGTGATAACAAGAGAATCTCTTACACTTAAACTTCCCTTTTCCATTCTGGGCAAGTCAGAAGAAAACACTTATTAAGAACATATCATTTCATGACTAACATTTTTCTGTTTGATTAGTGGTGTGATTGTTTTTCACCTTGTTAATCTTCATTTCATGTTGAAATATCTTTGTTCCTTGGTTTGATATAAAAGCAAAAACAAGCAAACAAACAGATTCTTAATTTCTTAGATATGTGTAAGAGAAATGGAGAGAATCGCTGATAGTATTTACCACTGTTGTGCAGAAGACAAGTTTGGTAATGCTATCTCATGTAAAAAAAATTATATATATATATATTTATATATATATAAAATTTATATATATATATTTATTTATATATATGTGTATATATATATGTGTGTATATATATAGGAATGCTTCACATTTGTACATTACTTTCAAGTTTAAAAAACCCCTTAACATGGCCTTTGGTCTTTCTGATATATGCTAGAGCAAACACTTCCTATTTCAAGCCTTCTAATGGCTTCTCATTTCATGCTGAGGAAAAGACAATGCCCTTCCCCAGTAGACTTGATGTCTTGCAGGTCCTTGTCCTAGCCACTCCTTGCCTTCTTTCTCTGATCTCATTTTCCACTGTTTTTCCTTCCCTTCTATCACCTTGCACGAATCACATTGGCTTTCTTACTATTCTTCCAACAAGCTAAGCATGTTCCTACCTCAGGGCCTTTGCTAATGCTCTTCCTTCAGGATTCCTGGTATTCACAGGACTTTCTTTTTCACTTCTTTGGGGCCTTGGTCTAAGTGTTCTTTTTGACTGAGACCTTCCGCAACATTCTTTGAAACCTCCTCCCTGTGTTATTTTTCTTTGTAATACTCATCATCATTTGACATGCTGAGTTTTAAAATTTCTATTTACTTTTTCTGTACATTTCTGTATACTTCACTATTAGAATATAAGCTATCTGACAATGATTAGTTCATGACTATATGCCTGAACTAGACTATTATTTGATATTTAATAAATAATGTGCTAACTGATTAAACTTTACAGCTGAGCCAGTTTTAACTCAGTCAACTTGAGGAATTTTCTCAGATGAACTTTCTCATTATAATAAATCTTTTGTGATCTTTAGTCATCTATCTCAAAAGTTCATGATGTTTTACTAGAGCACCCTGCTGTTTAAAATATATGCAAGAATCAAAATCTTTTAATCTTTTTAAGAATCATATGAAGTAGAATTTGCCTTTATTATCTTAGGGATTTTGCTTCAAGTCGTCATTCCACCTTGGATGCTTTAATAGAGTAACCACTGAAGTGGGTATTTGCTCCTCAGTGGTGTCACTGTTTTTCCTAAAAAGACAGTAGTCTATTGTCAGTGACAGAAGCAAGTATTCACAGATTTTTCTAGTTTTTAAACACAGCTAGCAAATAATTGTACCTGTACTGGCAATTCTTTACGGATTAAAAGTGGTTAGGCTTTTTGCACTGTGCATGATGGGTGTATTTTGTATTTCATGGTAGGGAATCACTGAAATCTGATAGTAGGTCTTTTTTATACAATTTTTGGAAGACTAAAATGTACCAAAATGGAACAATTTAAATTTAATAATTGTTTTATTCTGCCACCTTGAAGAGCCTTTATGAAAATCCTGAATGTTTTTCCTCTTCCTGAATTCTTTAGGAATTAAATATGTATTAAGTGAATTATCATTGTAAGTTATAAAGGAGGGCAAAGGAAGGTATTTTTCTTGTTACTGTGCCCTATAAATGCAAACAGCTCTCCAAATGAGTAAGAAAACTGAACCTCTTGGCATTAACTTTCCTCAGTGTTTGCTGTATTCTTTCATTATTGTTCCCATCCTTAATTTTATGAATAACCAAAATAGTGGCATCTATGCTGAGTGAGTTAAACAGTTCAGAGAGTCTAAAACTAAAATCACTTTTTGGGTATGAATGAACATATGTTTTTAAATCTTTGGGAAATTCTTGCTTTTGCTGATATAGTAAAGGTAGTTCGCAAAATAACCACGTTTATATTTTATAGTTCACAGAAAGAACTAATATGCTGTGTTCTGCCTGGAAATCTTCTAACCAGCAGTTTTGCTTGGCTCCAAAATGATTTATAGTTGGCCTTCATAATCACAGATGCCCACCAGAATTTGTCCATACCTCTCTTATGAATAACATTCTGCTTGAAGTCTGGTTGTTTGTGTATTTGTCTTATCTCTCCTAAGATTGCTGAGTCCTCAAGAACAGGAACAAGAGCTTACTCATGTCTGTATTTCCCATAGGGCTAGTATTTTCCAGATGCTGGGTGCTTAATAAAATGCTTAAATGAATTTACTAGGGGAAGATCCCTTCCCAATTGTCACATTGTAAATGAGGTTCAGTTGAATTTGTGTGAATATATTTTATCTTACTGAGACTTTGGAATGCTATTAATACAGATACATTCTTTGCTCTTGCCAGGTACCGTTTTTCATCTTCCCTTCTCATCCAGCCTGGAGGCTGGTCCATTAAAGTATTTAAGCAATCAAACCATCTATTTCTTGACTAGATTAGAGAGTTTGTACTTTGAATTCTCCTTCTGAATCTTAGAAAGTAGGAAAATTCTGTCTTAATTGTGGACTGTTTATGGGTTATCACATTTCCACGATCATGAATGCTCTCATGTTCATAAAATAAAAATCAAGGCAACATATTTGAGTTTTCTTGTCTGTAAGTTGGGAATGTTACTTTCTTAAGATTCTTGTGAATATGAAATGAGATAAAAGTATGTTAAGGTGGCTGGGTTGAAAAGGTTACTTTACAAATAGGATAAAATTAATCATTCAAACCTGGACTAGGCTCAATTCTCTTTTCTTACAGTTTGGCCTAGATATATCTTTTAGAAGCAGCGTTACCAATAACTAAAGGAAAAGCAAAGCCTAAACAAGAAGTTACAAAAAGCACAAAAATCAACACATCTTTAAGGGTCCACTCTTTACTATTGTATAACTAAAGTTTAGTCACTATCATATAACTAAACCTTAGCTGGATGTACTTATTGCCTAGTGTTACTTTCCTGCTCATCTTCATCTGGGTTGGTTGGCTGGAGGCCTTGTCACCAGCTGAATATTAATAGTCTACCCAGCATCCTCCACATTACTGCCTTTCGGGAGGAATGCTTATCTAATCAGGGGCTTCTGTATCATGTAGCTCCCCATTCATGGCTGCTCATTCATAGGGGCCTTGGTTTGTTCTTGATGCCAGATCCTCTGGAGTGTTATTTTCTTAACAAATCCAGGCTCTTATTTTAGACCTACTGAATCAGAACCTGGAATATGGGTATATTAGTGGGTATTAGCTAACTTCCCAGACTGATGATTTGATGCAAAGTCAGATTGGAGCCTGGGTCACCGAGCTTGTCCCTTTCTCCATGCTGCAGCATATATTATTGGTTTTTATTTGCAGAATAAGATAGGTGTGCTAGGTGAGCCCAGTGGACTGAACCCAGATGTAATCTAAGTCTCCATTCTTTCGACAGCTCCCTAGTTACTCTTTCCTTTTTCCTACGTAAACAGCCCATTCTCTGGTTGCCCCACACTGGCTCTTTGAACTGTTGATATGAAGTACATATAACATAAACTATTTCCTCCTTCCTGTGCATGTCAGACATTGGGATCTATAACAACCCTCTTTCCTGTTAAGCCCAGCTGGGGCACAGTCTTTGTTGGAAAGGGATAGAAGGTGACAGTACCTTGTTGAGTGTCTCATGTCTATTATCCAGGTGCAGTCTGATTTTTTGGGTCAGATCTCTGCTCTGTTTCTTTGTAGAGCAGGTTAGTCCTTCTGCGCATTTGGAGCTGGCCTTTCTTATTCTTCAGCCTCTCATGTCTCTTTCAGATTCTCTTATATTCTTTCCTAACAAACAGTATGTGTACACCCTTAAAATTCTGGGAATCCCACAAATCCCCCAGGGGTAGAGGTGTCCTGGCTTCTCTGTCTCTTGGACTTCCTCTTAATCCCTCCTATCTCTTAGGCCAGCTGTACTGTCTTCTCCCAGACCCCCCCTATTGGACTTGTGCTGATAGAAGATTAGTCTTGGGGTTGGTTGTAAGCTTTTCCTACAGGGGTCTTCTGAGAGCCCAGGGGGCTCTGCTTGGTTAACATTTTATTGGACGTGCTCTGTCATTGTTCGCTGCTGCCTTCCTCCAGATTCCTTTGCGTAACTGTCCTGTGGCATGAGTTAGTAGTTTGAGCATCTGTGGAGAAAAGGCGCTTGGAGAAAAGGAGCCTTGGCTCCTGAGGGAACATACGGAGGAAGCAAGCATTCCTATTTCAGATCACTGCTTGTCTCTCATTGTCATCAATGGCAAACATATGTTGAGCTGATATGTTGGGTAGCATAGTATGAGACAAAGAGGCCAAAGCTTTATGAATTATCTACAGTGTATTTAAAATAATTGCTATTAGAACAAGTCAGTTAATATTAGGTGCTAGCAGAGGGTATGAGAAGAAACAGTGTAGGAGGCCAGATCTGGACTTGTGGCTTGGGTTTATTGGATGCAGTTATGTGAAGGAGGGGAGACCTTGGTTGGGTTGTGAAAGAAAGTAAAATTTAAAAATAGCCAGTGATTTTAAAACCTTAAACCTCACCTTGGCAACATGAAAATATATTACATAAAAAACAAGTTTTGATGTTGAAATAAGAGTGAGGGTCCTCGGCCTGACTGCCTGGCATTCCTGAGATTCCCTCTGCTGATTGCACTGAACTTTGAGAGGATACTGGGAATTAGAAAACTATTAGGATGAGTGCCAAGTTGGGCCAAGGGCTTTCTAAGTGGAGGATGGGCTGTAAGGAAAGCCTCAGCAAGGATCACAAATTCAGGGCAGAGAGGTGGTAATGACCAGAGTGGGGAGGATGGCAGTGGTTTGAGGTTTAAATGCGTTCCATCTCAGGTATTACTGTTCAGCTTCAACTGAGGTTATGTGCAAATATGGATCCTATGTACACATAGACTGATTTCCATGAAGCCATAAATACAGATTTTTCTATGAAAGTCTTTAAAAAACATCACCAGTCCAAACAAAATACCTGTATTCCATATTCAGGCTCCATACAGTTTTGCCACTTCTCTCATTGAGATGTAAGCGTGTGATATCTCAGCAAGAGGTCACCTAGTGTGGCTGGTGAGTGTAGCTTTTTGGAGGGAGTGGGAAGTGAGGCTAAAAGTCTCTTGGGGGTCAGACTGTAAAAAGCTTTGACTACCTTGCTGGAGAATCTGAATTCATTCTTTAGACTGGGAAACTACTGAGGGTTCTTTGAGAAGGACAGTGACACGCTGATCTGTGCTTTGGGAAGATAATATAGATGGCAGGTAAAGTATATTAGAGGGGTCACAGGTCACAGTGCAGAGAATTAAGATCAAGTTCTTGATGATTCAGTTTCAAGGGTTGCTTTGCAAATGAAAGGTAAATTATTGAATTTAGCTTTCAGCCTGTTACTCAGAATTTGTCCAGCTATACATTTATGTCACTGGGTGTCTTAGCTCATTACTTTTGCTTCAGCCAAAATAGCACAGTTTTTTTAAATTTTGGAAATTTATGTAGCACAAAAGTTGCCATTTTAACCATTTTTAAGTGTATGTTTCAGTGGCATTAAGTGCATTTGTGTTTTTGTGCATCCATCACCACTTTTTCTTTCCCTAGAACTTTTCATCATTAGAAATTGAATCTGTACCCATTATACATTAACTCCCCATTACCCCTTCCTCGCACCCCTCTGCTTAACTTCTGTCTTATATTTGCAGAGTCAGAATTATATAATATTTGTCTTTTTGTGTGTGCCATATTCCACATAGAGAACAGAACAATTTTATAACATTTTCATGATTCATAGTTAAGATTCTTTGGAAGCTGAAACATATTTGAAAATCATGAACTCTTTAAATATATAACTTTTCTCAGGGTTCAGACTTGTTGCTTGGATCCCTTATTGGGGTACTTACTCCTTCTTGTTTACCTGTCTCTAAGGACATTAAAGAGAGAGGATTGGTGAATGAAAGTAGCAGAGAAATAATAGGCCAGGATAATTTCTGAAATCACTCATGCATTGCTTTGGTAGGATTGTGGATAAAAGTGTAATTTTTTTTTTTTTTGAGGCCACATCTGTGGCCTGGAGGTTCATGCTAATGCTGAGTGTAGGTCTTAATTTGCCATAGAGTAAATCTTCTCTATTGATGCCACTTGCCACTGGAAGCTCTCAGAGCCTGGTTTTCCCTGAAAATGCAGGTCTCCGAAAACTGCAAGCCTCGAAGTGTTAGACTCTGGTATTGCATTCTTTCTGGTGTGTAGCAGGAGTGTAATTAGATTTTGAATCTCTGCGTTGACATTGCTGGTTGAGGATTTATGTTTTTTTATTTGATGAAGAATAGGAATTGACATTCATTCATTTACATTTTGTGCATATCTTAATTAATTCCAAATAAAAATTTCCTTGGGTTTAAAGAGTATTAAGTATCTTTTTAGAGTTCTAGATATGGGAAATGAGAATGTAGATGTAGGATGCTACGTTACAAAGGTGCAGATGGTTAAAACATTTAACATTATGAGAAATGCATAATAGGTGTTCAATAAAGAAGTCAGAATAGCAACTGCTTTTTAAAAATCTTACAGTGCTTTTTTTTTTTTTTAAGTAGCAGGAATTAAACTCGAGGTGCTTAACTACTGAGCCACATTCCCGCCACTGCTCCCCCCCTCCCTTTTTGTATTTTATTTAGAGTCTGGGTCTCACTGAGTTGTTTAGAGCCTTGCTAAGTTACTGAGGCTGGCTTTGAACTCATGATCCTTCTGCCTTTAAGGTGTACAACATGACATTAGAGATGCATATATAGTAAAATAGTTACTATAGTAAAACAAATTAACATGTTAGTAATCTTACAGAGGTAATTCATTTTGTCCCCTGTAGCAAAAACAGCTATTAGCAAAAATCCTGAATACAATAATATACTATTACTAACTGTAGTCCTCATGTTGTGTATTAGAGCTTTAGACTTGTTCATCCTACATATCTGCTACTTTTTATCCTTTGATCTATATCTGTCCTTCCCCTGGTAACCACTGTTTTATTCTCTGTCTCTGTATATTGCCTTTTTCCCCCCCTTTAAGATTCCACACATAAGTGAGACCATGCAATATTTTTCTATTTCAAGCTTATTTCACTTAGCATAATGTCCTCCAGCTCTATCCATGCTTTAGCAAATGGCAGGATTTCTTCTTTTTTAAAGTCCTGAATAATATCCCTTCCCCTCCCCTCCCTTTCCCTCCCCCCCCTTGTGTTGCATATTACAGTTTCTTTATCCATTCATCTATTGGCAGACACAGATTATTTCTTATCTTGGTTAGTGTGGATCATGCTATAATGAACATGGGATTGCAGATATCTTTATGAGGCAATGGATTTCATTTCCTTGGGTGTTTAATGAAGATGAAATGCTGGGTTATACAGTAATTCTATTTTTAATTATTATTTTTTTTGGTACTGGAGACTGATTTCAGGGGTACTTAACCACTGAGATATCTCTCCATCCATTTTTTTAAGTTACTTTTTTTTTAGTTGTAGATGGATACAATTCCTTTGTTTTATTTATTTATTTTCATGTAGTGCTGAGGATAGAACCCACTGCCTCACACATGCTAGGCAAGCACTTTACCATTGAGCCACAACCCAGCCCCACTATCCTTTTAAAAAAATTATTTATTTACTCAAACTTGTTATATGTGACAGCAGAATGCATTTAAATTCTTAGTACACATATAGAGCACAATGTTTTATGTCTCTAGTTATACACAAAGTAGAGTCACACCATTCGTGTCTTCATACATGTACTTAGGATAATGATGACAATCTCATTCCACTATCTTTCCTCCCCCATGCCCCTTCCCTTCCCTTTGCCATATCTAAAGTTCCTCCATTCCTCCCAAGTCCCCCCCACCCCTTTCCCATTATGGATCAGCATCCACATATCAGAGAAAACATTCAGCCTTTGGTTTGTTGGGATTGGCTTACTTCACTTAGCATGATATTCTCCAGCTCCATCAATTTACCTACAAATGCCATGATTTTATTCTCTTTTAATGCTGAGTAATATTCCATTGTGTGTGTGTGTATGTATGTATATGTATGTATGTATATACCACCCCCCACAGTTTCTTTATCCATTCATTTGTTGAAGGGCATCTATGTTGGTTCCACAATTTAGCCCCCATTCCTTTGTATTTTTTATTTTAAGACAGGGTCTTGTTAAGTTTCTTAGGGCCTCACTAAATTGCTGAGGCTGGCTTTGAATTTCTGATACTCCTGCCTTAGCCTCTCAAGCTGCTGGGCATTACAGGTGTGTACACTGCATCTGGCTGTTTTTCCTTTCTTAATAATCAAATTCTCTTTCTTAATGGAAGAGAATTTAATAATTTCTTAATGACCAAATTCTCTTCCGTAATGGAAATCTCTGTTTCCACCATCAGTATTTAGGGGTATGCTTTTCTCTACATCCTTGTCGACACTGATTATCTTTTGTCTTTCTAATAATAGCTGTCCCTACTGGATGGGAGGTGATATCTCATAGTGGTTTTGATTTGCATTTCCCTTATAATTAGTAATTTTGAGGACCTTTTAATACACCTGTTGGCTGTTTTTATATCTTTGGAGAAATGTCTATAAAGGTCCTCTTTTTAACTGGATTATGTTTTTGTTTTTGTTTTGCTGTTGAGTTGTATAGTTCTTTATAAAAATATGTGGCTTGTAAATATTTTTTTCCCAATCCATAGGCTGCCTTTTTATTTTGTTGATTGTTTCCTTTCGCTGTGCAGAAGCTTTTTAGTTTGATGCAATCCCATTATTTTTAGTTTTGTAGCTTGAGCTTTTGGTATGATATCTAAGAAAGCATTGCCAAGGCCAACATCAGGGAGCTTTTCCCAGTGTTTTCTTCTGGGAGTTTAATGGATTTAGGTCTTGTTAATTTAAGTTGATTTTTGGGAGGAGTGTAAGGTAAGGTTCCAATTTATCATTTTGCATGAGGAAGTCCAGTTTTTCTAGCACCATTATTGAAGAGACTGTCTTTTTCCTATTGTGTCTTCTTGGTGCCTTTGTGGAAAATCAGTTGACTGTGTGTGCTTGGATTTATTTCTGGGTTCTCTATTTTGTTAGAATAGTGACTATTAATATTAAAAATAGAATGTGCCCCATAGAGAAGGACTAAGGTGACAAGAGGCCAAAAACCTGGAAGTGGATGGTTATTGCAAAGGAGAAGAGGTAGAAATGTACATGTCATTATCTGGGGAACAGTCAAGTGGCAGAAGAGTTGGATTTTTTATGTGTCGTGGTGGTGCCAAGAACAAAAAGTTATTGTGTAGGATTGTAGCTCTAAACTAATAAGAACTTTTAAAGATTTCGATTAAATTAAACAGGTTGCATTGGGATTTAGAGGAGATTCCAATATTCATCATGGTTAACAAGATAACAGTAATACAATTCTTAATTATTATCTCATAATAGTAACATTTGTCCTATTTTACAGATGGTCTTCAAGTGCAGGGACTGTATTTTCTATAGAATTGTATTCCAGAGGTTGCCTGCCACCAACCAAGCTCTTGCTGATTTTTGATGTATGAAATAAAAATGTTTCTAAACACCAGATTTGTATTTATCCTGCTGTCAAGCTTGAATTGAGTAATATATGCGCCTGACTTTAAAATGTTCTTTTTTTCTTGAAAAAATATTAGTTAGATGTGAAATGACCTTGCCCTTTTTTTTTTGTTCTTTCTTTGTTTATTTCATGGATTGTTGTAAAATGCTTACATTCGGTGTCAGCATATTAGTTGTAACCTTTTATTGCTATTGATATCTATAAGTACGTTAAGTAAATCTTCATTTTGCTGACCTCTTTGAGGATGCATGGCATCAGCAGATTCTCTCTTTCAGTGGACAGGTGAGAGATTAGCAGGATCAAGTCAATTTTTCCCTTTTTGCTTTGTTTCCTTCAGAGCAGCAAGATTCATTGTCTAGCAAGGAGGAAACTGTGCTAAATGGCAGAATTTGTCTTAGAGTTAATGGTTTAAAGAGTGCATGTAAATTACACACTGTCTGCTAGGTACCACTGCAGGGGGATTCTTTTTTAAACACTGTTTTAGCATTTTGATTCAGCCAGGTTAATAGCATCATAATTAATAACACAAGAGGTTTTCAGTGTAAGGAATTGGCTTGTAGATAATTTGAGATGAAGGTTTACTCTTCCCTTCCAAGATCAGTGAGGTACTTTTGCTGGATGGATTTCCATTGTTAGCTAGGGAAAGTGTCTTCCAGGTCCTCTGGTGACAGATTCTAGGGTAATTAGTTCACCTGCTGACTGCTTGAGGGAGGTAAACAGAAGTGTGGACCACTGGAACCGTTAAGTAAACCATCTTTGGCCTGCCTAGGTGTGAAGTTGAGGGGGGCATAGGGGAGTAGGAGCATGTCGAGGGTCTGTTAAAGTGTGGTTGCAAATACCCTTCCAAAAAGAGATTAGAGATGGGGATATGAAGACTCCTTCCCCTGACAAATGCTTTTTATTCTTTTGTCATGTCTTCTGATCATTTCCCTCTCTGTCTTTGTAGGAAACTGGGTCTCTTGAAGAATCTACCGATGAGTCTGAGGTAAGGAGCCCTAGGATTTGTCACTACCATGTCCTACCCTTGTGCTTGTTCTGCTTTGCTCAGTGGGACATTTCCTGGTGCTGGGGGTAAGGGTGGTGAGGGCTATACAGTAGAGGCTGGGGGAGAAGCATGCCTGTTGTCTTCAAAAGTCTGAATGGATTAGCTTAAGAAATAAACAGGGAAAGGAATAAAAAGTTTTTCTTTCATTGCAAAGCAGTGGACAAAGCACAGAAGCATGTGGACACTGGGAAAATTGATGTCAGGCTTTAAAAACTAATCTGTAATGTCTTTTAAAAAAAATTATCCAGTATAGGTTTTGCAGTATTCTGTTTTTTTCTTCTTTTTTTACATGGTGCTGGGGATTTAACCCAGGGCCTTGTACATGCTAGGTAAGCATTCTCTAGGGAGCTACAGTCCTTGCTCTAATATTTATTTTTTACCTATTCTTTTGATGACTATGAGGTACTTATTGGTGTAATTCCTGAATCATTGAAATTATAGTTAATTTCTTTTTTTTTTTTTTTAATTTTTTATTGTGGGTTGTTCAAAACATTACAAATTTCTTGACATATCATATTCCACACTTTGATTCAAGTGGGTTATGAACTCCCACCTTCACCCCATACACAGATTGCAGAATCACATCAGTTACACATCCATTGATTTACATATTGCCAT
>NW_026000153.1:14776059-14797648 GCF_001458135.2 Marmota marmota marmota | reverse complement strand
CTGAACCCTAGCAATCTGTCTGCAAGCCGCAGGCGAATTGCAGCCTGAAATTACCTGTTCTATGGCTGAATGAGCTGCGGTCAGTCGCAAACAGGGATGGTGACGTCAGCTTTCCAACATGGTGGCTGCTGGCCTCCTCTGTGGTCTGACCGGTGTGGAGAACCGAGATGGACCGCTTCCTTCCCCCGTCTCGAACCCAGAATTCAGCCCTGAGTACGGTGCTTGCACGGCTGGCAGAAACTGCAGCGCTGTATCCCTGCGTCGCTATCTCCTCGTTTCCCAGCGCGCGCTGCAGACTCTAGCCGCGGGGCGATTTGCTGAATAAGCAGTGTTATCCTCCGTGCGACAAACCTCTCGCGTTTGAGTCCCCGTAGCCGATCCTCGTGCGATGGAAATCCTTCCTCCAGGTTCCGGAGCACCCCACTATTGCTGGAAATTCCTAACAAGATATCCTTTAGCCGTCCTGACTTGTCATACTCCCACACAGTGAAGCAGCTCACGGGGGCAATGCACTCCCCTCGACGCCATCTTCCTTCTTCAATAGTTAATTTCTTAAAATAAAAAAGGAAACTATGAAGGAGTTATGTTAAAGATTATATCTTGAGAATAAAGTCATTCTTTTTAAAAAGTGAGAGTTTTAAAAAAATCCTTCCTTTTCAAAAATATGCATAAGAAGTAAGTTTAAACACAATACAAATTAATTAGCGTATCAATTTTATAGGTGGACTAATACATTATTTTTAAATATAGTATTTTTTTTCCTTTCAATATTTCATTTAGTTTAGGGAAATGAAAAAGCATCTGTGCTGACCTGCTGGAAATTCACACTGACGTGACTGTAGCTGCAATTGTTTATTAAATTGGGATTTTTGTTGCATATTGTTTTTATATGAGTTTTGTTTGCATTTTCAGGGAAAATGTGGGCTTATGCTTAATTTCTAGAAAACGTCATATATATTATACCATTTTCTAGCCACAGTTCTTAACATTATGTAGGATTTCTGTTTCTGTGGGGCTGCAGATAAGGTATTTCTGAGTGTGCTTATAGATAGGGTATAGCATTATTAATTACTGAAAGTACTGAAAACTTTTCAGATTACCGTTTTTAGATTTGGAAATCTGTAACTAACAACCAACCTTGTGTTCTCAGAACCATTGGTATAGAATCATCCGGTATTTGGGATCTGTCCAGGAATTTGATTTCATAGGTTATGAGAATGATGGCAGGAACCCAAATCTAAATCTTGCCACATGTTCTACAGATATGAAATGAATCAACAAGAACAAATAAGAGTACATGTAAGTCAGGCCTCTAGTATAATTAGGAAATAGGGAGTGTTACAGATTTTAATACAAGTGAGGGAATAAACCCCAGGAAACCAGCAGAGCCAGCTCTGGAGTTGATGCTGGAGTTGAGAGTCAGGTGGAAATGGGGTAGAAGCGCAGAGTGCAGCTGAGCACCCAGTGGTGGCAGAATACAGATAAAAATCACCCTTAGTGGGCTGGGGATGTGGCTCAAGCGGTAACACACTCGCCTGGCATGCAAGGGGTGCTGGGTTCGATCCTCAGCACCACATAAAATAAAATAAAGATGTTGTGTCCACTGAAAACTGAAAAATAAAAATATTAAAAATTCTCTCTCTTTCTCTCTCTCTGAGTGGGAAAATGTCACAAAACATTGGAGATCTGAGATGTGGTGTATGTGGAAATTTGAAGGAAAGGCCTTGAAAGTGCTTGGAACTAAGTGCGGGATGGTGCTAATTCTGGGAGAGATGGAGGAGGTGTTCCTTAGAGGCTTGGTAGTTAAGGAAAAGGACAAAGCAGAGAGAATTAAGGGTGACTACAGATAGAGTATCCTAAGATCAGAACTATCTACTCTACTCCCACAAAAAACGAAAGTTCCATTTATTTAAAAGAAACACTTCATTGTATCTACGTAACTCAGAAAACTAGTAAACCACCCTGAAGCCTCATCCCCTTCTCAGGGGCATCTGTTGTTGCTGTCTAGGAACACCCGAGACTTTGAAAATGAACTGAAATGGTAGGTAACATCCATTTGAAGTTCTTATAGGAAGAAGGCAAAGTGAGAATACAGCTTTTTTATGCAGCATAAAGCAGTAATGTGTTCCCCTTTAAAACAGTTGAGTCTCATTAAACAGGCATTTCAAAATATGATCATTGACCTTAAATCTGAAATTAAAAAAACTCAGAATAGAAATGGACAAAAAAAACTAGGAAGTTAAGAAATGAGAGTTGACCCAACTGTGGAAAGAAATTAAACCAAGTTCAGACTTTATACATTTAGTAAGTCTGTTTGTGGCTGAACTGTGGGAGAAATTATCTTAGGTTTCTTTACTTAGTTTAAACCACTTTCCACTTCCAGAGGTGATATTTTTAAGATACCAGTTAATCTGCCAAAGAATCCTTCTCTATTCCTTTCTCTCTCTCTCTCCTTTCCAACATGTTTTATAACTTTTAGGACAGGCATTTCCTCTATATACTTCTTTCTTATTCAAGTACTTGGATAATTTTCAGTTCTGAGAGCAGTAATGTGTAGTGTTTTCAACCATGTGTTTTAACAATTTGTTTATCATTTTATGAACTGATGCATTTTATATAAACTGGGCTTTTATATTAGGAAGACCATTGTTTTAGATTTATCTAAAGTTCTCATTTTAATGTATGTCTGAGAAGTATTTTCTGTCCCAAATTGTCCATATGATTTTCATTAATCTTGAAAACTCCAACCAAATGAAATGAAATTGCTAAGAGTAGTGTAATTAATGTAATGAAAATGTGTATATGTCTGCATATAAAAATTTAAGAATTTTAACTTGCACTTTGCAGTTAAAGGAGAAATTCAGAACTGTATTATAAACATGATAGCTAAGCATGTCACTTAAGATACTCCATAGTTAAGGTTCCTACATTTATCTTAATACTTTAATTAGTTGTGGCAAATTTTGTAGGATAACTAAACAAGTCCTCCTATCTAGGCTTTTTTGAATGTTAGACGGTGTACTGTTTCTTCCATCTTGATATGAGCCAATTTCTTAGATAGTGTTTCGTTTTTGAACAGCATAACAGAGAAGCATATTATCTTTAAAAGGATTTCTTTTCCATATTGAAGCACTAAGATCTTTTTAATACTTAGGGATGATTGCTGTTAGTGGGACAAGACAAGAGCAGAGAGGAGTGGATGGATATTCAGGAATGGTTTTAGTTGGAATATTTAAGAGTGAATATGCTGGGAAACTTGGAAGATGAGTCAGGGCAGGAGTCTTCAGGAAGGAGGAAAAGTATTTGCAGAGACAGTGTTGTGCCATTGTATGTATATTTGCCAACCATGAGGCACTCAGTGTGCCGGGAATGTAGGAGGAAGATGGAAATGAGTCTGGTAGAATATATGAAGGTAAGATTTGAAAGCTCCTAATGGATCAAATCTGGCAGTGTGGACTTGGTTCTGTGGATATCAGGGAGCTATCCAAAGGCTTGGTTTTTGGGGAGAGATGAAGGCTGGTAACAGGTGACCTAGAAGGAGAGACCATGGCAGGAAGACCATTTGGGTGGTTCTCATGGAAGTCCCCGTAAGAGGTAGGAGTGTGCAGGGCCTGGGCAAAAAGGTAGCAGAAGACAAAGAGGAGCTGCCTTCAAGGAGCTACTTCTCAAGTTCAGTCAATAGGAAGTTTAGGATGGTGTGTGAAAGGTGAGCTAGATCGAAGAGTCAAGAAGATTCCAAATATCCAGCTCAGCTGTGTTGTAGGGAACTGAATCTAATATTAGGCAGTTAAAGGAAAAATATATTCTCAGCCCAAATTTTAAACTTAAAGACTGATTTCTCAACATGTAGATTATTCATCTTTAAAAGTGGTACTTTTTAATCCATTGGTATCTTTTTTTTTATAATGGTTTTGCTCATGCTGAAACAAATTAGATGCTCTCATATTAAATATATTTTCAAACAAAAGGAAGTGAGCAAACTAATTTATGGAATTTTATTTTACTTTAAAAGCCTATAAGTCACTGCTTGTAGAGGCACTTTTTGAGCCCTATTTGGAGAAGAGATGATGTAGTGGAAGGGGTAATATGTTGGGAGCCTTTTCTGATAATGATGATCATTACAAAAATGATCATGTATTTCGTGTAGAAAATAGTGCTTGGCCCTTTGGTAGATTCTAGGTGTATTAATCAGCCCTGTGAGTTGGCCTTGATGATTGCTTTTGTATTACAGATTGCTGTGGTTTGAATGTGGTCCCCAAAGTTCATGTGTTGGAAACTTAATCCCCTGTGCACAGTGTTGATAGGTAAGACCTTTAAGAGGTCGTTAACGTTGTAAGGGCTGTGCCCTCTTGAATGGATATGTCATTGCAGAGAGAGGATGTGTGGTAAAATTTTGTTCAGATCCTCTCTTGTTGTCTCTTGTTTGGGTGCTTGCCATGTGATGCCTTCTGTCATGTGTTATGGTGCATCAAGAAGGCCCACAGTAGCATATATACCTAAATAAAATAAATAAAATTTTAAAAAAAGAAGGCCCACAGCAGATGCAGCCCCTCTATCTTGGACTTCCCAGGCTCCAGAACTGGGAGCCAAATAAACTTTGTGTACAAATTACCAAGTCTGATATTCTGCTAACAGCAGCACAAAACAGACCAAGATACAGATGAAGAAACAGACTTATAGTGTTAACTTGCTGAAAGTCCCTGGCTGGTAAGTGGATTCGAATCTAGCAGTCTTAATCCAAAGCCCGGGCTCCTAACCTCTAGTTATAGGAGGCTTACTGACTTCACTGTGATTCTGTAATTTTATTCCAGACTATCTGTGTACCTTCATAGACTTGGACAGGATTAAAACCCTGGAACTCCTGTCTATGTATAAAATGAAGTATTGTGGAGCATTTACTGTGTGCCACGTGTTGTACTGGGTGCTTTACATAAATTATCTTACTTAATATGAATCAAGATGCTATCAGATAGTATATTTGACAGGAGAAGCTCGTTATGCTAAAGTAATCATCAGTTCCAAAATTGTCGTGACTTAACAGATTTATTTCTGAGTAGAATCAGTAGTACGAGGAGAGAACATTGAGGCACCAATAATATGGAAATGTCATCGTTGCCTGAAGGATCTTTTCTATTTATGGAACATAGTGACCTGTATGATACGTCAGTCATAGAGTCTGAAACTAAAGCATCGCTGCTTCATGGATATATGTATTTAAAAAAATCCTGATTACTTTGAATGACTTCTTGGTACATTATATATTTTAGAAGTATGTCCCATCTTAGAAGAATTTAGTGTGTTGTACAAACAACTTTGTTGTAGAAGCATCAGATTGTTAGCCTAACCTTTCAAGGTTATGCTTGACCAGCAAAGGGAAGGATGAAAAGGAGAAACAATATTAGGCTAAAGAGAGGAAGGCAAGGAGAGAGAAGAGTTCCAGATGGACACTGAAGTGTTTGAGATCCACATTGTACCAGGTAAGGATTCCAGGGACCTTTTATGATTCTTGAATGCAAATGGATGGCTAAACTAAGGCTTATAATGTCTATGATAGGTTCCATTGAAGCAAAAATTCACGTACATATGTTGCATTACCCAGCCCCTGGGCAAAGGCTTGTAATAACAAAACAGTTAATTAGTACCACTCTATCTTTATAATTTTTGTTATCCTTATTAATAACCTCCTTAACAGATTTCTATTTAGATCTGGTTTGGTTCTTCCAAATACCACAGTTTGGAGGCCATGAATGTGTTCAGTATATAAATTTTACTAAAACCAAATGGACTGACAGCTGAAGCTATTAAAATAAACCCAGGTGCTATTTCTGTTGAATGAAAAATTAAGTTTAAAATAAAATGCAGCTTCTAGGTACATCAGCCACTAGGAGAATCCTTTATCAGTTTTGTTAAAATAAAAATCAGCCATTGTGAGAAATCAAGAGAGAGCTTTTTTAATCAGAAAGTGCATCACACAAAAATAATTTATTTATCTCACCTGGTGGGTAGAACATTATGAATCATTTATTGAAACTTAAATTGATTCTTTACATGTATTAATTTTAATAAACAAATTTATAGCAACTAAAATGGTAATGTACCCTATTATGAGATCGATTGCTGAGAAAAATGGAGCATGGGGTTATAATGTTATAGCCTTCCAGATAGCTCTCAGATTAAAAACTTGCTCTTTTATTTAATGAGCTATTAATATTAACAGGTTCTGCTGCTTATTGCATCATTCAGGCATGGATAAACATTCCCTTTGAAGAATATATTATAAAAATTATCCATTTGGAAACTTGGTAGAAACTTTCTGGTTGTAAGATTTTTTGAATCTGTATTTCTGTCATTTGTTAGAGATTGAAAGGTGAATGTTTCCCTCTGTGATAGACCTTTGAACAAAATTCATAATTTCACTGCCTGGGAGAAAAATTATTTTAGACAATATAAGATTGATCCTTTGATTTATTCAACAAATATTCTTAACACTAGGATACTATGGTACATTAGTATTTGATAAGGAAAGTAGATAGTAAGCAAAAATATTTTACAGATAGATGAGGTGGTAATACATATTGTAGACTAAAAGAAATAAAATTGATTAAGTGGTATATGGAGTAGGTTGAGAAGTTACAGTTTTATCTTCAGTGGTTAGGGCTTCTCTGATAAGATACAGTTGTGTCCTTATTTTGAAGATGGTGAAACTGGAACTTTGAGAGGTCTTTTTTTCAAACAGGTCTGATTCAGATTGATAATTGTTTGACTACAGACTGTGTCCTCAAAAGAACCATGCTTTAATTAGGAACCAGCAAATGAGAACTGTCTTTTACCTTTAGATTTGGCTTTGGGCATCTAACACAATAACCTACCAATTTTAGCCCCCCTAATCCTCATGTCATTAGTAACAGGTATAATTATGAATCTCCAATGATATCTGTGTTCTTACCTTTGGAACCTGTGAATATGGCATGTTCCAAGGCAAGGAGGAAGTAAGGTTGCTGTCAGGTAACTCTTAAGATAGATTGTCCTGGATTATCTGGGCAAGATAATCCTCAGGGTAACAGTGAGGATCTTTACAGATGATAGAGAGAAACAGGAGAACAGTTCATATGATGTGGGAAGACCTGGCCTGCCTTTGTTGGCTTTGAAGGTGGAGGGAGGGTCCATAGCCAAGGCCAAGGTGGGCAGGTGGCCTTCCAGAACCTGGAAAAGGTAAGAAATGGTTTCTCTTCTAAAGCTTCTGGAGGAGTATTACATAGCTGACATCCTGATGTTAGCCTCAGGTGGTCTTGTTAGACCAGCAACTGCAGAATTGTAAGATAACAAATTTGTGTTTTTTCAAGCCACTAAGTTTGTGGTCAGTAATAGGAATCCAATGCAGTAAGTAATTTGATTGGCTGACCTTGTCCTCTTAGCACTTTCATTTGGCTTTATTTCTTAGAATTTGGGAAGTCAAATATATCAAAGCAAAGGAAAACAAGAGAAAATGATTGTAATGAAACTGGTAACCTTGTGGGGGAGCTATATTTATAAAAACATGCATGTCTTTTCTGATGACTATTTATTGATGTTGTTTAAATGATGATCTCACTGACAATTAGTGTCTGATTCTGCGCTGTAGATGTTTTAAGACATTCTCTACAGGTTCAAGAAATCCTGTACACATCTAAATAGCATGGAGGACTCTTTTCTTCCATGAGCTGTTTGGTTTTTAGTGCAAGTGGCTTTAAAGACAGATATTCCCAGACATCTGTGTCATCTCATTTCTTGCATTAAAATATGACTGTTTTCTTCAAAGACCTCAGTGGATTAAATAAATCTCTCAGAATAGTATCACAGAAAGACAGGAGTGAGGAAACTTCTGATAGAGCTTAAGGTTTTAGTCTGTGGTCATTTTTTCCTTAACCAGGGATCGGGTAGTTTTGAGGCATTTTGTCTAAGACTATTTTTAGTCTTTGCAAGAGTCCAAGATAGGCTCCAGGCTTAGTAAATAGACTAGTGTAATAGTCTCTTTCCCCTTGCTTATAACAAGGTTCACACTTAGATATGTTTGAAAACTTTATTTACTTATTGGTGCTAGGGATGGAAACCAGGGTTTTGTACATTCTAGGCAAGCACTTTATCTCTGAGCTACACTTGAGCTGAAAACATTCTTTTTAATGATGCAATAGAATCAAAGGCAACATGTCTTCATTTTTTGTAAGAAGTTTAAAACAAAGAGGTAATTAGATTAGATGTGTTACTGTTTGTTCAATTTTGTGTTCTCGTAGTGTGATAGGAAATCAGTTTAGAAGGAAGGATATGAGTTCTGCAGTTTAAACTTTGGTCTATAACACATATAATAGTAATATTTTGGGGAACTGACATTCAGTGAATATTACCAGACACTGTGCTTTGTGCTTTGTGAACATTTGTTACATTTAATTCTTATAGCAATTCCCAGAAATACATATTATTTTCCTTTTCATAAAAAGTGAGGTAACTCAGGCTTTAAGTAACTAGCTTAGTATATATAGGCTGCATGTGGTACAAATTGCATGTGGCATAGGAAAACATTATCTGAGTTAATTTTATGACTGGTACTTAGTTATTCACCTCATTTAATTTTTTACTATCTAAGTAGGCATTTGAATAATTTTTGCTTCCTTCTTTGCCTATCTCTGCTTTTCACCCCTTTTCCCTTCCTCTTTCTTTTTAAAAAAATGACATTAGTGAACTTTATCAAAATATTTGATATTCCTTATTTCTTATCTCTATTACAACGTCTCCTGATTTTTTTCCTATTATTTTGAACGCTTTCTTGAAAAATGTGTTTCAGCATAGGAATCTGGGCAATGACTCTTCTTGAGCTCTGGTGAAGTGCCCTTTGCAGTACTTCATGGGGCAGTAGCCCTAGGAAGAAGTCAGAATAGAAGCTGGAGGAGTGAATGTAGCTGGTCATTCTCACCTCTTGTGAGAGCTGGGTGCTGCTGCCCATTGTGCTAGTGAATGAAGCAGCAGAACCTCCCCGAGAAACTTGTGGAAAGGTAAGCACAGCATCTAGCCAGCTGACCTTGCACCCGGCCCCCACTGCCGCCTTTTCCCTGGATGCAGGCTCCCTGTTCCTCTTTCTGGGTGGTTTCATTTACCTTCAGAGTTTCTCACTTGGGGGTGTGGAGTTTGAAATCTCTTTGTTATCATTTTTATCCTGTCTTCAGGGCTGATTTGCGGGGAGGAAGCTCGAAGCTCAGGGTAGCTGTCTTGGCAGAACTGTGTTTTGTTCTTTCATTACTCATATCATCTTCAAATAAGACCATACAACAGTGATCTATTTATTATCTTTTCTGTTTTCTTGTCTTTTGACGTGGCTAAAATTTCTAAATTGGTTTTGAAAGAAGTGAAAGTGATAGTTGGCACCTCTGGGTTGTTTTCTGTGGATGATGGGAATGCTTTCTCTTACTTCATTAAGTATCATATCTTGTTGGCTTTTGATTTCAAATTGCATTCCCAGCTCTTAATTCTAGGCTCTTTGAGAAGGAAACCTTTTTTTTTTAACTTATTAAAAGCTTGTTTTTTTTTCAGAAGCAAGTGTTTCTGAAAGTGTTTATAAATGTTGCCTGAGTCTCTGTCACGTTGCCTTATGATTTTTGTTTTTTGAACTATCAAATGATAATGTCAGATAGTTTAATATCTAGTGTTTTCATTTCTACAATACTTGATCTTAAATGTTTCCTATTAATATAGGTTCAGTTTTATTTTTGTGAGAGTCTATGTAAAGCATTTACATTTAAATTTTTACATGAGATGATTGAACTATAAGTGTTCAGGAAATGTGTGCTTCTTTCCTTTGGTGTACTCCAAGAGTTGTGATATTAGGGTTATACCAAATTTTCCAAAATGAATTGAGAAGTTTTTATATGACCCTGTTATGGGACAGTTTAAGTAACTTAGAGATTTTGTGTTCTTTGAAGGTTTTTAATAGAACTGTTATCTAACACAGTCTGGGCAGGTTCCTTACTGTAGGAGACAGGTAGTACTCTGATGACTGTCATTTTTCTCAGTTCATTCTGTGATTATCTTACTTGATTTGATTTGAAAAAGTACTGTTAGTCAAATTTCTATTACTGTGACAAAATACTCGAGATAATCAGTTTGTAAGCAGGAACATTTTATTTTGGCTCATGATTTCACAGGTTTCAGCCCATGATTGCTCAACTCTGTTGCTTTTGTGCCTGTGATGGCATAGTATATCATAGTGGGAGCATGTGGCAGAGTGAGCTTGTTCATCTCATGGCAGCTGGAAGCATAGAGAGGGGGACGAGAAGGGGCCAGGGTGACAATATCCCCTTTAAAGGTACACTCCCAGTGATCTAACTTCCTTCCGTTAGTCCTCTCTCTAAAAGGTTCCACAAACTCCTAAAGCACCACAGATTGGCAACCAAGCCACATGGCCTTTGGGGAACATTCAGGATCCAAATTATAGCAAGTACTAATGCTTGGAGACTTACTAATGTTTCTGTTATCTGGTTTATTAATTTACTTTTGCTTTTACCTTTATTATCTCTGCAGTGCCCACCTTACTGCCATCAGAGTTCCATTAATTTTGAAGCTCTTAAGATTGGAAACCTAGGCCATAGATAATGCAGTGTCCAGTTCGTGTAGGGTTTACAGTCTCTAATTGATGAAGAAAGTTGTAGAAAAGTGGTGGTCAGGGCTAAAAGGTACCAGGGTATGGAGATAAAGGGGGCAGAGGCTGCAGGCATAGTTCCTACTTCCTGGAGAATAGGCCTTAAAGGGTAGAATGGGTGTCTTCTGGTAGAATTGAGCAGGCTCCAAGTGTAGACACAGAGGGTTGGTAGGTTGGCTAGAAAGCAGCTGTCTTTTGTTCATGTAGTTTGTTTTCTTAAAACAAATCAGAGTGTGCAATGAATTCACACTCAACAAATGCATCACTTTCTCCTTGATTTGTTTGGCAGTGCTTTAATTTTTATCGCTATTGTAAGTTTTTGCCTATTTCTGTTTCTTCATGAAAAGTACTGAGAAATTCTAGAAGACTTTGGTGGGAGTGTCTAACAAGGTACTTCTTTGCACTTGATATATGGAATGTGCAGTCAGACTTGCTTGAGAAGTATTTAAATCTCCTCTAAATAATTTCAAGAACTCTAATATTTTTCTTTTTCATATAACATTTTACAGATTAGAAATAAATGTAACTTTTTTTCCTGAAGTTTGAGTTTGCAGGACTTCTATTTGCTTCTTCTACTGGAAGATGCTAGAGTTTCATTTTTGTAAATTTATCTATAGTTCCAATTTACATTACCCTTAGAATAGCCACCTGCTTCTGTTTGGTGCCTCCACCTTCTCACCCCTCTTCTTGCAGTTCCTTTGGTTGACAGTCTCTGATTTGGAGTGTGGAAATCTAAATGAGAATGTCTTAGAAAAAAGCTGCTTACTAAACTCACTGTGCTGTTACAACAGACGTTTGTTTTCACTGGTCTTTATTAGGTACCCACAGTTTTGTTAGGTGAAGTTCAGAACAATGAAAAGGCATAAACCCTGCTTCTAAGGATCTTGTGATCACCAAGGGATATTGGGAAGAAAGGAAAAGAGGGTTATGTTGGCTTTAGTGGCGGAAATTGTCCACCTGAATGGCATATCTTGAAGATTCGTGAGGTTATTCCATATGGCTGGAAGGAAATGAAAAGCTTATTTGCTTTTCTGATTTTTTTTTCCCTCCTCTATATATTCTTATCGCTTTCCCAATATAAAATAAATGATGAGAGTTGATCTTGTTTATGGTATGTGGCTTAGGGCATGGGAACCTTCACCTTATTTTTTCCTCCTTGAATTGAACATGAAATTCTGATACTACAGGGCAAAGGAGAGACTAGGGTTTATGAAGACTGCATATCTTGTGAATCTTAAGTAGAGCTCTTCAATTATTACAGGCTCAACTTTTTCTCACTTTTCGGGTCCAAGTGTTATGGTAAGGAAAGCAGCTCTGAGAGATAAGAATCATAGTTCACCCAATAAAAAGTTTTGAAGAAGATGTTGAAAAATACCTTTGAAAGTAGAAGCATTTATTTTTATAACACATATGATGTATTTGTTTTAGAAAATTTAGGAAATATTGGCTATAGCTCAGAATAGTGAATTTTTATTTGTTGTTGTCCCCTCTGTCTCCTTTAATGGTCCCTGTGATGTGTGTCCTATTATTATCATCCCTGTTCTACAGGTAAAGAACCTGAAGCATAGAGAGGTTACTGTTTTGGTGTTTATTATTCTAATTTCCTGCATGTATACACATAGATTTCTTTAGTAGAATTTGGATTATGCAAAACAGGTTTGTGACCTATTTTTCACCTAACAAGACATTATGAAAACTCTTCCCTTTGCTATTAAATTATCCTTGGAAATAAGTTTTAATGTCTGTGTAATATTTTGTGAAGTTTATTTAACTCAAAGTTTCTAATTTTAGCACTATTGGCCTTTGGGCTGGATAATTTTGTATTCTGGGTCTTGTGTGTCATAGGTTGTTTAGCTTCATAATTGACCTCCATTCGTTGCACCTTTTCTCCACCCCCCCCACCCAGTTGTGACAACAAAAATAACTCTGGATGTTGTCAAATAAGCAATGTAAATGTTCTGGGGGACAGAATCACCTCCAGTTGAGAACCATTTAGACATATGTATTTTACACTTTAAAAAATAATATGTAGATATAAGTAAATTCATGGTGAATTTTCTATTGGAAAAAGTAGACTTGTGCCATTCAGATTACATTTATCAGCTAATTTAGCTACTTTCTTAATAATATGTTTTTCCATAATAGCAATATTGTTTGAAAGTTGAAAGTTTAACAACATAATTTACATTCATATAAGAATGTAATTGCTTATCTGTCAGCAGTCTGATGGAATGGTATCCTGGGAGCTTTGACCACAGTTGTTTGATTGTAGATGAGTTCTATTATCTCCATGTCACTTTCCTAAAAAGTTTGGTCATTGAGGCAGCTATAATACCTTGTGTTATTAATGGAAACCAAAAGTTACTCTTTCAGCTTGTTTATGTAGTTTTCTTGATATGTTTTGACACTTTAGAAGGATTTATAAAGCTGTCTTTCCTAGCAGATACTCATCTTTTTGTATAAATAAAATGTCCTTTCTGTAATAGAACTATAGCATACAATAATTAATAGTCACAATTGCCCCTTTAAGGAAGAAGCATTCATTCTTTGTGTTTGGTGGTGGGTGGTGATTTAGACAATGAAAAACTAGTTGAAGTCATTAGTCCTCAAATTATTTTGAACCTGACCTTCAGTGTTGTTTTCCGCATCTTGCACCCCTCTTCCCCAGTCATGGATCATTTTTACCTTTTTTTTTTCCCTCCCACCATGGATATCTTAACCTCTCTGACTATGGGATATATTTGGAGATGTCCTATATTATGCATATACATTAAATGGTAACATTATAATTTTAAATGTGTATGTATATCCAATGTGTAGTTTTTGTCTAATTTGCCTTTGTTGATAATATCCTATGGTAGTGATTAGATCTGTTGTTTACAGTGTTGTTGGTTGTGTTTTCAAGATTCAGATTGTGTTTTGACTGACATATAGCATTAATTTCAACTATGCATTAAGAAACTTTCTTATTTGTATGTTGCACCAACTGGTTTTATTTTTCTGTTCTTCTTTGGTTTTCTCTAACAAATAGTAACTGAAAAGAAATGTTAGTATGTCATGGGGCTTTTGGGATGTGAATAATTTGTAAAGAGAATATTTTAAAATGCCAGTTTTCTTTTTTTTTTATTTATTTTTTTATTGGTTGTTCAAAACATTACAAAGCTCATGACATATCATCTTCCATACATTTGATTCAAGTGGGTTATGAACTCCCATTTTTTACCCCAAATACAAGTTGCAGAATCACATCGGTTTACACATCCACATTTTTACATAATACCATATTAATGACTGTTGTATTCTGCTAAAATGCCAGTTTTCTAAAATTCAAATGTTCTGATAGTGGATTTTGATGGCTATTTTTATATATTAAACTTATAAGGTTGACTACCAATTTTGAGTATTTCATTCTCCTTAAGGTAATTACAGTTCTAGAGAGAATGTCCTAGAGGAAGAAAGCCTTTATTTTATACCTTCATACCCATGGTTGATTATTGATTTGCTTTTTATTAACACTTGGTTTTTTTTTTTTTTTCCCCCTTTTACTGAGGAAGTTCAAACTGCACGAGTGCTTTTTTTTCCCCCCCTAAACAATGAGAATTTCTTTTGAGGATGTTAGTGTTTCCCTATTGTATCTAGCTTTAAAAATATTGGATATTTATTAAAAGGATTTGCCCCTAGTTAGATGTAGTTGATGACATGAAACCAAGTAAACTATTCATCTGATTAAAATTTCTGGTTCAGCTGAGGTCTTTCTCCAAGGGGAAGCTGGTTTGGGAAAGGCCATCTCAGTGTAGTGAGATTGCCAATTGTCTTTGCGGTGCTCGACTGGTGGTGTTTCCACTGTCTTAATGTGGGCTTTGTAGGACATCTTACTCTTTCCTTCAGTGCATTTGTATCATTTTATTTTGTCAAAATATGACTGAATTTTATTGAAAAAGTAGTATCCAGAAATAAACATTTAATTTCTACATAAATAGGAATAATAAAAAATGTAATGACCTTTGTTTTAACCTCTAGATTTCATATGCCATATGTTTTTTACAAGTAAAACTCAAGTCTTTATTTGAACTATGAACAGTGTTATTAAGTCCGGTAAATTGTACTAATGTGTGAAAGAAAGGTATTGGTAAAATTAAAACAAGACGAAAAATGTAGAATCCGTTGGTTATAAACACTAAAAAAGAAAAGAGACCTTTTTTTGGCACACAAACTTAAAATTACTAGGTGAAAAGCAAAATACAGTATTCTTTTTCATATACAAGTCCATGTTATGTAGCAAGACTTCCTCCATGAAAATTTACCCTGTGGGAACAAATTAACAACAGTAACAAATTGCTGAGCAGTTTTTCAGACAGAAATCTTTAATTGTTTTAATTTGTTAACCTCCAAAGTAATTTTCCCCCCTATAAGTTCAAAACTCAGTAAGAGTGACAGTGATATGACATTTATTTTCAGATAGTGTTCTAGAACTTCATAGGAAGGTTTAAAGGATTTGTCTTTAATTAAAAGTGCTATAAACTTAGTAAAAATCCATGTTAGTTGAGGAATTGATTCTTTTTAAAGGAAAGCTGCAAATTTTTCTTGTATGGGTAAATGTCACTCTGTTCATATCTTTGCTTAGCTGCAAGTCAGGACTTGTTCTTTTCCACTAGGTTGTCATAGTAACGCAGTTAACTGTCATCTCAACTCAGACTGTTGATGGTTTTATTTGTAGGTTTGTAAGATTATTAAAATTTAACAAAAATTATTGATTTGCTTTTTATTAACACTGGGTTGTTTACCATGGAAGTTCAACTGCATGAAGGCCTTCTTTCTGTTTAAAACTTTTTTAAAAAAATGAAAGTGAAACTCTATTAAATCTACTTAATTTAAAATTTTTATTTTATTGAAAATGTGGTATATAGGGTGGTGTAGCAGAATAACCTCTGTGAATTGTATTTTTGAATCACTTTGTTTTCTTTGTTTACAGCAAGGAGGGAAAAAAAAACTTTAAAAATTCACCTTTAGCCTGCTTTTAACTTAACATAAAGATACCTGTCAGAAAAGCATGAAATGGTACATCAAGTGCCTAATATTAGAGTTTTCATTTTATTTATGGTTTTTGAAACCTTGCAAGAATGCTTCAGTGAACTGTGTCGTGAAAGTATTTATTTTTGTATATTTATGTGAGAGAAATTATTTAGTTTTCACTTATAAATAAGACAGGCAAACCTTATTTACAGTAACTTTATCTAATGGTCCGTGGATGAGTGCTTTTATGCAAAATAGTCAAGAGGCTAGAATTAACTTTTCACATTGGATGCACATTTGATGTCCAGACTTGAGCAACATGTGGCACCTTATTATAAAGACTAACATTTAGGATTCAATTTGTATTTAACACATTTGCTTCAGAATGCACACATCATCTGTGTCACATTTAATGTTAACTTTGTAATGATTTCTGTTTCTTCCTTGTAGACACATAAGTAGAAGTGTTTATTTGTTGCTTTTTGTTATTTTCCTTTTTCAGGTTGGTTTAGACTAGATTAATTAGCACTTTCATATTTTATATTAAAAACAGAAGTTTGGAATGGGATAGCTACTTGGGTTGTGTAGATTATCATGGGGTATCTTTTTATCAAATGTGAAGATCCTTTGGATAACTGTGTTTATAATACTTCCCTTTTGTCTTTGATTGTGTATATCTGTTCCTAAATAAACAACTGTTGGCTTATATATATTTGTATTATATTTATGACAGCTTATCAGAACACATGGAATAATGATTTCTTTTTTGAAACAGGTTTGTTGTTCTTAACATTTGATTACTGTTCTTGTAGCTAAACTCTGTGATAGCTCCCAGTGATCTTCAGCTCCTGTTATTCATGTCCTTGTGTCCTTCCCTCTCATACTGAATCATGGCTGACCTATATGATCAATAGAATAGTGTAGAAATGACAGTACATACCCTCTGAAGCTAGGTCATATCAAACACAAGACTTTCATTTTGTTCTTTGGGTCCACTCATTGGGATAGAAGCTGCCTGCCATGTTCTGATGACATTCAGGCAGACCTACTGAGAAGCCTGTAAGCAAGGAGCTGAGAAGCCTTGTTCTAACAGTCAGTGCCATTTTGCCAGACATTTAAGTGAGCCATCTTGGAAACAGATACTCTAACTTCAGTCCGGTCCTCCTGTGATTGTTGCCTCAGCTGACGTCTTGCCTGCAACCTTTAGACAGATCTTGAGAGGACCAACCACCTAAGCCACTGCTGAATTGCTTGCCCATAGAAACTGTAAAAGAATACATATTTATTACTGTTTTAAATCAGTAAGTTTTGGCATAAGTTGTGATGCAGTAATTGATAACTAATGCATCTGCTAAAGAAGCAATTTTAAAACATTTCTTACCAGTCAATTGTTTATAGTTGTAAGCATGGCAATTACAGAGGCTTTTGTTGTGTATAGAGTCATCTTTGTAGGAGACTGGGTAGTATGTTATATAAGGCATTGACTTAGTATTTATAACTGAATTTGGTTTTCGGCTTTGTCTCTATCCACTGTTTTGAGGAAATTAAAACTTATGGTAGTCAGTTTTTTTTTTTTTACTGAAACTCTGTCCATGGGATAATTCCACTTAACTTTATAGTGTTTTTTCCTCTTTCTGTCTTTCTTTCTTTCTTTCTTTCATTTGAGGATGAAATAGCTGATCTTAAACTTTTAGCATGATGCTTATTACCTATCCTTTCCAATTTTTAACAAATTAACCCCTTTCTAAGTAAAACTGCAGTTCTTTGCCACAGAGGTAAGGATTTCTGTGAGCATTGGAGTTTGCAGTTTCTCCCTAAGGTGTCATTTCTGTCTCATAATCTTCAATAGGCAGAGCAGTTATTACTCTAGAAGTCATTTTTCTTTTGCCTAATCTTTTTTTTTTTTTTTTTTTTTAATCATGTGCTTTAGGTGTGATTTCTTTCATGTTTATCCTGTTTGGGGTTGCAGAGTCTCTTGAATTTGTTGGTGTATATCTTAACAATTTGGAATATTCTCAGTTGATATATCTTTTAAGTGTTGCTCCTGCTCTTTGCCATTTTTCCTTATCCTTCTGAGACTATAATAAAAGTATATTATCAAATGATTATGTTTTTTAAAAGTCTTAATTATGTAATATGTTAGACAAATTACATGCATTATATACTCTTTCAGACAATAAATGTTTTTAAAGTATTAGACATTTTTTGTTGTGTTCCACATGTCTCTTTTATAGTGTCTTTTTAAAAATCCATTTGTCCTCTGGACTTCCAAAGGAAAGGACAAGTGGTTGGAAAATGCACTAAAGAATGTGTGACCCATGGAACACAACGAAAAGGTTTAACATACCCTTTAAAACATTTATTGTCTAAAAGAGCTTTATTTTTATGTTTCTGTGTCACTAATCTTTTCTGATTTGCTAAACTTCCATTAAACTGGTTAGTGACTCTTAATTTCAGTTGTAAAATTTTCATTTCTCTTTTTAGAGATTACAGTTTTTGAAAATTTCTTTTTATCAGTTTTCTCATTTCTTCTGGTTTGTTTTTGTTTGTTTTGAACATACAATGACAAATACCCTTTTACTGCTAACTATAATATCTGGGTCTTACTCTTGGGTTTATTTATTTATTTATTTATTATCTCTCTCTCTCTCTTTTTTTTTAAACTTTAATTCTATGTAATGTGGTACTGAAGATCAAACCCAGTGCCTCACTGGTTGGGCAGGTGCTCTACTTTAGCCCTTTTGGGTTTATTTTTACATTGTGTTTTCTTCTTGATTTTTGGTTATTTGGTCCTGTCTTGTGGCATGCCTGGTAATTGAACCTTTGGAATTTAAAGTGAAAAACTGTAGAGGCATGCGTGTGTGTGTGTGTTTGTGTGTGTGTGTGTGTGTGTGTTTAAATCAAAGTGGAGTCTCTCTTTCCTTTAGTCTGTAGATACATCTGTAGATATGTTGGGAGTTATGTTCCCTGATTATAATCAGAGATTAAAGTAAGTCAGAGCTCCATGGATATTTTATTAAGTTTTAAGGTCCCCTAAGGACCAGGATTTCCAACAGTGAGTGTGTGGTATTTATGAGGACCATTTCCTGATGATTCCAGACCTCTAATTCGTGTCTTCTTAGTACATCAAAGCAAATGGTTTAGCTTTTTAGCTTCACACCCTATATAGCTTTAGAAAATAAAAGTTGTCTTATAGGGAAAAGTGACTATGTAACAATCTCAGTTTTCTCCCCTTCTCTTCCACTGGAATCATGGCCTCTCAAATCTCCAAACTTTTCTATGTATCGCATGAGCACCAAAAGATTTGCTGCTTTTCCTACCCCCAGCAGTGGCTATTTTCCTTGCCAGAGTTTGGGTTCATAGACCCTTTTCCTATACCCAGAATTGGTGAATGTTTCCAGGAAGATGGTGTCTATAGAATTCCAGCTCACCTCTCTGGTTTCTCCACCACCCTACAATCTTGACTCTTCTGGCAAGGTTGCCTCAGTAGGTTTTTGATTCCTGGAACAGTTAATATATATTTTATCAAGACTTTGTAGTTATTCTGGGTGGGAGCATTGATGTATCTCAAGGTACTTTAATAGCAGCTGCATAATGAATACTCTGCAGTTATTTTCAAAGTAAATATCAGTGAATAGATTACTTTCATGAATTTCTATTTAGTTTGGCTTTATGCTGTCATAGTTTTTGATATGTGAACATTTTTTTTGTTTGTCATTACTGAGGTAAAATTAATTTTTTTCTGGATCATTATTGTAATAATTTTTACCGCTATCCTTGATTTATTATCCATGGTCATTATAGTCAATATTGATTACTAAATTTATTCCTTAACTATGAGGATGAAGAGTATCTTATGATGCTGTACCAAACAGTAAGCTTGAAAATAGAAAGTGACAATATCACTCTAAGTCTGTAACTCCTGTTTTCAGCTTTTGAACTTACTCTAGCGATGAAGTTGATACACCCAGTTGGCAAAAGGAACATGAAGATCTTAACCTTCAGGGGTAGTTGTAATTATTGATAAAATGGGTGAGGGGATTATCTCTTGTTTGCCCTTAGGAAGTGTGTGTTGAGAGTTTCTTTTTTTTTTTTTTTTTTTTTGATTTTTAGCACTGTTATCTTGCTTGCCTTCTTTTATTTCTGATTCTATTCTCCCACCTCTTCCACTTCTTTCCTTCCTTCTTTGTTATGATAATGATGTATGGGGTCACAGAATTGGATATGGAGGGCACAGAGGTAGTCCTGTCTTCCAGTGGTTAGCAAGTAGTTGAGAACTTAAATACCAAGATGACAATTTGAGTAAAATTGGTTTCCCTACAAATAGTGACTCCAATCTGTACTCAAATGGTAGCTCAGGCCTATGGATGTGTGAAAGCAAATGAGTCTGTGGGCTCTCTATGAGTCACAGAGGAGAGAAAGGATAACAGGATATCCCCTGCACCCTCCCCACTACACACACCCCTACAAAGCAAGAACAAGCCACTAAACCCAGGAAAAACTTCAAAACAAACAAATCTGCAACAGCTGTCATTTTTCTCTGCTTTTTATGTAGGAAGAAGAGAGTGAAGAGGAACCCAAACTGAAGTATGAAAGGCTTTCCAATGGGGTAACTGAAATTCTTCAGAAGGATGCAGCTAGCTGCATGACAGTCCATGATAAGGTAAGGTGCACTTTCAGAGGATTCTTGTTTGTGTTGGTAGTTTGCACTTTGGAGTCCTGAAGTTTGTGGGGTGGTTTTTCACAGTGATTGTATCTCCCAGCTGCTCCTCCTCTCTTATTCTTCACTGACAACAAAACCAGCACCTAGGTATTTTATATACACACACACACACACACACACACACACACACACACATTCTAATGGTGTATCAAGTAGAATTTAGAAAATGATGTGAAGATTTTATATGATTTTGAGAACTCCATCAGTCAGTTCCTGAAATCATAAAGATTAGATTAGGAACACATTAAGGGTAGGAATAGGGTGAATATTCATTCTTTTGTTTTATCAGTGTTTTTATAAAAGAAGAAGAGTTTCCATTGGAGGTCTTAGGAATCAGTAGAAATGCCAGCGATTGCTCTTTATACATTATACAAACATATAAATATATCTTATATATGGATTCGTGGTATAACAAAATTCCCACCCACTTTTTCAGTTCAGACTAGATACTGGAGAGCACCTTTAGCCTATTCTTAGACCATAACAGTCTTTGTTTTGCTTGGAATAGGGCATACTATGGTATTGCAACCATTTGTTTTTTCCTGTGAGTTTGTGAATGGGTCTTTGTCTTTTTTTGCAAGGAAACTCCTGACCTCTGATCCATCTACTTACTTTTTTGCTGTTACCAGCAGTGTTGTCTCCTTCTCCTGCTTGCTGCATACCTAATTCCTTTGTGCTTCAGATTTTATAAGCCTGTATTCATTATATAGTGTACTAGATTTTCTCTTCTCCAGAAATCACCTCCTCTGAGGCGCCTGCCATTTGGCTACAGCAACGGGGTTACCCCTTCCCCTTGCTTCTTTCCCCCAACTTCTTGTTCCTGTTATTCACTCATTAAAGACTGGACTTTCAGTTCTTCATCCTTATTTAATTCCATTGTTTTTCACCTCCTCCTATTTCATCCCCTTCTGTTAAGGCCACATTCTGCATGGTGTAGATACCTAGAACTTGAGCATCTGTAGTCTTCATTACACTCTCTGTTGACTCCTTTTGCCCTTCAGGCTTTCGTATTCATTTTCCTACCACCTTGTTCTGCCGCAGTCTGGCTGGGCACAATCAGGAGCCACTTGTCAAAAGAAACTAACTTTATTTTTAGAACCACACACGCCAAACAAAACAGCCTCTCAGGAAAAACCCTCAGAGCCTCAACTGCCACCACCGGCTTTCCACAAGCCTCTCTCTCCCAC
>NW_026000153.1:14735638-14772565 GCF_001458135.2 Marmota marmota marmota | reverse complement strand
CCAGGATCATATGCAATTTGTTGCTGCTGATCCTCATAAGGTCCCTTTCCTAACAACATATCTAGATTTCTCTGAGGATAACCAGCTGCTGCATTTCGCCTAGCCGTCTCCTTGCAAAATTCCTCATTGGCAACCTTCCATAACAGGTATTGTCCTCCATTTAGCACAGCTTTACACATATTAGCCCAATCTGCTGGCGTCATGTTCAAGTTGTTAATGGATTCGACCATGCTTACAGTGAAGGGTGCTTGAGGACCATAGGTTGTTACAGCCTCTTTTAGCTGCTTCACTGTTTTGAAATTTAAAACTTGGTAAAATCGCTGCCCTCCTGCCTCAAATACAGGGCATGTTAATATTTGAGATCTTGTCTCAGGATCCCAACTATCAACTGCGGGGGTTGGGGACCTCCCAGCATATGGAGGTGGCCTTGTTAGTTGGACACTTACGTCCTCTGGTGATAGAAAGGTGTTAGTAGCAGTCTCCTGTTGTAACTTTCCCCCTGATGGCTTTTTCTGTTTTACACTTTCTTTCTCTGTCTGACTAGCTTGAGAGGCCTTCTCTTTTACTTGAATCTTTTCCTCTGTCTGACTAACTTGAGAGACCTTCTCTTTTACTTGAATCATTATGTCTTCTTCTTCCTCTACCATTGTCTGAACTGAAGGCTTTGGACTAAGCAAACAAGATATGAACGTCCACAATGGCAATGTGCCAACTGGCAGAGTCCCTGGGCTTTTCTTTTCTATTCTTTTTAAATCTTCACCATGATGGTTCCATTGTGATATATTTAACAACTCCTCCTTAAAAAGCCATGGGCTACATTTTTGTATTGTATCAACGTATGCCCTGATTGTTCTTGATTTTACTGAGATGCCTCCTTCCTCTAACAATTTACTTAACACTCTTTCAGTTTGTTTTTTACTAATTTCTGATCCCGTATTTCTACTATAATACAACCCAACAAGATAACGCCTAACAAAACTGAAACTGAGTGAAACAAAATTGGAACAACACAAAATCATTATAATAGTCTCCTGAAATGTCCATCCGTCCTTTCTCCCTATCTGTTCCTCAGATGTGAGCGGTTTTTCTTCCATCTTACACATCTCCAGGGACAGGCAACTTAAAACAAAAGTGAAACAAAATAACAAAAGAAGAATCTTAAAATGGCTACCCATCCTCTCGCCCTGCCCTCAGGGGCGAGCAGTTCACTTACCCTCAGTCGCTCCCCGTGCGAGCCACCAAATGCCGCAGTCTGGCTGGGCACAATCAGGAGCCACTTGTCAAAAGAAACTAACTTTATTTTTAGAACCACACACGCCAAACAAAACAGCCTCTCAGGAAAAACCCTCAGAGCCTCAACTGCCACCACCGGCTTTCCACAAGCCTCTCTCTCCCACACCAGCTTCTCTCCACCTCCCACAATCCTCCTGCTCTTGAGGCCGATTGGCTGGGTCACGTGGGCGGAGCCAAAAAAGTCCCCCAATGAGTAGCTCCGTGGTCTGAAAGGGCAGGGAAACAGCCCAATGAGCATCACCGCAGAGGAGCCAATCAGCAAGATGTTGCTGGGGCCGCTGTGAGCCAATCATCAGCCGGCAGCTGGAAGTTTGCTGGGGCCCCTTCGGCTGTGGCTCTCAACATTGTTCTGTGACTTTTAGAGTCCCAATTTTTAATCCCATTCTTTCTTTTTCGTTTCTGACTGCGTGAAATGATTAATTATTCAAACTCTCAGTGTGTTCCCTTATCTCACATCCCAACTTCGCATTGTGTCCCTCAGCCATATTCTCAACACTGAATTAGTGCCATGACCAAGGCAGCTAGTATTCGTAGGGTCTCACATGGTGAGGTAAATTTGTCAAAATTTGTCACTGAAAATTGCTATTATTCCATCAGCTTATTTAGTTGGCGGTTCCCCTGTCCTTTCACTCTCAGAAGATGATGTCACTTCTATTTAAGAAAATTGAAACCATGAGGCACAATTGGCCTCAGTTCCTGATTCCTTTCCCACCTCATCCAGATCTATACCCCACCTTACCCACAGGAGGTTTTCTTTCTCCAGTTCAAGGATCTTTTTGTCTACTTTTCTTGGTTACTGCAGTTCATTTCCTCCCTTCAATACTAGCCTCAGGTAACCACTAGTCTAATTTCAGTCTCTATAGATTTGCCTGTTGTGGATATTTCAGATGAATGCCTTCATATATTATTTGATCTCTCGTGTTGCCTTGTTTCAGATGGCATGTGTTTTTGAAGTTCATCCGTGATGTAGCTTATTTAATTCTTATTTATATATTAGTCATACTTCATTCCTTTTTATTGCTGAATAGTATTCTGTTGTGTGGATGTATCAGTCTTGTCTATAAATTTACCAGTTGGTGTACAGTTTACTGATTTTAAATTGTGACTCTCACCTCTTCTCAAAATGTCTTTAGCTTGACATCCCTCTTATTATTTTCTTGGTAATTTCTGATATTCCTTCTGTTTCTTTCATTCTCTTTTGCATCTACCTTTTCCCTGCACGTTTCTTTTTCCAAGATTTGGTTCATTGTCCACATTTCTCATATTTTTATCTTCTCTTTGTTTTGAATTGCAAGACTTCTGTGGCCACCTACACATTGACCTCACCAGAATAGCATGAGTATGTTATCTAGGTGCTTTCTAAACATTTCTGCCTTTTGTCTCTTTTTACTTGAACCTCAGCGTGTCTATAATGAATTCATCTTCTTTTCCTTCTAAACTTCCATCTAGTTTTTGTTCTCTGTACCATTTGGTGGCATCACCATTTCCTTTGTCACCTAAGCCAAAGGTGCCTTCTCCCCCTTTCCTGAAGCCATTTTCTGAGTCATTCCCTAAGTCTGGCAATATTTTCTTTCCTGCTGTGTTATAGGTTGTCTTCTTTTCCTGCCTGAACTTGAAATCTTTTAGAAATTCCACTGTGATCATGTAGTCCTGCTCAAAATTCTTAATTGGCTTCCTGATGTCTTAATGTTTTTCACTAACACCCTGTTTTCCTCTACATATCTACCTTTTATCTCTATAAATATTCAGATGATTCTAGCCAACCATTCTGTCCTCATCACCCCTCTATCTGGGCATGAGTTTGATGCTTCATCTATGTACAATGGCAGATAATTTCTTGATTTTTGTCTTTTTATTGTGTGCTGTGCCTTTGAGTAGGTTGTATCTGTTCTGCCGAAAATGGTGTTTAGCACCATCCTACACTGTTGGCTTCTGTTATTTAATTTCTACTTCAGGTTTAGCACAGCTGATACTTCCTGTGTTCCATAAGGTCTTACAGATACTTTCATTTTAAGCATACTCATTAAATTTAATTGCAATTAATCAATTTTTATGTATATTTCCCTCAGTGTACCATAACCTGTAAGTCACATTGCTCATTGTCTTAAGAACATTATAGTATTTTTTCTGTATTTGTTGAATGAATCATTGAATGATTAAAATGGAGAACACACTTTTTAACATCTTACTTACAAATCAACTTGGCCAGAGAGCTAATGGTTGGGAACAGTAATCAATGTTGACTTTTAGATTTTGAACTCTTAATCTGAGGTCTATGTGTCTATCAAGAGAATTCTGATCAAATTAAGAGCATTTTAGTATTACTTTTATTTTATTTTTGTGGTGCTAGAGACTGAACCTAGGGTCTTAAGCATGCTACACAATGCTTTATTGCTGAGTTACACCCCCAGCATCATATTTTAGCTTTTACTTCTCGCCCTAACTCTATTGTCCTCACTCTAACTCTATAGTCCTTAACTATAGGATGGGAAATCTCAAGGGAAGTCTCATCAATTGCCAGAACTTACTTCCTCATGTGTAATTGAAGGCCCTTTCAGTTCTAAACTTTGAATACTATAAAACACTATGAGAAAGGTAGATGACATCATGGAACAGACCCAATTTGAAATGTTTCTTTTGTGATGTTCACAGTATGGCTTACCACCTCTTCTACTTGTTTACCTACATAGTTCAGTCTTGCAAAGTAAAAGCAGTTAGGCCTGGATTTTGGAGAATGGGATACCCAATCTGATAACATATAAAGTGAATCAAGATTCTGTAATTAAACATTAAGGGGGCTAATGAAATTATATTTGTTCTTTGTTCATCCTAGATTTTAAGTGCTTTTGGTCTAAAAAGAAGGAAACAAACAAAACTCAATATATATAAAAGCTTAAGGCTTTTTAATGGCTAGAAAGAGTAAAATATGAAGGATTTGCATTAATTTTCTGTCACATTTGTATTCAATTTGCCATTTTGCATTTTTTGTTTTATTTTATTGAAGGTATTAGCAGATGAATATGACTCATCCATAGTTTTAGTAATATGATCAGCCTATTAAACTTTTTTTGAAGAGCACATAGTTGTTTATTTCTAAAAGAAAGTAGCAAGATGATGATTAAATGTTTTCCTAAACAAAAGGTAGCTTGTCATAAAAAAAATCACATTAAAAAAAATGTATTCTAAAGTAATTTTACTTTTAGGTTGAAACTATAAAATCAAAATAATTATTTTGTTTTCTTTGTATCTTAAGTATTAAATGAATAAAATTAGTAATCTGGGGGGATGGGGAGAAGAATTAATATGTGAGTAAAATACTCTGTATAGAACCTCTTAAAACTTTCATAAAATAAAGTGCAATTAGAAGTTCAAAAATGGCCTTTACAATGGTGTCAGAGAATGACACAGTATTAAAGCATTTTAAGGATCCAACCTCCCTTAGTTTCCTAACAAACTAAATACAGTATTTATGAGGAGAATCAATACTGTGAGATACTTGGGGTGCGGGGAGCTTTTAAGACCCATTCTTTTACCACAGAGAGCCTTAGAATGGAGTATTGTTTGTTTTCAGTTAGAATTTTATAAAGTGGTTTTCTGTTCAAATATTGTCAGTAGTGTCACTGTAGAGATAAAATTATAACCATTTGCATCCTCTGTTTCTGGTTAGAATGTTGTTTTGCTTTGGAGAAAACATTCCTATTTGGTTTAAATATTCAGACTAATTTCCCATCAGAATTACCTCTAACCCTTTTCCCTTCCAGTGCCCAAGCATCCTGTTTTCACCAGGCTCGCTGTCTGCCCTGGATGACTAATCGTCCTGGCACCTGGTGCATTCAGGCAGGCCTGTGCAGCGGAATCGTCATACCTAGTTATGTCTGCACACCTGATGTTTTATTAACCAGTATTGATTTTTTTACCCGGGGGACTTTTTTCTTCCTGAAAAAAGGCAACCTTGCAGGAGTGAAAGGCATTGCAGGGGATGAATTTCTAATGAACCCCTTCTTTCCCTTTTTGTGACTCTTCTTTAATGTAGCTTCATATTTTAAGTGCCTGAACTGAAATTTCATTTTAAGCAATTCCATTTTGATAAATCCTTTTAAATCTTGACTTTCTGTAAGGTTATTTTTTAAAGATTGTGCTGCTTGACTGAAATGCTTAGTAGTGCCTGTAAATTTGAGTATTTCATTATAGGCTGCAATGAAGCATGCTCACATGCAATGAAATACAGAGAATTTTGGACTTCTTGAGTAATGCTTAAAGAAATAAAAAGAAAGAGAAATCTCATGTCATATTTCAGGTAGTCCTCAAGTTTCTTCTAGATCATTTAGGATCAGTTCAAAGAAGTAAAGAAACAGTGCAAGTTATGAAGTAGCCTGATATCATAAAATGAATATGTAGCCCAACAGTTATTTAGTGACAGAAGAGGATTTTTTGCATTAGAATATAAACATTTATACTTAATATTTATAGTAATTCTTTTAGAGACATCCTAAAGCTAAGTGATAGTAAAGTACCTCTGAGGTTTTTCATCCTTCAATATGGGATGGATTATCCATTCAAAAAATAATATTTCGTTGTTTGTATGCATTTTTGCATTGAACTTATATGATAGCATAGATTTACACATTTGCCATAAATTAGGGGGAGTTTCTTAATCATTCCCTTCTGACTTTGTATTCAGCCGTAGGTTGGTTGTGCTTTCACGGCTGCATTTTTAATTTACTGCCTCAGTCCATCAGGCATTGTGTACAGACTGCATACACACCATTAGTTGTCAGTAGATGAGGGTCCTCATGAGTCATTCTGACAGCTAGCTTGCACTATCACAATAAAATAGGTCCTGTTCTGTCATTTCCCTGAAACTGGAAACAAGCCTTCTCCAAGGAATGTATATCTTCTGAGATATTACAGATCATTTATGCATTAAGCATCATCATTTTGAAAATGGTTTTATTACTAATTCTTTATTAATAATACATTAATTAACTGGCCTTTCTGTTCTATTTACAGTTTTTGGCACTGGGCACACATTATGGCAAGGTTTATTTACTTGATGTCCAGGGAAACATCACTCAGAAGTTTGATGTAGTAAGTATATGGTATAAAATAATGTATGTGTTAAACTTTATGCTCCAAATTTGTGCTCTAGAGTACTAGTTTTAACATTTTGTTTTAAGAGCATAAAGAGGATCTTTATCAATTAAAACAGAGAACTAAGAGTATAAATTTAAATTTTATAGTATATGCTAAAAATTTTATAATTGAACCTGTAGAGGAAAAGATCTGTATGTGTGTATATACATGTACACATATAAACACATTACATAATTTGACTGGGATTTCTTATATATATTTTGACTGGGTATCTTTTATATGTTAACTCCATATAAAATGTATTTGGATGAATATTATTAATTATTATTTTTTAATTAATTAAAGTCATTCATTTGACCGCAAATGGAACATTTAGAATACTCTGATGTGTGTTCTTTTAAAATTTTAACAAAGTGTCCAGGTGAATTGTTATTAGATGAAAAAATACTGCTATTGTTAGTTCATAGTGCTAATTTATATACCCTGAGAGTTTGTGGAAGCCTTAAAGTATGAACTCCCTCAGTTGGTGACTGGTATCACTTGGAAGCACATGACTTGTCATTTTATTGAGATACTACAAATAACTGAAAATTGATTGATCATCTTGCTAGATCAGTTTATCTCTTCTGAATATATGGAGCTAAAATATTTTGTGTGAGTGTTCTCAGGTTTGATCTTAGAAGTTTTGTGGATTGAAAGCAAAGCTTTTTATTATTTTTTAAAATTATGATTTGGAATCATTGAGGATAAAGGAAATGTTGAATTTGAAGCTTGATGTTTAAAGTATACCTTAAAAGAATCTATAACTTCCATTTTTGTGTGAATATTAATATTTGGGTTGAATAAGATGCTCATATTGGGGCCAGAAATTACTTTTTTGAAAAAAAAAGGAGCACCTGTTGAAAGATTCATCCTAAGCTACTAATGTAATTTACAAAGAGATTGCAGTTTCTAAAGGATCATGTGTGGAAAGGAAAAGGAATGCCTTGTTTTGCTTAAAAGAAATGGAACCACAGAATGGTGATAGAATCTTTGGAGTAGCCCAGAAAGGGAAACAGGCCTACTAATCATACTGACACCTCAGGGAAATTGTGGCTTCTTGTTCTGCTTTTGCATCCCTTTCAGGCAATAGGCATATACTTTTGACCCTCTCTCATCTACCTCCTGCACAGTGTACATACCAGCATACATCTTGATATCCTAAACATCTGGTGTTTCAGTTACCAACCACTAAAATGTGTAACTGGGCCAGAGCGTGTGTGTGTGTGTGTGAGAGAGAGAGAGAGAAAGAGAGAGATGCTATGCTTGTTTCTTCATCTTTAAAAAAGAGTTTGCCTATATGATCTCTTAAATTTTCTGCTCCAGTTTAATTATTTCTAAGAAGTTCTGCTGCCAAGTAAGTCTTTTTAAAAGTGTTGTATAGAAGTTGCAGTGCTTGCTTGCTAAGAGTTGAGGTATGTACTGTTGTAGTATTTCTGAAAAGCAATCCTTGTGTCTCTTCAGTGTATACTTTTAATTATAGCTTCTCTGAAGTAAAGTTTTATGTCAGGTTATCCTATATGCATTTCTTTCAGATGATTTATGATATACATAAATTTTCCCTAACCTTCAGTCCCGCCCCCCCCAGTCCTGCTTGTATGACATCTTTGAAATTAAGCTCTTTATAGCATTTCACCATTTTTTGGCAGGGAAGGATGACTGGTGCTATTTTTGTTTATTTGTTTACCCAAGAAGTTGATAGTTCACTGTGGGAAAATTTTACATAAGGCTAAGTCTTCTTGATGATCAGTATCATATTAAATGACTTTTAAGTTATGTTTCAGATTTCCATTGTCTTTTGAAAGAAGACTAAATCTTGGGCTTCTTATCTATGAAATTTTCCCCTTTATTCCTTTTCCTCCCCCTGTTTCCGATGATGTGGTTGCTTTGTAGGCCTCTGTCTCATTGCTCTTTTAAAAAGGAAATCTTTTCTAAAAACTGAATTTGTGAATTTTCTTTGAATATAATGATTGCCATATTTAATCAAGAACTTTTGTCTTTATTAGAATAAACACAATGAAATACAAGGATTTAAAAAAATTAATGAACAGACACTCCTGACTTTAGTTTTTAGTTCTAGGTAAAAAAAGTAATTTAAACTATTAACAGTAGACAAAATAATAATACTTTACATTTGCACAACTTTTTTCCCAAGAAATATCCTAACTCATCCATTGTTTATTTAGTTTAGATTCCAGTAATAGAATTATGAAGCAGTAGTTCCTAACCCTTGTTGATCAATAGGGTTTTGTTTTGACAGAGCGTACCATAAGTTTTGATAGAGGGTACTATTATTAAGGAATCACTATTTAAAAAGGTTTCCTAGGGGATTCTATTGTTTGAGTGTGGATGAAATCATTGCACCAGAAAGTCTCTTAACTTTACGTAAAATATATGTGATATAAAAGAAGAAATAACAAATCATTCTGCATGTTGAAGAAGGATATTTTTTTCTATTAATATTTTGAAAGAAATGCTGTTTAGCAGAATCTACTAAAAGTGAGCATATGCACTTCTAGGTACATGTTCAAGAAAAATGCATGCCGTGCAGATGTCCACAAGAAACATAGAAGGTTAGTGTGACTTATTTCATAACAGCTGCAAACTAGAAACAACCCAAATGTCCATCAGTAGTGGAATGGATACATAAATTGTGATGTGTTCTTAGCATTCAAAAGAATAGACTATCTAGTCAGGCATGGTAGCACTTGCCTATAATCCCTGCGACTGGGAGACTGAGGCAGGAGTGTGGCAGGTTCAAGACTAGCCCCCACAACTTAGTGAGATCCTGTATCAAAATAAGAGATAAATAAGTAAAAAGGGCTGGGAATATAGCTTAGTGGTAAAGCACCCTGGGGTTCATTCCCTAGTAATGTCAAAAGGAACATGTAATGACATGATATATTTTACAGATTTGATATAAACTGAAGAAGCCAGACACCCATATGTATTTGTTATGTGATAACTTTTATATACTATGCTAGAAAAGGCAAAACTGACTGTAATGATAAGAGATAACAGTTTGACCTGGGCGAAGAGAGGATAGAGAGTGCCGAAAATACTGACTCAATGGCTTCCCGGATATATACATATATAAAATACATAGGTATTTTTGAGTTGTATCTCAGTAGCACACATACATGTGTACGTATCACTGTGCATGTTTATGTGTCTTTGGCGGACCTTGGGCATGGCTCAAATTATCCCTGTCTGTTGAAGTAACCCTTTCCACTACTTGCTTATAAATACCATTGCCTTTCCTAGGTTTTTATCCTGTTCCAATATCTTTATGTAAATGAGTTATGCCACTGAGTTAGTCTGTATTCATCTGTGACTGTTCTCTTATTGATTATGATTAAGAATGACAACTTCTTTAATAAAAAAATGCCCAATAAACCTCTGACTCTGTTAGCATGAAGCTTTATTATGGATGTTATCATTCATGTTTCAGTGTATTTGAAAGAATATTTAGTATATATGTTAATTAAAATACTATAGCCATAATTTTTTGAGATTGACTAGATATAACTTAATGTTAATCCAAAATTACTTGATAAAGTTTTACTTAACTCAAGAGTAAAATTAAAATAAGCCTAACTTGTCGTATATAATAGCTCAAATTTCTAAGAAATTATATATAATAATACAGGTCAAGCTATATTCTCCTGGATAATTGTTGTCTTAATTGCTTATACAGAATATAATTATTACTTCAAAATTCTTAGAGAATCCCAAATTCCTTTAAAATTCCCACATGATATTTATGCCTATATAATCTCATTAATTATAGTAGTTACTTTTTCTTTAAAAGCCTTCATTTTTCTTAAATATAAATGTGTAGTTTTTATAAGTAATTAAAACTTTGAATATTAAAACTTAAGTAATTAGGAGTACTTACTTTGAACCAATGATCAAATTATTGTGCCATCTCTCTATTGAAATTTTGGAGCATTTTATCTTATGATTTAAGTGTTAATTCCTTTAAGTATGTTCCTGGAAGAGCAAAGAGCTTCATTGATTAAGCCAAATTTCTGCCATTTACCTTTATGTCTTTTTCTTCTTTTGGTAGAAAAAGAAGATGACGAGCTTTTGCTGTTATGACAGGAGATATTAAATGAATACTGTTAAACAGGATGATTTCAAAAGGAAAGTGATAAGAAAAAAACTGGGCTTATTGGATATTTTATGTTAAGATGAATATCAAATATTTGAAATTAATCTCTTAAGAGGAGGGTTGAGGAATTTCCTTGAACTGTAGGTTGCAGTCTACTGGTATTCCTAATTTTTTTAAATTTAGGATTAAATTTACAGACTCCATTCCTTAGTTGTTAATTAATCTTTGTGTTCATATGCTAACAAAATTCCAGAATTCCTTAATTCATAGAATTTGTTTTAACTCACTCCTCCTAGGTCCCTTTGCTTCTGGTCACCCTTTCCAGCCCAGTCTTCAGCCTAATCATTGTGTCTCCAATATTCCATGGCTCCTCATGACTTCCCAGATACAGTCCTAATTAGCTAAGCATTCCAAACCCTGGTCATGACCAGGAACTACCTTTCCAATATCCAATATCCAATATCCAATATCTAGTTTCGTCCCTCTCTAGTCATTATCTTCTGATTATTGCCCTCAGCATGCTTGCTCCTAAGCTTTTAATCATGTCTTTTTCCCTAGAATGCCCTTCTTCAGTTAAATTTTATTCTTTCTGTGAAGTTCTTTCCCTGGATTATTGTCCTGAGTTGTTTTCTTGCTCTGAACTCCTGTATAGTTATCATTTCACATGTAGTATTGCTCCTTGTCCTGTCAGTTGGAGCTTCCTGTTCAGGTCTTAGAGGGCAGGGGCTATGTCTTCTGCTATGCTCCTTTCCTCTTCTTCCTTCTTGTTTCTCTGGGGGAATTTGGTATTCAGTAAGCAGATGTTGGATAATATAATTTTGAATCATACCCATAAATGATGTGTTTTTTTTTTTTTTTTGGTCATTATTCAGCCTTTCAGGAGGACCCATGGGAGCCAGGTCTTTGTTCTCTTATGTATTAGTCACTCAAGAGTTCCTTACGATATTTATAATTAGAAGCTTTTATATTGTTATAATATAACAATAATGTTATCTCCTGTAGACTGAATTGTGTCATCATCTCCTTCTCCCTTCCTAATTCATATATTAAAGTCCTAACCTCTAATGTGATAACATTTGGAGATGGGACCTTTAAGACGTGATTAGGTTTAGATGAGGTCATTAGGGTGGGGTTTTCATGATGCTGTTAGTGTACTTATAGGAATAGATACCAGAATGCTCCTCCTACAAGCCCCAGGAGGCTGCAGTCTGTAAGCCATGAAGAGAGAGCCCTTACTGGAAACCACCATGGTCTAGGATTTTCAGCTTCTAGAACTATGAGAAAATAAATCTCCTTTGTTTAAGCCACCCTATGTTTTTTTGTTATGGAAGCTCAAGCTACTGTGAGATCTCAACCTTAAATTCTACTTTGGAAAGAGAACCCTCTTTTTCAACAGTACATAACAAGTTACTAATGAATACTCAGACCTTTCCTAGTTGCTATGAGTAATTCATTAAATCTTCGGAGTTTAGAAGCTGAGACTTTGAAAGATCATTATAGATAGAAAATGTGCCAAGTAGGGAAGTCTGAGCTTGAGTTCTGGTTATGTGCTTCATGTCCACTCCCTTTCCCATCCTCCTCTCCTGGTGCACTCAACACCTCCTTGGCATGAGTTGGCATTCTTATTAAGTCACGACCCTAACCTGAGTAAAAGGATATTTTTGTGACTAGTGTGTGAATGACCATGGCTTCATTTTTCTCTGTAGACATTGGGACTCAGCCATTGTTCAGATTGCACCCTGACCTTTTGTTGCTTTATTGGCTTAGAATTCATCTCTAATATAAATGAGTTCCTAGTATCTTTGTATTGATATATAAATATTTGGAGGATCACCCATTTTTTTCTTCAAATTTCATCAAGGAAATACTTTTATTCCCTAAAAGTTCAATGTACCTTTAATATTCTTAAATTGCATTTTTAATATTCTTACACACCTCTTTTATATTTTGTATGACTTAATCATCTCCTCTGTGTTACCTCCATTAGAGTATATGGTATATTTATTGAGATTCTTTCACTAATTTCATTCTCCTCATGGAAAGCTAGCTTCTTGAGGACAGTTGCTTAGTATAATTTGTCTTGCTGTCCTTAGTTCTCAGCATAAATGCTTGGTAGAATTAATAGAAGTGAATAATAGATAGAATTTGGCTAAACTGTTAAGTGCGAATTTGGCTAAACTGTTAAGTGCTTGGAGGCTGAGGCAGGAGGAGTGCAAATTCAAGGCTACCTTAAGCAACTTAGTGATACCCTGTCTTAAAATTAAAAAAAAAAAAAAAAAGCACAGGTATGTGCCTAAGTGGTTAAGTGTCACTGGGTTTAATCCCTGATACCTCAATGCCCCCCAAAATAATTTGATTGAACTAATACAGTCATATGCTACATAATGACATTTCAATTATTGATGGACTACATATACTACAATGATCCCATAAGATTATATCTCCCAGTGATGTTGTAATCAACTTAGTTTATGTAATTATCCTCTGTAATGTTGGTCCAATCATGCAGTTTCATAACACATTTTTCAAAGTGAATCTCTGTTGTTAGCAGCAAAAGACTATAATCCCAAGTCTGAAAAATTCCATGTCTTTATAATTTTCCAGATAATCAAAGTTTTACATCTTCCTTTCCGACATTGTAGTTATTGTGTATATGTTGTGGGAAATAATATGGACATGACCAACTCTTTGAGAGTTAAGACAGATATCATGCAAAAATTATTCTCTGAACAGTCCAGCTTTTTCATAAAATTGTGGCCATTGTGATGTTGGGGTAACTGTTCATTGAAAGACTCTTTGGAACAGATCTAAAAACTTAAACTACCTATCCTTGAGCAAAGAAATGCTGCATTACATTTGATCTAACAGTACTTGCTTATCAAACTCAAGCAAGTATCATCAATAGTGTGCTAGTCAAAATGTGGCATCATTAATTGGGAAGCATAGCCTGTATCTTTTGATATGATTAAAATGGTACATTGTTGGCCCAAATGTGCCAGTGCCTGTAATGGTTGTCTAAGACTGATTGACAGGTTTCAGATTCTCCTGTGGTTAAAGAACCTGTTTTCTATATTTGGGCACAGTATTTGAGTGATAAGAGATGTGTCAAATGAGTTGAGAATTACTTAAATGGGAATCATTCTAACTCTGATAAATGATGCCAAGGAAATTCATATTTCCAATTTCCTGCATTAAAAATAATCTCAAGTTTGTGGAATAAGTATTTATAAGTAGTTTGATAACTTTGGTAGCATCTATACATCTAAGTGGCTGTGAAAGCTTATTCAGAGTTAAGGATGCTTCTCTCATTTAAAGTGTCATACTTACTTTACAGAATATTGTATATCTCTGACCTTTTTGTGATAACTGCATTTGGACAAATCTCTCTTAAATAGCTAAAATGTAATATTTTTTCACTAAAGGAAATTACCCTGGGATTCCACATATTTCAAAGTCAGGGTTGAAATAATTTTTAACTATTGAGAGCATGACTTTGAACAGAATGGTAGACTAAGGCTTATTGTCTGAAACATGTAGATTTATTTCCTTTTTCAGGACAGAGTGCTGTCAATTCTGATAGTTCTTTTTGAGGATTCAGGCACTTTTGTCAAGTAAGACTATGAAAAGGCTTATGAACAAGGCTGAGACTGGAGAGAACCTATAGAAACTGAAATTTAAGGTGAATTTTGAAAGATGAATGCTTTCAGGAGTAGCTATTATATCTTAACACTTTAGCTTTTTTTTTTTTTTAAATTTAATTGATAGGAAGAAGAAATATTAACATTGGGTAAAGGGGAGTAATGTATACCACTAAATAGACTTGTTAGGATGGCTTTAATTACAAAAACTTACCATATCATTAGTGGGGATGTGGAGAGACTGGAACTCTTACACACTGCTGGTGAGTATGTAAAATAGTATAACCACTTTGGAAAACAGTTTGGCACGTTTTTAACATAGTAAATATAAACCTGTCGAACATTCCAGCCTTTTCACACTTAGAAACTGAAAGCATATATATATTAACATGATATCAATATTCATATCAGTTTTATTCATGATAGTCCTAAGCTGGAGACAATCTATGTGTCTACCTGTAGGTAAACAGAATGTGTTATATTCATATAATGGCATTGTACTCATCAATAGAAGGAATGAACTATTGATTCATGCAGTAACTTGGGTGAATTTCAACTTTATCATGATAAGTTAAAGAAACCAAATCATGCCACATATTATAAGATTACATTTATAATCATCAATAGAAGGAATGAACTATTGATTCATGCAGTAACTTGGGTGAATTTCAACTTTATCATGATAAGTTAAAGAAACCAAGTCATGCCACATATTATAAAATTACATTTATAGAATTATGGAAAATGCAAATAAATACATTGTGACAGAAAGCAGATCAATGGTTGCCTAGAGTTTCATCTCCGAGAAAGAATCAAGTGCTCTGAGTGGTAGTCTGAAAATCTTACTCCTTGTGGAAAAAATTAATATATTAGAGCATTTTAGGTGGCTCAGTGACAGAAATGATGTGAGACCTACCATAATTATACAAGAAAAGTTTCTCAAAGTATAAAGTGGGTCTGTTATTGCTTGGAGTTGTCTAAGAACCAACTTTTCAGTGCTCTGTATACTTAATGAATGATCCTAAATCCTGTAATAAAACTAGGATGAGCATCCTTGGGTGAGTTGGGAAATCTTGTGACTGACTTTCTTTATGAGGTGAAGTCTCTAGGTCAGATGCTATCAAGGTTTTACTACAGATTGTTACATTTCCCTACAATTAGCTTATACTGAATTATATTCCTGTCAGCACTATTTGAAAGGGTATTGCTATGTCTTGTCGCCAACACTGGCTTCTGTCATTCAAAAATTCATTGCCATTTAGAATTCTAGAAAATCAGAAATTTATTGATTTAGTTTGCATTTTTCTGGTTACTAATGAGACTGTTTACTCTTGAGAATTGTTCATATACTTTGTTTTAGTATATGTGTGAAATTCTAAATTGATTTGTAATTTAAAAATTCATTGCTTACAAGCAGAAACAACAACATTGAAAAAGTAACAACATTGATCAGGGTGACTCATATAATGGCTCAAAATTAGAAAAATTAAGTTACTAAGTCAAATTTAACCCTTGCCAATCTTTCTACTATAAATTAAAACATTCACAATTTACTTTTAGGAAAACATCCACTTTCACACTATATTAATATTTTAAACTTAAACGTTATTGTTTTCATATGCTTGTATACTTGTTTTGATTATTTAAGTTCTATAAAAGCTGTAATCATAAGATGTTTTACCAAGTTTTCAGAGTATATTTATTTTTGTTAAAATGTTACTTATGTAATGAACTCCTACAGATCAATAAGGAAAACCCAAACAAAACCAGAATGAAATTGGGCAAACAATATGAACAGGCAGTTCTCAGAAGAACACTGAATGCCCAATAGCTACATGAAAAGATGTTCAGTTTCTGTAGTAATCACAGAATCATAAGGGAAACATGAAGTAAAACAATAAGATACCATTTTATACCTATCAGTTTGGCAAAGCTTTTAAATGTCTAATCAATACCAGATACTAGAATTGGGAGCTGTCCTCCAGGGCAGCATATGAAGTATGGATAATACTTTTCTTTGAAAAGTGAAAAAAATCTTCTAGTCTGTGACTTTCTTTTTCATTTATGGCCTTTGCAATTCAGAAATTTTTAAATTTCAATGTAGTTGTTATGGTTTAGATCTATAAATGTTTTCCCTGCCCCAAACAAAAACTTATTTTTTGAAACCATAATCCTCAAAGTGGGAATGTTCATAGGTTGGATGATTAGATTATGAGAGCTATAACCTCATCAGTGGGTTAATTGGCTTGATGGATTAATAATTTGAATGGACTTTAAGGTGGTAACTATAGGCAGGTGGGGCATGAGTGAAGGAATTAGGTCACTGGGGCATGCCCTTGGACTATATCTTGTCCTTGGCTCCTCTCTTAATTTCTCTGCTTTCTGGCTGCCATGAGCCAACAGCTTTCTTCTGCCACACCCTTCCACCATGATATTCTGTTTTACTTCAGGCCCAGAACAATGGAGTTGGCCCATGATAAGCTGAACCTCTGAAGACATTTTTCCAAAATGAACTTTTCCTTCTCTCAGTTGTTCTTGTCATTATTTTGATCACAGTGATGAAAAACTGACTACAACATCTTATTTATAGTTTTTAATTTTTTATGTTTTCTGAGGGAAAATTGGGTTTTGCTTTTATTAAAATATCCCATGTTGTGAAGTTATCTTTCTGGGTTTTCTTCTAAAATTTTTAAAGTTTTGCTTTTTATGTTAAGTTTTCACTTTTCCTCAAGCAAAATATTCTCACTGTACTATGAGAAATATTTTTGCTTGATATTATGACACAGAATAAAGTTCTTGACTTGCTGGGAAAAGCTTACAGTAGTCCTCCCTTATACGTGTGAGAGAGATTTCAAGACCTCCACTGTATGCCTGAACCTATGGATAGCACTAAACTCTATTTGTATATATATATATATATATATATTATATATTTTTTCTATACATACATATCTGTGATAAAGTTTTACTTATGAATTAAGTACAGTAAGAGATTAGCAACAACAATAAAGTAACAATTATAGCAATACACTGTTAAGAAAATTACCAAATCACTACTCTTGTCCTTTGGAACTATTATTATTACAGGCCAGGCTTAGAGTCAGAATCCTGCTTTCCAGCCTTTGCCTTGTATTTGTTTAGTTTGGGCAAGTTAAGTAATAACCTCTTTTTTTTTTTTTCATTTTCTTTATCTATATATGGATTACAGTCACACCTCTGATTTGTACGACAATTTGGGATATTATGAGAGCCAATACATGTAATATATGTAGTGCAAGACTTAGTAAGTTAATCGTTATCTGAAGGTAGATCAAGCTGAGCCTCAGTTTTTACTGCAGGCATTTCCCATGGTTTCTGAAGAACTGTTAGTTTTTAATTCATTCATATGGTTGGTTTTAATAATATCCATTTTATATAAAACAGGTAAAAGGGGAAAAAAGAGAAGTTTCTGTGATTCACTCACATTCACTGCCTGCTTCATTAGAGCCTGTGTTTATTTGGGAGGGGTAGGTAACCTGGCACAAATCACCTGGCACAAATAATGTTAAGAAAATGCTTACTTAAATCAGTAGTTTTTAAAAATCATTTGCACTGTAGATCTAGTGAGTTGACTTCAGGAATTTCTTCTAAATGTAGAGATGTTGAAACTTGGTTTACAAGAATTTTCTTTTGAGAATTTTTTGAGAGATGTTGGTCTTCTTAAGGAATGGTTTAAATGGGGGAATTGATAAAGCAGTGTTTTTATACTAGAGAGCATTATAACAATACGTTTTGTGGTAAATACTGCTGAATTTCCCAGGCATGGCGGTGCATGCCTGAATCCCAGAGCCCAGGAGGCTGAGGCAGGGAGATCACGAGTTCAAAGCCAGCCTCAGCAAAAGCGAGGCGCCAAGCAACTCAGTGACACCCTGTCTCTAAATAAAATACAAAGTAGGGCTGGGGATGTGGCTCAGTGGTTGAATGTCCCTGAGTTCAATGCCCTGTGCCACCCCCACCCCCAAATTTAAAAATTATGGCTAAATTTGTGAAGTGTTATGTAACTTCCCTTCATCTTGTGTTGGAAAAATAAATAAGGGATTTTCTCCTTAACAACTTAATCTCAATTAAATTGATGCATTGCCTGCCCTTTTTAGATAAGTGATTTTTGGCTTTCCTTTATCAACTGTTTAACTTTTAGATAAACAAAGTTCATTAGCATTGCAACTGCTGTTATTAAGTTAAAAATAGAAGTGAGAAAAATAAGAGAGACTGTGTTTACTGCAAACAGATTTTTTTTTGGAAGTGCTGGGCTTCTAAAACTCATTTTTAAAGAATAGTAATGTGCTTTTTTCCCCCTTTCTACCTACCTGGTCTCAGGCGGGTGACAACTCTATTTCTGTTGCCTTGCTTCCTATGGAAAGCACTTATTATTCTCTTTAGTGAGTTTCATGTTCTGGAATTGTAGGATTAGATATCCTGTAGACTAGCAGTCTTGGGGCCATGTCCAACTGTAGAGGCTGCTGTATTTACCATGTCTGTCTGTCACTAAACCCATCAAAGTTTATTTTTTTGCTTAATATTAAAAATAATTCAGATTTGTTGAGATGTATGATATAAGAAAACATCTATGTTGTGAATTACTGTTGTACCTTCTCTGTTGTGTTCTGCCTCCACAGGCTGACAGCACTAAGCTGCTCACTACACAGTCCTGCCAAGGGACAATCCTTTTAATTAGACAGCATATCTTGTTTCTTTTCAATGGGACCTAGGGGGACTACAAAGTAAAGTCTCCTATTCTTTTTTTCAACCTTATTACTTGAGCCAAGGAAAAAAAATCACTCTGACTGATTGCAAAATCTAGGTTTTCCATATCCCTGATAAATATTATCTCTTCAGAAGGCCCTATTTTCTCTGCTTCTTAGTGTTTATTTCCATCTCTGTGACTTTTATCTTCTGACATCTGCCTCCCATCATTCCCTGTATTTCCTTCTGATGCTTCATTTAGCCTATTCTTTCCTTAGCTAGTTCTTTATATTGCCCTCACTCTTGTTCAATTCTTGATTGGATCTCACTTGGGGTATTATACTAAAACCCAGCTGATCTTCCTTCCTAATGTCTCTTCAAATATTTCCTGCCCAAGTAGTCTTCCTAAACAATATTGAGATTTTGTCACTTCACCAAAGACAATCAAGTGATGCCTCTGCCTGTGGAATAGAGCAGCTCTTCTGTGCAGCGCTCAGGACTCCTGTCTTCAGCCTTGACAGTATTGTCCCTCCTCATGGCCTATACTGTGCCCATACTTTGTCCTTTAGCTCTGCTGGAATGTGCTTTCTGTCTCTACCCATGGAACTGCCCAGTATCCCATCTTCTCTGTCACATCATCCTTAGTCCCTCCATGCAGAAGAATATGCATTTGGTGTTTGATAGTTGCTTCTTATTCCTTCAGGAAATATCTCAAAAGAAGATGTTCTAGTGTTATAAAGATTATTTTCCCTTAATATCATTTGGAGTGTTTTGGTAATATTAGTTGCTTTTTTCATTACATGCAGTTATTAGCGAATTTGTCTCCTTCCTTATTCTCTTGCAACAATCTGATAACTTAGTGACTGCCTTTCTTTTGTCATTTTTTTCTGTCTTTGGTAGTTATATGTATAACTGAAGAGAATATTTGCGCAGTTTAAGAACAAATAATTTTCATCATATTTTATATATATCACAATTTTGAAAACTGTCAGTATTATTTTATTTCATGTTATTTATATATGAAAAAAAGGTTTATTTTAAACATCTTTTTAGCTTTGGTATTCTAGTAGAGTAGACTGTTTCACAATTACATCAAAACCAAGTGCAATGTTTTGGTATATTCTCAGAAATTTTTCATCAAAACTGAATATTAGGAAGAGAAATTTTTGTTCGCTCCTTATGCTGTTTTTGAGACTGATATTGATTTTCATAGACGGTCCTGTTAGTTTTCCTCTTATTTGCCAAACTTACTATTGTAGGAAAACATTCAAGGCATCATGGGGAAACCAGCATGCAACTTGTCCAAGATGTTCATCTGAACTGTTAAGGAAATTTACCTTCTTCTCATTTGCAACAGGATGTGGCTATCACAAGTTCAGGGGAAATGAGCTCTAACTCTGGATTCACTATTCATCCTCCTACTGCAGAGGACAACTGCAGGGTTTTAGCATCCCAGAAGGTCCCTGTCTCAACCTTGAGTAGTATTTCAGGGATTCATTAATGAGGGCAAGGCCTCCATTTATTTTGTTTACCTCTCAGTGCCTGGTATCCAGTTCAGTCCCAGGCGTGTGAATAAAAGAGGAAACATTCACTAAAAGCCTGTTTTTGTTGTTGCTCTTTGTTTTCTTGTAGTAATGCTTTGTAATCAGTGCCCAGCTTGTGAATAACTGTCTGGATATGTGTTTACTGTCTGGTGTCACATGCAAGGCCAGTTCCTACTATTGTCCACAGGGATGTGGCAGGCACAGGCAGAAGCAGATGAAGTTTAACAGAAGGAAAACAGCTCTAGGAATCAGCAGTATGCCAGCTTCTCAGGAGACAATCCCTTCCAAATCCTCACTGTGCTTTTAAAGGTTGTTAGGATTTAGAAAACGAACATCCATCTAATAAGTCTTCCATAGATGGAAAGGCTGTTTCTGTGCCCCTGCTGCTGCTGAGTTGTGTCGTTCTGGCAGGGCACAGCAGCAGGGTGAGTGTCTGAGCCTTTTACTAGTCAGCTGTACACACAGAGCTCTTGGTCTTGGGCTCCAGGTAGGGACCGCAGCTTAGAGTATTAGGGGTCAAGGGAGGTTGTAAATGCCTGTGGTCTCATAAATTTACAGCATCTAAGTCAAACTCAGTGTGCCCTTATGGGGAGGTAGTTAAAATCTCGTGGTTAAAGGCTATTTTTATTATATTTTAATTAATTAATTCATTAATATATTTATTTTTGTGATTCTAGAGATTAAACCCAGCTATGCTAATGTTCTGCCACTGAGCTGGGAGTCCAGCCTGGAGGACATGTTTAAAGAATAAGAGAAGAAGCATTTAGGAGTATTTCAGTGATTAGCAAAAACTGATTTTAAGCATTCTTACAAATGCAGAAAAATTAAACTCAAATGTTAACTTAAAACAGTGATGACACAATGAATAGGCAAAATTACCTTATTTTTCTTTCCAAACAAGATGCCTCTTCTACAGAACTTGTTTCTAGTCTTTCAATCCCCAAATGAGTTGATTTCGATTATTTGCAGGATATTAAAGTTTAAATCAAGGACATTTATTTTCTAGTAGTATAATTTGATTTTTAGGTTATTAGAATGGAAGTTATATTTAAGTGGCAAGTTAAAGTTATCTAATAATTAATTTTTTTCTTATCAAATAACATTCTTATAGTAGACATTAGAGAATATAAACAGGGCTACCTGGAGATACATATAAACAGTGTACCAGCATACTTTGGTCATTTTGTATTATTCACATCACCTTTGAGCATTGGGGGAGAGTGCCAATGAACCATAAAGCTACTTTTCTTGAACTACCACAGCTTTGAAATCATAGGAAAGGAATCATATACAGTTCAGTAGTTTGTAATATTTGGGGAGCATTTGTAAATTCCTGGACTATAATCATAGCAGACATCTCCTCAAATGATAGACAAGGAACTATTAAAATAGCAATATTGGTATGCTCAATTTTTAACTACCATATAACTTAGTCAAACAGTTTTCACTTAGAAATCAGTTTTGCTTTTAAAAATAGGGGTGGATTTCTGAAAGTATAAATTGATAATACTTGATGACTAGTAGAATAAAAGGATATTTCTGTCAGCTCATCATGTAGAATTTTATATGTAACATAATAGCCAGCTGTGCTACATTTCATCACTTATATCTTCTGTTTGTTCAAAGCAATAAAAAAAGAATAAGCTGGCTGCTTTTCATATTTCCTAATTATTTCTCAAATTGAAATGAATTGCTACTTATAAAGAAAGCATTTTTCCCGATCTGCATAAATAGCAGCTTCTGTTAAAAGTTGAAATATCACTTAAAGAGCCTCAAATTAATGTAGGTTTTCAATCTTAAGAGAGGCAGAATCATGTGTAAAACCTTATAAGAAGATATGTTTCTTGAATGTTCATTTTAATTATGAAATATAATTAGCATCCCAGGGACATGGTTGCCACAATGGACTGTCAGCTTCTCTTCAGCTGTTCAAGCCTAATATTGAACATTGAAAACATTGGGTCCCAAGAGAGCAGGGGCATATCGGAAGTTAACTCTTTCCATTGAACTATTTTTGAGGCTTTACATTCTTTAAATTTTCTTATTTTTAAGAAAGTAACATGACAAATTTCCATTTCTGTTTTCATCTCTTCTATTCTTCAGTTGCCTTCTAACAGAGCTTTTGTTTATGTATTTATCTATTTTCTGGTTACATGAGGTGTACCTTAAATTTCGAAAGAATGATTCTCACCTCTGCAACTTCCTTGAGCTTTTCTTCTGCCAGCTGCTTAGTTTAAAGTAGAATTTTTCTCTTGTGGGGCTTACAGGGAGGTGGGCAACAAAGTGAGTTATTCTTCTGAAATGAGGAGAGAGGGTGATGTGGAAAAACATGAGAGGCATATCCCAACCAGCAAAAAAGAAGTTAGATATCTTCCCAGAAGAGTGGATGCTTGCATTTAATCTTACAGGAAAAGAAGGACTTTTCTAGGTGGGGGAAGATGAAGAGGGGATTGTTCATTGCTTATTTTAGGCCAAAGAAAAAGAGTTAAAGAGAACATTTCAAAAAATCAGATGGCTAGAATCTTCTGGATCCTTTGGTTCTGACTAGAAATGAGCCTGGTGAGGTAAGTGGAGTCAGATAATGAAGAACAATTTTATCAATATGATGACCATGTATTTTAATTACTCAAATTAGGCTTTGAAGGCAAAAGGGTCTCTGTTAATAATTTTCCTTATGTCTGGTAGTATAGTTTAATGGTAGAGCACATACTTGGTATGTGAAAGGCCCTGGGTTCAATCCCCAGCACCAGAAAAGAAAAGAAATAAAATTACTCATAGATAGCAATCATGAGCAGATACTGCTAAGGGTAAATGTGATGTATAGTCTCTATTTGAAAGAGTTAAGAAGCTTCTTCTTTAAAAAGGGTAGTAACATATCTAATTTGTTTTTAGAAGGATGACCTTGTGATTGACAGTGTGGAGAAGGTGAAGATGAAGAGTATGTGCGGGGACATGCATGTGGGCTTGTTTGGGAAAGTGATATAAATTATGAGACCATCTGCCATAGCAGTAGTGAAAGGATAAATTTGAAAGACATTAAGACAGGTGGAATGGTAGGACTTGGTCATCTTTAATTGCTTGTGTGGTGTGTGAGGGAGGAAAATGGTTCTGGGATGCCTCTTAGTACTCTGACTTAAATGTCTTAAGTGGACTGACAGTTATTTGGTGAAATTGAGAGTACAGAAGACACAAAGCTGAAGAACATTTGTGGTATATGAAAATACACCCCTGCAGTGAGATCTGAGCTAAAGTGAAGTGAATACTGATAATTAAGAGGCAGGCTAAAGAAAGATTATAACTTAGAATGGTGACTGAGAAGTTGTGACTAAATGGCAGGAGGGAAATGAGAAATAGGTATGATGGAAGCCAGTGGAGAAGCGTTTCACATGCCAGAGAGTCATGAGAACTGAAGGACATTCATTGACTTTGAAACTAGGAAGGCGTTGGTGACCCTTCCCTGAATAACTTTGGTGGCCTAATTTAGGCAGAAGACTGTTCATATTGTGTTATTTAACACACTTAAGGAATGAAGAGATAATCAGTCATTTCTTTGTATAGTTTATTGTAGTGTTGAAGATGTTTTTTCTATCTCCACTTATTTAACGTTTATAACATATATAGAATTTAATACTGTTTTGAACTCAGACAAGGAATAAATCATTTTTTGTAGGATTTCCCCTCATCTCTTTCTGTAATATTTGTCATGCTTGTTAGTTTAAAATCTGATATCTCCCATATCCATTTTTTAAGGAGAAACTTGTTGTAGTAATTGTCTTTAATTTTCTCCCAAGCAATATACTGTGTGTTCATGTCTTCATAGCTTCTTGCAGGGATGGAACTGGTGTGCTAGGAAAATATGATGTATTTAAGCTTTTGTTATTTGGACCAAAAATAACAAAAAGTGTCCATATTGTGTTTTTCTTCTTTTGTTCAGCAGTGTTTATGTAGCTCATGGTGGTAAATTCAACAGTGGAGAGCAGTTGTTATTACTAAGGGAAGAGAAAGTTGGTTAGCAAGGGAAGTTGTCACAAAGCAATCAAGTCATGGAAGGCTGAATGAGTTCCCATTTCCCTGGGAATTTCTTGGCAACCTTGGGGAGAACAGTTGGCAATGGAGGCAGGGACAGCAGCCATTGGCTCTGGTACAATGAGTGACTCAGTACCCTGGGGCCCAGGGGCAGTGAGTGGGTAGCTCTCCTGAAGAACTGGTTAGAACCCTTACATCTCCTCCTGCTTTTACTCAACCCATATTGGGACTTTCAGGGAAAATTTCACAAAAGTTTTCTAGCTTTAAGATTGCTTTTTATTAAATTTATTCCCTTTCTTGAATCAAAGAAGGATTTAATGCCAGAGATGAAATCATATAGCAACTGAGAAGGTTTGAGAGTTTAAAGGATGGGCTGTTTTGGCTTTAAAGTAAGTCAGTGAAAAATTAGTATTTTGTTTTGTGGATTTCTAGAATACCTGTGATCAGGTATATTTTTCATAGGCTAAGTCCAGATGGAGGTCTTGCCTATCTCTAGGGTGTATCATCAGTGGAGAGTAAAATAAGCAGTAAGATGGGCTTTTCCCAAGTATGAAAGAACAGACGTTTGCTTTTCACACATGGAATGTAAGTGCGGCTTGCTCGCTAACTGTGACTAAAGAGCATGAAGCTGCATTGGCAACCATGTGGGTGTTGGGATTGCTAACTAGTGGATCTCTGTGAGCAGAAAAATGAAATCCTGTCTTCTGTTTCTTATTCATTCCACCCTGTGTCCATGGGGATGCAGCATTTGTGAAGGAATCAATTATCCATTTGTTAGTCAGAGGAGCCTTACAAATTATACATTAGCAGATTGATTTCTTAGGTTCACCATTGGGGGACTGATAGCTTAAGGTGGGATGATGAGGAGTGTCAGGGGAAAAGAAGTTGCCACAAAGAACACCATTAAAAGCAGCTTTTGAAATGACTGTGAATTTATTCCTAATTGAAGAGCTGGCATAATCCATACTAAGTGTATTTATTTCAAGCATTTTATATTAGTTAATTGATTATCACATGAGGTGTACATATTGGTAATTTTGCCTTTTCTTTAAATTTAAGATCTTGAGACCACCTGTAGTGGACTTGGGTTTAGAAGGTATGTGCTGGTTCTCACCCCCTCCTGCTTACTCGAACTTCTTTTTTTTTTTTTTTTTTTTTTCCATTAAGGAAACATTTTTGTATGTTCTATGGTGTCAGCTTGACATTATTGATTTTTGAACAGACTCTGTTGTATTGTCCAGAATTCCAAACATGGCTCCATTAGGAATAAAATTGTAGCTAATGGAAAATACAGCTGAGGCACTTCTCTCTGGTCTTCTTTGGTTCCTTTCCTTTTTCCACATCTACTCCAGTAACCCATTTTTGCAAACACATGCCCCAAATTGTATGTTTAGATGTGACATTTTCTGTTTCTCAGCTGTTAGGCTAAAAGGTATAGGAAATCAGTCATTGAAGAAACACAAAATTCTGCACTGTCAAATTTCCTTCCAAGTTTATGGACATCCTACAGCCAACCTTTCTGTTGTTTCTTTGTTTCCAGTGTATAGAAACAACTGCCCAAATATGTCAGGCATTTTGTTCCTGGCTATGGGAGGAATGATTACAGATGCCATGCCAGTTGCAAGTACCACTTACTGTAACAGTTGTAACATTGAAATCCTTTTGTTTATTTGTCCTTTATTAAATAATGTGGAGCTGTTATAAAAATGGAATATGCATAGTGATGATACGCATATCATTCAAAATAAAAATTTGTGGAATAGTGCCCTAGAATGATGGTTTTTAAAATTAATATTGATATTGGTTTTTTTTTTTTTGTTTTTTAATTAATGAGTGCACTCCTTAACCCTGTTTTAAAAATATTTTCTGATTACGCACACAAAAAATACTTGCAGAAAGCTAACTAAAACATAGAAGGTAAAACCAATGCTAGTATTTTGGAGTATCTACTCCAGTCACATATGTGATATGCACATATCTATAAATAAGGTAATTCTGTAAACATTGGATCATATTTAAGTAGAGTTAGCCAGATTTCAAGGTTTGAGAGTACAGTTCTCCAGGTTGCCAAGTCTACCCAACTGCAATTTCTGAGGATTCCCAAAACCTTCCACGTTTGTTTGGTAAAAGACACACCAAACTCACAGAAAGCTGTCACACACTCATGTGTCAGGATTTTTATTGAGGCTTTGTTATGTGGGCACGATTGACACATTATCCATGTGGTTGATATCAGCTTCCAGGTTGACTGATAACCATGACTCAAAGTCCCAACCCTAAATCACACGATTGTTCTTTTCTGCATGGCCAGTCCTCATTCTGAGACTTTTGGAGGTAGGAAGGCCCCCTCTAATGTCAGGTGAGGCCAGCTATCTGACTTAAACCAAGACATTTCTATCAGTTATGACAGGGATTACTTCCTAGAAGCCAAGGGAAAGACCAGACTTCTCTCTGGACAAAGCCAAATATTTTATGACATAGTACCTTTTTAAAAAAAATACCTTTAATTAATTAGTTAATTAATTTTTTAGAGAGAGAGAGAGAGAGAATTTTTTAATGTTTATGTTTTAGTTTTTGGCGGACACAACATCAACATCTTTGTTTGTATGTGGTGCTGAGGATTGAACCCGGGCCTGACGCATGCCAGGTGAGCACACTACCGCTTGAGCCACATCCCCAGCCCTTTATTTATTTATTTTTATGTGGTGCTGAGGATCAAACCCAGGGTCTCGCATGTGCAAGGCGAGCACTCTACCACTGAGCCACAATCCCAACCTGCTTTTTTAAATTATATTTTTTAATACTTAGATTCCTTGCTGTTAGAAATTTAGGTAGTTTTCATTTCTTAATATCTTATAAAAGAAAAGCACTTTTCCTTGGTTATGATATGTGATGTATATCTTTAAGAATTTGATACACTGCCAAATACCTTTCAGAAACTTTTCAAATTTGAATCACCATCATGAGCGTTAGAGTGTTATTTTTGTACTTCCTTGATTGAACTAGATGTGTAAAATTTCTTTGCTGATTCCATAAGTACAATATCTCATTTTTTAGTTTTTAGTTTTAGGTACATTATTTGTTATGAGTGAGTTCAACTCTTTGTAACGTACAATTTATATTAATTCTTTTGCAAGTTGAGTGTTTACTTGGTTTGATTTTAGTGAGTAAAAAATTCAGATTTCTTCAAAAGCTACTCTAAAGAAAAATTTAAGTTGATTAATAAATTATAAATCTTTTTCAGTTTACATGATAAAGGGTAAATATTTTTAATCTATGATAATTTTCTATGAATCAATTTAAAAGTTATAGACATCTCAGTAGGAAAATTGTCTCTTTATTCATGCCTAGAGCCTACAATTTAAGATTACAGTTTTTACTGATGTATTAACTAGCTTCTCTCTTAAGTTGGTTTAAAATAGTCCAAGAAATAGAAGATATTTGTACTTTGACTTCAAAAATAGAGAAGGAAGTAGATGTAGCACATAGTCTTCTGCTGAATACCTCACTTTCTAAACGGGTCAATGTGATTGTATTGATTTTGTGAGAAACATAATTCAAGTGTGATTTATAATAATTTAAAGGTAATCACTAATAAAATAAAAGTAGAATGAATAGCATCTAATTCCTGCCTATAAAAAAGAAAAGAATTTGAGTATTATAGCAAAAGAATAAAAATGAAATGGGAAAACATAATTCTAAAATCTATGAAATAATGTAGTAACTAGAGCTGTGTTAAATAGGTCAGATATTCTTACAAAAAAAAGCCTCAGCATTGGACATATTACATCAAAAAGATGTGAGGAAATATACATCATAAAAAGCCAAACAAAAATTAAGCCTGTTGGCAATAGAAACAGAATAAAAAGTAGAGTTTAAAGCAAAAGAACATTAACCAGTAGAAGGCATATTGTATTGATTTTGTTTACAAGTTAAAAGGAAAATATAACAGTTAAACCCTTTGATATGCCAAATTGTGTAGCATTTAGTATAAAAACCAAACTTCATTTTAAATTCAAGGAGAAATGGACAAAACTATAAGAAGTTTTTAAATTTAAAACGTTTTTAATTAGTCTGATAGATGAAGAAAACAGTAAAGAAATATATAGAGACATTAAATGATACAAATAACATGGTTTTTAAAATGTACATTTATCCAGAAGTAAAGAATATGAATTATTTTAAAGCTATGATATCTTAGGTTACAAAGAATGTTCTAGTCAGCTTTTTCACTGCTGTAATGTAAAGACTTGACAGGAACAGTTTTAAGAAGTAAAAGTTTATTTGGGGACTCATAGTTTCAGAGGTCTCAGTTCATCCAAGGCCAGCTCAATTCCTTGTGGCTTTAGGTGACAGAAGAGTTTGGCAGAGGAAAGCAACTAGGAACATGGCACCAGAAAGCAGAGAGAGCTGTCTGCTCCACAAGGATAAAATATATACACCAAAGCACATCTCTAGGGATCCACCTCCTCTAGCCACACCCTACCTACTTACATAGTTACTACTCAGTTAATCCCTGTCAGGCAATTGATTAATGGATTGATTAGGTTAAGGTTATTGTAACCCAGTCATAACCTCTAAACGTTCTTGCATTGCTCATACATTAGCTTTTGGAGGATACCTAATATCTCCACCATAACAAAGAGACATCATTAAATTTTTGAAATATAAAAATTATATAACCACAGTGCAGTCACACTAGAATGTCCACCCCACCCTCCCTGTTCTCCACCGTTCTAGGGATCAAACTAAAGCCTTGCTAGCCAAGTGCTCTACAACTGAGCTATACTCCCAACCCTTAGAATTTATTAATGACACAGGTAAATAAGCAGCTATAGCAGCCCTCTGTTATTCATGTTTTTGTTCTTCTTTGGTCAGCTGTCCAAAAGAAAACATTAGATGGAATGTACTAGAAACAAATAATTTATAATTGATCATTGTTCTGAGTTGTGTAATGAAATCTCTTGCTATCTTACCTAGAGTGTGAATCATTCCTTTATCTAGCATATCCTTGTTTTATATGCTACGTGCCTGTTAGTCACTTAGTAGCTGTTTTGGCATCAGATCTTCTGTTTTAGTACCAGTGTTTATAAATAGGATTTGGTATCCACTGGATGTCTTAGACTGAATCCTCTATAGATAAGGGGATTATAACGTTGACATCCTTGGAAATGAAACGAAATAAAATGACTTCTCAAAGCAGAAGTGATTATTATAATTACATATTATTTTCTGGTCTTTGTTTTGTGGCCAGTGATAAATGGAAAAGTATTATGCACAAATTCTGTACAAATAGACCTGGCAGCCCTTCCGGATCACAGTTTTCTCCCTTCCCTAGAGGCAGTCACTATGTTGACTTTTGCAGTAAGAACTTTTTAGATTTTCTTTTTTGTTTTACACCCTGTGTGTGCTCCCCCACATGTGTAATATTGTTTTGTCTATTTGTGTTAATTGGATTGTGCATGTCAGGAAGGAGGCAAGAATGCTTACTATCATTGCTGTACTTAGAATGAAATTGTCAAACAAGGTAAGACCTAAAGGGAAAAGTATAAAACTTTGTTCAATGACATTGAAGAAAATCTAAGTAAATAGAGGAATGCTGTGTGTTTATGGATTAGAAGAATCAGTACCATTAACAAAAGGTAAGGTCTCAACAGTCTACTATTAAGTGCAGTACAATTTATTTGCTAACCACTGATAAATACCCTTTATGAGACTGAGAAATTTTTCTCCTTGTATGCTAGGAGTTTACTACTTTCTGCGTTTATTGAGAGGACCTGTGATTTTTGTCTTTTATTAATGTAGAAAAGTATACTGACTGAGCATGGTTACACACATCTATAATCCCAGTGACCTGGGAGGCTGAGCAGGAAGATCCCATGTTTGAGCCAGCCTAGGCAACAGTGAGCCCCTTTTTCAAAACAAAATTTTAAAATAAAGGGCTGGGAATGTAGTTCAGTGGTAGAGTGCTCCTGGGTTTAATTCCCAGTACCAACAAAACAAAATACACATACACAAACACACACACACACACAGACACACATACACATACAGATTGATATCTCTCTGTTAAACCAGCTTTTTATTTCTAGGATAAACTATCTTTGTTAATAGTTCTTTGGGGGATTTTTCCTTTTGTTTTCTGAAGAGCAAATGTGAAATCATTACAAGCATAGGGTAAACAAATGCAAAGGCTGGTGAAACAACAAAAGGTCATCATAATTGTAATAGAGAGAAGGAGGGGGAAGAAGCGATAGGTCAGAAGTTGGAGGGAGGGCGGGAGCCAGATCATTTGTGACTACAGATCATACTAAAAAGTTTGGCTTTAATCTTGAGATGGGGGGCCACTGGAGAGTTTTAAACAAAGTAGTAACATCTTCTGAACCAGTTAACAGTGTCACTTTGGGAAAGTTAGGGCAGGACAAGGTCAACTATTGAGGAGACTCTTATGATAATCCATATAAGAATGATAGTGATTTGGACCAGGATGGCAACTTAGGGATAGTGAAATGTGGTTGAAGTCTTGATAAATTTTGTCTGAAGAGGTGATAGAATTTCTGACAGATATGATAGAGAGTGGGAAAGAAAGATGAGATACAGAAATGACTCCATGGTGTTTGCCTTGGGGAACTGGAAAATGTAGAAGTCATTAACTGAGATGGGAAGCACATCAGGAAGATCCCCTTCAGAAGGAAATATGAAGATCTTAGGTTTGGTTATACTCTAGATGAAATGCCTATTAGGCATCCAAGTACAGTTATAAAATAACAGTCATATATTGTTCTGGAATAGGGAGAGATAAGGTCTGTAGATATAAATTTAGGAGTCATTTTATCGTCTGTAACAAAGAATACCAACATTGAGTACAGATGTAAAAGAGGAGAGACACAAAGACAAAACTATTAGATATGGAAATCAGGAGAGGAAGAATATCCAGCAAAAGAGACAGACAGAGCAGCCATAAATTTAAAAGAAAACCAGACAAATGTGGTGTCATGGAAGTAAAGAGAAGGGCATATCAGTACGTTATATGCTCCTTTAGGATTAAGTAAGTTTCAATTGAATAGTGACCATTATCTTTAACAGTTTTGGGTCATTTTATCTTAAAATTTATATGGAAGAATGAATATTTGATAAAGCCAAGCAAAATAGTGGAAACTGAGATAGGAGCTTACCTTCCTAGATGTCAGGACATACTATATGCAACCTGTTTAATTAAATCAGTGTTGAATTGGTGTAAAAAATGGACAGAGAGATCATTCTTAAAAATGCAGAAGGTTTTTTCTGTATATGAATATTTATTATATGATAAACATAGTTTTCTTCAGGAGTAGATCAGGATAGATTATTTAATAACTGGGGCTAGCCCAACTGGGTATCCATTTGGCAGAAAATAAAATGAATCCCAAAAGGATTTAAGGCATAAATATAATAAATAAAGCAGTAACCATCTTTGGAGAAAAGGAGAAAACAAATATAATGTCCGGGTGAATATAAAACAAGAAACATGTTAATAGAAAAATAATGAGCCAACATTTTAGAGGAGAGCAAATCAATTGACCAATAGACTAAGAAAAACACCTTAAGTATATTAGTAGTCAGGGAAATGAATCAATGAATATTGATCATTGGTAGAAAAATAAGTTTAAAAAATCTTCTGTTGCTAGCAGAGACAGGAGGGAAAGGGGATTATCATACTTTAAATGGAGTTGTGTTTTTTTTCCCCTGTAATATTGCTAATGTGATGGTATAATTTTCTATCCAGGGAGAAACGTGTTGTAATGAAAAGTTCAGTTTATTTGTTCTTAGAATATCATTGTGTGGTTCAGCCACTTAGTACCCTGACTTTAGACCACCTACATAAAGTCTTTTAGCTTCATTTTCCTAGTGAGATGAAGGTCATCATCCTTAGCTGATCACTTCTAAAGCTGAATGTCAGATAATGTGTCATTCAGAACTTTGGATAGGACAAAGAGGAGAGAGGGGAAGAGAGGGACCAGGGGATAGGAAAGATAATGGAATGAGATGGACATCATTACCCCAAGTACATGTATGAAGACAGGAATGGTGGGATTCTACTTTATGTACAACCAGAGAAATGAAAAATTATGCTTCATAAGTGTACTATGAATTGAAATGCCTTCTGCTGTCATGTATAACAAATTAGAATAAGTAAATAAATTAAAAAAAATGTGATTCAGAGAATATTAGGACAGGCCCTGAACCTTTCAGTAATGGAGTCCAAGAACAAGTACGTAACTTTTGACATGTGTAAGGAAAGAAAAGTTACTTATAACTTGCAGTAAGAAAAAAAAAAGTGGTGGGTGGGTGGGGGAGAAGGCTTGATTTCTTGGTTGCATTTAGCACTAGGTCTCAGTTTTGTAGGTATAACAGCACTGCCCAATAGAATGCTCTTGTGATGAGGAAGATGTTGTGATCCATGTGTTTTCCAGTATGGTAGCCACCGGTCACATGACTTTTGAGCAGTTAACATGTTATTACTAAGTAACTGAATTTTTAAATTTTAAGGAATTTAACGTACAATTTAAATTGTTACATGTAGATAGTATTATAGTAAAGAGGACAAAAAAAATCTAGTCTACATGCACCTATTGTAACTTGAAACAGATCATAAAAGGTTGCTGTTTAAAGTACAATCAGAGCTATATGGGATTTGTACTTGAAGAGAGTAAAATGGATATTAAAATGTTGTTTGGTACAAAGAAGGTCCGAATGAGGGAACTGTTGACAGAAGATATTCAATTCGAGGAAGCATTAATCCAAGGAAGACTCCCTAGCCAGAAGTCAGCCTTGCTCTTATAGGTGCTTTCTTAGTGCAGCATTTGTTTTTGTCTTTGCAGTTTGTTGACTGCCCAAAACAGTGTTCCCTTTGCAGTGTGTGTCTTCACTTCTTGCTCTCAAGGTTGTAGCCCTGGCTCTGCTCTTTTCTCTGTTGTGGGTCTTTGCTGTGAGCTTCAAAATGGACCACATACCTGTCTTCAAGGAGCTTTCCTTTTCTAACATTCTAGGACCTTTTAAAAAGTGAGCTTATTTTTCATGGACTGCATCACGAGAGTGTTGCTTGTGCCATGATTTAGGGATCCAGATGTGAAGGATTCTGTGCCAGCTGTCTCATCCTATACATGGGAATGTCTCTCAGCAGCATCTTTCAATGTGTAAGAAATAACATTTTGGCTGATACTTTAAATATACGAAATAGAAAATCTGGAAAAAGTTGGGGTTTCTGCACATGTCTGTGAAACAAAGGTGTATTTTACTGTATTTATTTGCAAAATAGAATACATCTCTGACTCATGGATTAAACTAATAAACAACTTATACTACTTAAATTTTACAAAGAGCAAAGGTATTTGATTATTGATATATGGTTTCCTGAAGTTTTATGTGTCCTTTTTGTTTGTTTTTTATAGAGTCCAGTGAAGATAAATCAGATTAGCCTGGATGAAAGCGGAGAACACATGGGCGTGTGTTCAGAGGATGGCAAGGTATGGTGAGGACAGGGTCTTGTCCAAGTTCCTGGTCCAGCACTGAGTGCTATGATTTTATCCGACCCCAGGTGATCGGAAATGCATTCTGCTTACTATATACCTGCATTAAGAGAACCCTGATTATTCTTTTGAATATTGGACTTGCTTCTGATTGCTTATTATTAAAGTAAAATATATTTTGCACAAATGTACCTTAGGAAATGTAATTACAAGAATGTCAATAATATAACTAGTATTAAGCTGATTAACAGCTGTGGCAGGGTGACGTGTCACCTTAATCATTACTTCTATGCCACTTATACCTCAGTGACTAGTTTGCAGTTCCTGCAAGACAGTAGCTTAATGCCTTTCTGCCATAAATCCACAAAATTGGATTTTGTGGGCATGATTTCTGTAGGCTGGTGGTTTTCATTTTCACACACAAGTTATGAATGTTTCTCTTGAATTATAGAATCTTTTGATAAGCAATCATAGTTTATCAGAAGAATAAAGTGTCTTACAATGGCCACATTAAATAAATGTAAAATCAATATATGTACAGTTTTCTAAAAACCTGGCACCTACTTCCTTGACCGAGGACATACATCATTTGTGCAGTGTATAACTAACAATTATCAGTGCTTCATGCTGATGTTGAGCTGTGACATTTAGTGGTTGCAGTGATTGATTTTTCACTTATAAGAATGTCTTTTTTGTTTTTAAGTCGATAGAAGTCTTTTCTAATGTTGGTTTGCAATGATAAAATTCTAATGCACAGTGTATTTAAGCTACTTTTCTACAATAACAGTTTAAGAAGAGACTGCATTAAGAATCATTATAGAACCTTACGTATTCCCTACTGAATAGAGATTTCCTAATCTAATTTTGTATTTTTATGGGCTTTAAATTCAGTGGGCCATTAAGATGAGCAAATTAAAAACAATATACTCAGTAAAAAGAGTTATAACCATTTGTATCTATTAACAATGTTATATTTATTAATCTATTAATAAAAGCAACGTGAAATCTTTTTGACATGAGAATGCATTTTGTATATCGAAGTCTAATGTTGCCCAAAAAGTCTTTTGAAACAGTAATTGGAACACTAGTGCTTTTCAAAAAGCACTGTCAAATTTTCCAGTACTTTGTGAAATTCTGAGATGAACGTAGTTGTCAGAGGAGAGGAGGAAAGAGTTAGTTTGTGCAGAAATTGAGAAAAATCATCCACACTATTGAAACACTTTTATGTTCATGTATTTGCAAAGAAAGTTAATTTTCATGTTGTTTTCTTAAATGCAAAAAATTTATTCCAGACTGATAACCAATTTAATTTGATGAAAGAATATTTAAGGTTTTAATTGCATATAGAGTTTTTGCTAAGATATTTTAGGAATTTTCAGAAATGTTGAAGAATTACTGTGAAAATGGAATATTTTAACTACTTCATCTGGTGCATAGTGACATGACCCCGAGATATCTCATGGTACCCTTGTTAACAAACACCTTTGTTTGCCTATTTTAGTAAAGTTTATGACTGCCATATTTTCATATTGACCCATGATGTATTTTAAAAAATGGTTTTCTCACATTTTATTAGCATTAATAGAAAGAAAAGTAAATCTTCAGAGTACACATGTTTATTTTAGCCAGTCATTATCATAGGTTAATGAGTGTTGTGAAAATTGAGAAACTAATACAGAATGATACACTAATGTGAGTAATGACGATTAAAGCCAAGGATGTTTACAAAGATAAATCCCAGCTATTCAGTCTTAATGCATCTTTTGTTTAAAATATTTTGTTGTTGTTGTTGTAGTTGGACATAATACCTTTATTTTATTTATTTATTTTTATGTGATGCTGAGGATCAAACCCAGGGCCTTGCACATGCAAGGCAGGCGCTCTACTGCTGAGTCACAAGTCCAGACGCCCTAATGCATCTTTAAATGGCTGTTGTGATCTTTGCTTTTTGAGTGTGTTAAGATAAATAGTTATTTATCTTTATTTCGAAGATAACCTTTGATATTTGCATTTATTTTTAAAGTCATATTTCTAAGAGTTGGTTAAAATTTACCCTGTTTGCTCACAGGGACTCATTTCTGTTCTTTTTTCCCCATGACTTCTCTTTAGTTGTGTTCTAAATTTTGAAATACACAAATGCATTTATCTTATGTGCATGTGTCTACATATATATTCAGTTTTATTTTACTGGCATGTTATAGGTTTACTTTCAGGATGAAGACATACAGGGTTTCTCATCTCTTGCATATGTTCCCTTTAGTATTATAAAATTCTGGGTCAAAATCTTTTCTCTCCAAATTTTGGAGATGTTACTCTCATTTTTCTGACACTTTGTAGGCCTTGGAGCTTGACTAATAATAATAATAATAATAATAATAATAATAGGCTTGTCTAATAATAACAATAAGAAGAAACAGCAATAATAAATGGTCCTATAATTCATTTTGGCACTTTATGTCTAGTTTTGGTCTCTTTTCATTAATTTTGTCTGGAATTTAGTAAATCCTTTTGATCCATATACTAAAGTATTGTTTTCATTTCAGGAAAGTTTACCTCAGTTATAATTTTGATTATTACTTCAGTTCCATTTGTTTTCATTTCTTCAAAGAAATTCAATAATACATGGCTGGAGGCAGTATTACTTAGAGGCCAAGTGCAAAGCTGCGTTCAGCTTTTTGGGCTGGTATTCCTGCTCTGCTGCCCTGAGGTGTGTGCATTGCTTGGCTTCCCAGTTCCTCCATTGCCTCAGCTGGACAGGGGGTGCAAAAGGAGACCTTCATGGAAATGTCATGAGGTGCCACTCAATTACAAATCACCTTTTTTTTTTTTTTTTGGCCATTTATTTCCTCTTTGTGGCCTAGCCTGTTTCCCTCTTCTATTATAGTACTTAAATTTTTCAATGCAAAAGGTAGAATGGATAAGTACTGTTAACTCCCTCCCCCCCCCCT
>NW_026000153.1:14721553-14735613 GCF_001458135.2 Marmota marmota marmota | reverse complement strand
TTAACCCCCCCCCCCCCCCCTTTTTTTTTTTTTTGAAAACACACAGATTGTAAGAAGAAGTGGTCATATTATATAATAACTTAAATTCACACTTTGCTTTCTCATTGGTTTTATCCTTTGATTTCTCTGTAGTCAGAGACAGATTTTCTATTTATTACTTTGCTGCTTTGCTTTTCTTCCAGTGTCAATTTCGTTCCTTACTGCTTTGTGGAATAGATTTTTATTCTATTTTGCATTTTTAATTTTCCTGGAATCTCTCTTCTGGCTCTATTTTCGTATCAACCTGATATGTAATTTAAAAAACAACAACAATTATGACTTCTTATATGCCTTAGAGTATTGGACAGTACTGCCTAGTGGTTAGGAATGGAATAATGTGGTCTCTTTTTAGTTGTACGACAGCAGATAAGTGATTTATGTCTCTTTGTGCCTCAGTCTCTTTCCTCCCCTATAAAATAGGGATAATCACAATATCTACTTTATGATAATTAGGACGACTAAATGAGTTCATATCTGTAAATTACTTGGATATTACTGGTACAGAAGAAACAGTAATTGTTAGTTATCACTGAAGTTATCATTATCATCACCCTGTTTTTCTGTTGGGGTTTCCAAATAGTTTTCTAATTTTTCTTTGGCTAGTGGTTACCATTACATCATCTTTAAAAGCATAATTTTTCTCTGAGTCTTTGGAGTGGTATTCTACAGTTTTTTAAATAGATTGTGTATTTTTTGTTTCTTTTGTTTTATCTATTTCATAACAGGAGAAGAGCTCTTCCTGATTCCATGTTAGCAACAGATTCAGTGCTTGACTTTTTCTTGGCCCTGCCTGATTTATTTTGGATGTTAGAGAATCACCTTCTTAGATTGACAACAGGGGTCTTCAAATGAGCCTGATTTCCTTTGACTGGAGTAATTCAGTGAAGGCAGCCCTCCCTGGGGAAGTGGAAGGCTCCCCTGTTATCACTCCCTGCTCCCTGATTTTCTACCTGGGCGGACTGTATGAAAACCAGCAATCTCTCCTGCGAGGGTCATGTTCACTACTGCTCAAGATGTAATGAAAGCTTGCATGGGCACCCCTGTTCTCATTCTTGACTTATTTTTATTTGGAAGTTGGGGTTTGAGAGAGGTTGTTAGGAGGAAATGTGAACCAGAGGGGTTGTATGGTGTTCTGGCCATTTTGGTCATAGTTCCTCTATGTCCAGTGGGGTATGGCATGGTTTTTTAGTTGACAAATATATAGAATTCCATGCTAAAGTGGAGAAAGACTATACATCTTCCTTCCTGTTCCATTAGGGTTAGGTTTTATTTATTAAGGCAGTAAAACATATTACATACCCCCTGTGGTACTTATGTGGCTCTCTCTGTAGTTCATAAGAATTCTTCTAAGATTTTGCTGGAGATTTGCTATAAAGCCATTTGTTATTAATGTTTTTTCTTCATTAGGTATTTTTGTGGCAAGTTGATAGGGCTGCTCTAGGGGATACCATTATCAAAAGGGTCCTCTATGTTGTAACGTTTAATTTTCTGATTCTTAGCTGAGATCTCCCGGAAGCCAAAACTGTCTGGACTATCATTGAAGAGATTCCCTTCACAGAAAAGTTTGATTTTTGCCAACAAAATGGCCAAATAAATAAAGAAGGAGACAGAAAGGAAATGACTCAGAATCATTTTGGACTATGTTAACTTTAGTAGTCTAATTTGTGACCAGTTAGTTTGGGATATTACGTTAGTGAAGTGAACCACAACATTGACACTTTTATAAATCACCATAATACTGACACTGATTTTTTTAAATGAAATTTGTCTTGTGAAGTTGTAGTGTTTCCTTATGAAAATAGAATATAAGAGCAATGGAGGTAAATGTTATTCAGTTAAGCATAGTATTAGAAGCTATCCTGTGTAGTTACTCCTCCAGTGGTGGCATTTTTGCTTCTGGCTAGTTCTCAAGAATAGTGATGAATAACAATTCCTGTTTTCTAAGAATGTCTTTGGCTTTGTTCTTTTCTCCTCTTCTCTCTCTATATATCCATACATATTTGTATCTTCAATATGGATTCATAATTTTTAAAAGGACATTTATCCCTAGGAATTCATGATATCATCGGATCACAATCCTAGTATTTATCTGCTTGTGTACTGATGTGTCAGTTTTCTGCAGTAGGCCTATGCATCATTTGTTTACATCTCATATTTTTCTGCACAATGGAAATTCCTTATTCTTGAAAATATCTTTACACATCTATAGGCAAAAGGAAGTTTATCCATTTGAATGAGTAGTCTTAATTTATTTTCAACTTCTTTGAGTTGCCTTAATTCAAATTCTGACATTCACACTCTCTATTTAAGGCTTTTGAAGGTTGGTTTTTGTTCTCTTCTGTTCTTCTAATACGGTGTGTGAAAAATTATCTTTATTTGCAAATTTTAAGCTATCTTATTAAGATATAAATATAATATAAAGATATCATGTAGAAGAATGGTCTTTGGGTTCTGAGTACTTGGGTTCTGGTCCCAACTCCTATGCTTATGATTGTTATAACCTTAGGCAAGTCATTTAATTTACTGAAGAATTATCTGTTAAACAAGCACATTGGTGTTTGATCTTATCCTGGCAGTGTGGCTGTGAGGATCAAATGAGATAGAACAAGATCTCCAACCATAGCAACGTAGTGTCCATTATGAACCTTTAAAAATATCACTTTAGGGCTGGGGTTATGGCTCATTGGTAGAGCGTTATCCTAGCATGTGAGAGGCCCAGGGTTCAGTCCTCAGTACCACATAAAAAGACATAAGTAAAATAAAGGTATTGTATCCAACTACAACTAAAAAATAAATAAATAATGAGAAAAAAATCACTTTACCCCATCAAAGTTTGATTTGCTATGGTGGGATCCAGCCATTTGTATCCATGGATTTTACATGTTTAATCAGGTTTGAAAACCATGGAAATAAAGCATATTAAAACATTTAGGGATGTAAAGTGGTAGGAGTATAAGGCTTGACATAAGACTGTGTTGTGACATTATTGTGCTGAGAAGGAATCAATTGTTAGAAGGGAAATTCATCTTACAACTTCAGTAGTAGTTCATACTGAGGACACTTCATTAAGGGGGCCACTTGTTGATTCCCTTCACTAAGATTCAGGTGATACAAGACCTTCTTACCCAGTTTTCTTAGAGTTTTGGGGATCTGTCAAGTTAAACTTCCCATGGTGAAGTCAAACCCTGAATGCAGATCTTCCCTTTTCTTACTTCTTAACCACTATTTTGTAACAAATTCAGTATATCCTGTACTTGTACATTTATGTAAAAACAATGACTTTATACACTCTGAACAATGAGACATAAAGTGGTAGTAGGCATATCTGTGTTTGCCATGTCAAGAATACATATTTACCCTGAGGTTTTCTCTTAGAATGTATTCTTGACATGGCAAAAAGAGACAACTTCAAGGTAAATCAAATTCCCTCTGGGTTACATTGTATCATATGCTATTACTGGAACTCAAATAACATACCTGCACAAATGTGTGAAAGTAATAGTCGCAAAATGAATGGAACATCTTGAAGATTTTATCTGTTAATGCATGAAGCTTTCTCCAAAAATCATATAATATGAGTGAATTTTTTTGCTTGTGACTTGAATGAATGAACTCCTTGCAATTTACTTAAAATTAAAACAAGAAGAAATTGAAAGCTTGGATAGTCTTACATCTATATAAAAATTAAATTTGTTAATAAAAACCTCATAGAGAACTCTTATTTAGCATGTTTGTGCTACTGTAACAGCATAGCTTAGACTGGGTTATTTTTAAATGACAAAAACTTATTCCTCACAGATCTGGAGGCTGGTAAGTCTAATATGAAGGTACTGATTCAGCGTTATGAGGGCTGCTTTCTCTGCTTCCAACGTGGCACCTTGTCACTCTGTTTTCATAGCAGAAGGATGAATATTCTGTTGTTACATGGTAGAAGGCAGAAGGAATAAGGGTCTAGCTAATACCCTTGATTCCTTTTATAAAGGAACTAATAACCCACCCATGAGGGCACAGCCCTCCTGAAAGTAATACCTCTTAACACTATCACCTTGAGGGTTAGATTTCAGCATAAGAAATTCGGGCAGCACAAGCATTCAGACCTTGTTTGAAGCAAAGCCATTAGACACAAAGGACTTCACTGATGAATTCCTCCAAAATTTAAAGAAAAAAATAACAACATTACCCTGGAGACTAGAAGAATGAACATGTCTCAAGTATTGGGAAATAGTTCCCATTGGCCCTAATACTATTACTTAGTTCCAGGTCTTTAAGATCCCCTGAAATTATCATCCTCTATTGGCAAGTACATAAATTGATTAAAATCAGTTTATGAAGTGGTTTGGCTGTCTATTAAATGTGAACTTGTTTGCAACCTATGATGTAGCATTTCCATCCCAAGTTATACACCCTTTATAGATGTCCATAAAAGTGTACCAAAATATTTGTAATGAGTGTTCTTCAGCATATTATTCATAATAGCCCCAATCTGGGAACGCCCCGAGTGGTCATTAGTTGAATGGGATACATGAATTATAGCCATACATTTAAATACCATACATCAATGACAGAGAACCAACTACTACTATATGTAACAATTTGGATAAATCCCATGGAGAAAATTTAAATGAAGAAGCCAGTGGAATAGTACATAATTCCACTTATATAAAATTCGAACACCAGCATGACTTATCCATGGTGATGTATTCTAGGATAGTGGTTAATTTGAAGGTAGTATTAGTCAGGAAAGGGCACAGAGGGTTTTCATGGGTTCTGTTTCTTGATTTGACTGATGGTTGGCAGGTTAGATTGATGTCATAAAAAAATGTGTCAAGCTGTAAATTAATTTTTTGTATCCTTTACAGTGTATATATTATACCTCAGATTTCCTTTTCATTTTTTGTTGCTATGGTCTAATTAAAGGACTCAGAAAATCATAAAAATATGAACAAAGTAGTCTGAAACAACTTTAAGGTAGGCACTGATAAGTGGGAACTTAAATATTGCATTTATACACTCTAGATTTAGCATAAGATTGAAAATGAAGTGCAGTTCACCTAATCTTTTACCACATTGATCTACGTGGCTGATATATACCTGTATATGTATATGATATATGTATATATGTACACACACACATATGCACATGCTCCCTTTTCCTTTAAGGGATAAAATAATACTTCCTTTAGGATAACTTATGGGAAGTTCATAAAAGAATATTAGTAACCTGTTTATATATACTTCATTTTTGAAGGTTGGCATCCATTTAATAAATTTGTAATGAGTGAAGGGAATTTTGTCCATAGGATGCTTATGAAAGCTTAATAGCAATAGAGTGCTCTTACCTTTATGGAATTGTTTACCCTGAGAATTTAATAGTGACGGTAGGGTATTAGAATTATTAAATGTTCTACTTTTGTTATTTTTAGTTGCTATTATAATTGAATAGTATGCATTCTCACTGACTCAGCAGTCTTTTCCATTGTCATGTTGAACTAACATGATCTATTTAATTTTTAGGTGCAGGTATTTGGATTATATTCTGGAGAAGAATTTCATGAGACTTTTGACTGTCCTATTAAAGTAAGTTTTTAATCTTTCTAAGGTTTTCTCATCTCAGGCAATAAAGATTATCAGTAATTCAAATATTACTGATCCAGTCCTGTATTAATTTTGTCAGTCAATGTCTGTTCATCAGTTATGATATGCTGATACCATTTGGATGCTGTGAAACGAGAGCAGGATGTACATTAAGAGACTGTGATGTGTCTATCTTCAGGGAGTTTTTATTTTGGTGGTTATATTGACATGCATGCACATACATGGACACCCACTGACACAGATACACAGTCTGTGCTCAAAAACTTAGGTAAAATAGCACTACAGTTCAAAGATAAAAAGTCACTATTTGCAATTCTTTTTAGTGATGGCTTCATAGATGGAGCAGTATTTGACTGGGCTTTAATAAATGGACAGGGGCAGATAGAAAAGCTGGCTTTCCCTGTGGAAGAATAACAAAATAGAAACGGAGGTGTTAGAAAGTTCACATTGTGTTCAGGAAGAGTCTAGTTTAGGTAATGCATAAAAGACTGATTTGTCCAGAGAAGTATACAGACTGACTGACTAGAACTATCTCAGTCTGAAAGCTAAGGAATTGGACTCTGTCTGATAAAAGGAAATTATTGAATGTTTAAGAATAAAGGAGTGACATTAATTAAGCTAATTTTTAGGAAAATTAATACAGTCCTTGTATACTATGTAGATTGCTGGTCTGATAGACAAGAGGCAAGAAGACCAGTTTTAGATAACAATTATGGTAAAGTGTGCTTGTTAAAAAAGAAGAGGTCATTCATTTTTTTACCCATTTGTTTATTCAAACACTTATTGACCATTAGGTAAAGGAGAGATAAGATCTGACAGGTGTTTTATAAAGGTGAATTTACCATAAGGAAGGGTGATTTAAACAGGAGAGTGGTGATAAGAGACAATTCAGCAGGCTAATGGAATACTCTGGGAAACATATCAGGAGCTTGGTAAAAAAGTGATCATGAGTATTTAAGATAGAGTAGAAAAAATGAATTTAGGCAGCCCATGGGAGGTAGACTTTTTAGCTTTAGTGATACATTCGATGAGAATGATCAAAAATAGAGGAGCTGAAGGTAAATTCAGGTTCTTGCTTTGATAATGGTGTGAGAATGCATTAAGGGATGGTTTGAGTAAGGACATTGCTAGTTTGGTCTTGGATTTAGATAACTGTAGTACATTGTATTACAGAGGTTTTAGAAACATGAGTATGGACTTTAGGATAGATTCTGGCCCTTAAATACAAAGTTGGTACCTGCAGTTGAGTAAGATAAACCCATTTTAAAAGATATTATTCCATTTAAACTATAGAGTGAGAAGAGAAGACCAATCTTGAAATTCTGGAGCATCCTAAATTTAAAGATTCAGGTGGTAGAAGCAAAAATAGTAAAGGAGTGGTCTGAGAAGCAGACACCAGAAGAGCTAGACACTAGAAGAATGGTGTCAGGCACACCAAAGAGACAGGGCTTCCAGGGGAAAGAAGTAGGTCACAGTGCCAAAGGCAGCTGAGGTTTTAAATGGTGGGAAGACTAAATCAAATATACTTTATTCGTTAATTATGATGTTTTTGGTGATCACAGTGAGGACAACTTCAAGAGGAAATTGGAGGTGAGGGTGTCAAAACAACCAGTAATTTTATTTCTCATTCAGGAAATTTGGTAATAAAGAAGATAGATTATGTGGCAGACAAATCAGGCAATGTCTAGAGAATGTTTCTGCAGATCACATTTTGGCTGATGGTAAGAATTGGTAGAGAGGGAAAGATTGAAAATAGAAAAAAATACTGGAGCAGCACTAAGCAGTGAGATTGACCGTTTAGGGTAGATAATTTTGGAAAAAGCCTTTTCTATCTGCGTGTGAGACAGGGACAAGGTGAGGTTCAGCCCAACTATGGCAAAAGTAGGGCAGTGAAAGAGGAGCAGTTTATGGTAGTGGCCCTAGTGGCTTTATTTTCTTATACTTGAAGGGGAGGAAGCAGGGAAAATGATGTTTTTCATTTGCAAAGATGTCTGTTTTGCCTTAAAAGAGAACTAGAAGGACTCTTCAGAGATTTTAAGAATGTAAAACAATACAATATGTAAATGCTTCTATATTAGTGTTTAGGATCGATTAGGAATGTGTTGAAGGGAAAGCTAACCTGAGAGGTAGGAGTGGTTAAAAAAAATGAAGGGCCCTATGCTAAGCCCTAAAAATGACAGTGTGAAAGAAATCTGTTAACATATTCTGTTGAAGAAGGGAAATATATTAGTCCATTAATAAATGTTTTTAGTCGAATGTTAGAAAAGATCAAAATTAATTAAGTTGCTGGTTTTATGGATAGTCTGGCGTTTAAAAGGCAGAATATATGCAGGCTTAGAGCCGTAACAAATGAGCCCCAAAAGAGGGAGTTGTGCTAATTGGAGCCACTAGAGTATCATTATTGCCTTCATTGTCCGCCCCCTACACACTGTATGTCAATGATATTATATAATCGTAAAGCCACTAGCAGTAACAAGGAGTGTTAACAAGAGCAGCCTTGGGAGAGACCTGTATAACAAGGGACTGAGGAGAGATTTGAATGGAAAGCTAAAGAGAATCATAGGGACAGGAACTTAGGTTTTGGGCCAGGGGTAAGGACCCTAATGATTAGTTCTATACCTCTTAGGTCCTCTACCTCTATTGCCTCAACCTCTGACGGGGCCTTGGTATAACTGGAAATTGTGTGGAAGGCTATATTGACTCATGCTTCCACTTGGTGCCATTCATCGTGGAAGCCATCTTGAACAAGGAGGTAGTCAGGTTCTCTCAGTGGGTTTTTTCTATGAATTGTATTTAGTTACCAATAGTTTTGACACCCGGCTACCTTAAAGACCTTCTTTGTTGCCTCTGAAGAGGAGGTATCTGCTTATAGGGGGTCTTCACTGAGTGAAAATTAGAACGAATCATTTTTATCCTTAGAGTTTTGACCTGACTTCAGAGAATTTTCACTTAAGAGCAAAACTCATAGGGAAGAATTAAAGAGCTTTGGTTTATGTAGAGGGCAGTCAAGGGAGTGGGAGGTTGTGGGGATGGGAAGGACAGTAGAAAAAGACAGATATTATACCCTATATACATGTATGATTACACTAGTGGAGTGACTCTAAACCATGTACAGCCAGAGGAATGAGAAGTTGTGCTCCATTTGTGTGCTATATGTCAAAATACATTCTACTGTAAAATAAATAATTAATTTTAAAAAGAACAAAACTCAGTCTCAGAATATTACTGCATGTATTACTTCGTACCAAGGTATTAGGACAGCTTTTAGGTCATGCTGCTCATAATGTATAAAGGGTTTTCATTCAGTGCTTTAACTGTGACTCTTATACTAGGCTTGGATTCTTTTCTCTTGTAGATCATTGCTGTACACCCACATTTTGTGAGATCCAGTTGCAAGCAGTTTGTGACTGGAGGGAAGAAGGTAAATATTTTGTGTCTCTGTTGTGATGTGGAGCTGTTGAGGGGTGTTTCATTTGATCTGTAATTTGTCTTTAATGTCTTTAATGTCTAACTATTCTTCAGGAGAAATTTTGAGAAAGAAAAATGTAATGAAATTGTAAGAACATTATCTCTTGGGGTTGTTGTGACCTCAGTGTTTTTCACTACCTTCCTTTGAAGTAGGTACAGGACAAGATTAAAAGAGATGTTACTCCATCTCCACCTAGAGATTTGATATATTGTCTCTTCCACAAAAAAAGAGGCAGCATTTAAAAATTAAAAAAAAGCAATTAAATTAGTGATGTTTCTCCCCTTTACAGAAAATCTCTTTCAGGCTTTGATAACATTTTAGGATAATTATTGGTACTCTGTATTATCTTGTTCCTGGCACATTTTATTATCTCAGTGAAACCTTTCTCTACATGATTATCTTTGTAATTATAATAAGTTCTCAAATTAAAGCATCATTCTGCTGATAGTATAAGTCAATTTTTATCTATTAACCAGAAATATTTTCAAAGCCATTTTTATAGCAAAACACTATCCATACTGCAACTATAAATATTATTGCTTATTCGCTTTAGAGCCAGTGAAAAGCAAGTAGTCTGTGCCTTTCCCCCCCCTCTTTAAAGTAGTATATAGATACAGTATGTATATACTATATTTTTTGAGGTCCAGCTACTCAATTGTTTTGAATGTTATAGTTATCCTTTGTTTCCCCATGGTCTGGTAGTTCATGGAATGATGGCAGAAAAGTATACTGGTCATTCCCTAAGTCACTGTAATGCGTATGGGGCAGGTCTGGGGAATCCTGATTTGAGCCCAAGGCATGAAGCCAAGATTGCACTAACTATTATTTCTGCTTGCGGGGTAGCTCCTTTCCTTCCACCTCATAACCCATTGTTATTCTTTGGTTCTAGTCTGATTTGCCTTATGTAAAAATATTCGTGGTACTAGTTAATTGCAGACTTACTGTCACATTCTCTATTGTAGACCTATACCTCATCTACTCCTATAAAAGTAACTCCCTTCCTTGCCCTTTTCAGCCTTAGGAAAGAGCAGCTTTAAAACTCCACATATATTACTTTATTAAACACATTTTTGGAGAATTTTGTGTGTGATAGAGCATAAACTCACTTAGCTGTGATTTGAGCTTTTGCATTTTCATTTAAAACTCAGTGAGGATAAAGCTTTGGTGGAGTTTAAACAACAGTTGCTTATTATTTCATAATCTGAAAATTAAAGAGTGGCTTAGCAATTAAGTTCCATATAAGGGTCTGTTGAGAGGCTGCATTCAAAATATTGGCTCGGGCTGCAATTATCAGAGGCTTTATTGGTTCTGTAGGGTGTGCTTTGAAGATGTTTACTGACTTCTTACAAGTAATCTACATTGTACTTAAAATATTGATGAATCTTTTTGGTTTAAATATTTCCCTATAGTTTAATGCAGTTTTGACTTCTGGTTTCCAATTTTAGGAGTTAGAGATTTTACCATCTCCTATTTCTTAAAGATATTAGAAATAAGAAACATAATAGGAGTTTTACTCTCCAGGTAGGACTCAGAATCTGAAGATGAGATTCTCCTGTGTTAGTTTGGTTCTTAACAATTTATGTATTTGTGAAGTTTAATAATTTTCACTTTTTGTGTGAGGGATAACAGTAATCTCATCAAATTTTCATTAATTTTGCTACACATGTCTACCTGCAGAATGCCTGGGTTACATAATAACATATTCTTCACCCTTATATTTAGTATTTGATAACATATACAGGAAGAATAGTGTGAACTTGGCAGTTTGGGTCAGATTTTTTGAGTAAAGTAAGTGAGCATTGTGGAAACAGTGGTTACCTAGCATCTCAGTGTTGGCAAGGTTATATAGGAAGAACTTGGAGTTTATGGGATACAGACATGATAAACAATAAAATAAGTAGAATTCAAGTAAGAACATCAGAGTTTTGATTCATCTCTTCACTTATTGACTTTTTGATAGGTGATTCTATGTTCAGTTTTCTCTAAGAAAGAATTCTGACTTCCCCTTTCCTTATTCAATTCTCCAGGAATGCATCTGTGCATTTCTTTTTTGAAGCACAAAAAGATGTTAATGTGTAAATAAAATGAGACTAAGTAAAAACGATTCAGCTCATCTGGTAAAAAAGAATTTAAAAATGATTTTATTACCAAATTAGAATTTCTAAATTAAAATAATTTTTTAAAATACAATAAGTTTTAAACATTATTGTATACAAGACTTAGTACTGGGCCTGATAAATGTACATGTGTAATATTTTGAAGTGAAAAAGCATGTGATTACACATGTTGGTTTCAATATGTTAAGTAATTTTTCTTTTAGATTTTTTAATAGTTTTATTGATAGATAATTCATATACCATAAGGTTCACTAATTTAAAGTATACTATTCAATAGTTTTTAGTGATATTTATAGTGTTTTGCAGCCAGCAATATGATTTTAGAACATTTTTATCCCCCTTTAAAAAAATCCTTTTGCCACATCATCTTTCCTCCTTTCCTTCCATGCCTAGGTAACCACTAATCTACTTTATCTGTAAATTTGCCTATGCTGGACATTTCATATAAATAGAATTATATATAATCTTAGAGCTGGCTTTTTTTATTAGTGTTTTTGGTGCATGTGTGTTGTAGCATGTATCAGTACTTCATTTCTTGAGATGATGAAATATTATTTTACTTTATGGGTATATCATCATTTATCTGCTTTATCAGTTGATGAACATGTGGGGTCTTCCTTTTGGTAATTATGAGGAATGCTGCTGTGAACATTTTATACAAGTTCTTGTGGCTATGTGTTTTCATTTCTCAATTGCAAGGTTTTTGAATCATATGGTAACTCTATTAGCATTTTGAGGTACTGTCAAACTGTTTTTCTAAAGTGACTGTACCATTTTACATCTTCTACAGAAATACCTGAGGGTTTCAGGTTTTCCACTTTGTCCCTAACATTCATTTTTGTCTGTCTTTTTGATTGTAGCCATCCTGGTGCATATTAAATGGTATCCCATTGTGATGCTCATTTTTGTTTCCCTAATGACTTAATTATGTCACATATCTCCTTTCATGTCCTCATTGACAATTTGCATATTTTCTCTGAAGTAATGTCCACTTAAGTTCTTTGCCGATTTCTAAACTGGGTTATTATACAGTTGTAAACATTCTTTATGTATTCTGAATGCATGTTTCTTATCAGTTATATGATTTGCAAATATTTTTTCCCAGCCTCTGAGCTGTATTTTCCCTTTATTGATGACATCTTTAGAAGCACAAAGTTGTATCTAAGATACCCAAGTCCAAGATCATAAATATTAATGCTTATATTTTCTTCGAAGAATTTGCAGTTTTACCTCTTAAATTCAGTCGAGGATCTACTTTAAGTTCATGTTTGTGAGTGATGTAAGGTAGGGTTCTAAATTCATTCTTCTGCATGTGGCTATCCATTTGTCCCACCACATGTTGAAACAACTCTTCTTGTGTTGGCCCCTTTGTTGAAAAATCAGTTAACCATAAATGTCAGGTTTTAATTCTGGACTTTCAGTTCTGTTGATCTGTATGTTTATGCTTGTGCCAGCACCCCTTTTAGGTTTTATGTATTTATTCATTTTTGTGGTTCTGAAGATCAAACCCAGGGCCTATGCAAGCTAGGTAGATGCTCTACTGAAGGACATTTTCAGCTTCATCTTTTGGGTTTTAGAGCCACTAAGTTTGCTATAGTTACTTATAGGATGACAAACAAGTTAATGATTACTCTTATAACATTTTGAATTTCAGTTCTTTCCCTTTTCAAAAGCCAGTATAATTTTTCTGACTTACATTAGAGGCTTTAAAAATTTAAGGGTGTCCTCTAAGGATTTGTAGCATACAAACTTTGGACTCATGTCTTTATTATGTAAATGTGTACTTCATAGTAAAAAGTAACATTTATTTGATAAACTATAATGACATCTTTGAATACAGTACACCCTCTTGGTGTGCTCACAGTATCTTCTCTGTATACACTTTTAAAGATCACTGATACTACATGCTTTTGACATTATTGTGTTCTGCTTATTTTGTTGAAGATATTTCAGGAAGTGTTTTTTCTAATTTCATTATAAATATGTCTTTGATTTTAAAACCAAAGATTTTAGAAGATGACATTAAGAAGGGAGGACTATTATGCAATGATTTGTTTTGTTTAGAAAGTGCTAGCAAAGAGGAGGTACTCATCTATAACTAAGTTATGGAAGTTTATGCCTTTGAAAAATGAGAAAAGCAAAAACACTATTGGCCCAATTGCAATGCGTATCACTTCAATTGCAATTTTAAAGTAGCACCATAAGCAGAACAAGTTTGAAAAAGGCAGCATTTAGCAAATGGTGGTAAACCTTGCAATAATCATAGGTGTGTGTCGCGACCCCTTGCCCGCAAGGAAGACGCAACTCAGGAATCTTCTTTCAGCAGTTTATTCAGGCCTTGATTCATGTATCATCTTCTAGTGACCCCGCCCAAGCACAGCCTAATAAAGCCTCCCGCATACCAATCCCAAGCTGCCACGTGGACCTTTCTCATAGGGTGGGAAGGGATTGCGTGCCAATTCTCCATATTAGGAGTTGTTTATCACAGGCCACAGTGGAAGCCGGCGCCATCTTCTAATGGCGGCCACGGTCTAATTAGAACGGCTCACCACAGTTCCCCCTTCTGTTTTATAAAACAATGCAGGCGAAAGTAGAGGTCCTATCCCACTGTGCAGAAGTGGCTGCAATGTATGGTTCAGTCCTAAGGAGGGCCCTTCCCTAGACCTGGTCCCATATCAGCCGACGCCTTTTTTCGTAGGGCGGGGCGTGGACGTCAAACCCGCATGCAATAGGACATGCTTTCCTTGAGGTCCGTTGAGGGATCACTCAAGTGCAGTGCCTTGCCTCGCATCCTGCATCGTGACGACGGCGAGAAGTAGGATAACACAGGTAGCCTGGTA
>NW_026000153.1:14708773-14718752 GCF_001458135.2 Marmota marmota marmota | reverse complement strand
GGACCATTTTCCAAAGGGGTATCACCCCACCCTCTAATATGCCCTGCTCAGAAGCAAAGTCAAGATCTTTGCCTAATTTATCCCAACTAGGTACAGTAAGGCTGCCCGAAAATGCAAACCACGGTGCAGCGATATCTATCTTCTGTAAAAATCTCTGTAAAGTACTATGTTTCAGTTCCAAGCCCTTGGAACGTAACAGGCCATCTAGGGCCAGAAGAAGCGGACTTGAAGATGCGGCACCCATGACACAACAACAAAAGAAGCACAAAAAACAAAAGCAAAATGACACAACAACAAAAGAAACACAGAAAACAAAAGCGAAAGTAGAAGTGAAAGTACACAGTGCAGCTGCTGCCCCGCTTTGGTCGCGGATCCCACTTACTTGGGACTAACCCCGCTTTGGTCGCGGATCCCACTTACCTGGGACTAACTGGTGCACCACCCCTGACTGCTGAAAGTTCTGGTTCCCGGGTTTCGGCACCACTTGTCGCGACCCCTTGTCCGCAAGGAAGACGCAACTCAGGAATCTTCTTTCAGCAGTTTATTCAGGCCTTGATTCGTGTATCATCTTCTAGTGACCCCGCCCAAGCACAGCCTAATAAAGCCTCCCGCATACCAATCCCAAGCTGCCACGTGGACCTTTCTCATAGGGTGGGAAGGGATTGCGTGCCAATTCTCCATATTAGGAGTTGTTTATCACAGGCCACAGTGGAAGCCGGCGCCATCTTCTAATGGCGGCCACGGTCTAATTAGAACGGCTCACCACAGGTGTGGATGCCAAGACTCCTCTGCTTGGAGTAGGTGGCAGATCATATAGAGGGAAATGAGAATGAAGACAGATATTATGTGACTGAGAGGTTGTGACCATCTGCCTTTGAGAAACAATTTAATCTTCAAACAAATTAGAGCAAAGACTAGACAGATAAAAATGTAGTGTGGAATAAAGGCATTCTTAACCCTTAAGAACACTAATGTACAGTTTGATCATCTGTTCTCTGATTCTTGGAACTGTATGCAAATTTCTGTAAACAGTGAGTTAGTACAACAGAGACGAGAAGAGCTAAGTAGGAAAATGGAGGTCCTATAATGAGGTATTCATTTCATTCAAAGAACAGTTGAGAGATATCCCAGTTAATATTTTACTCGTTTTAATGTTATTAATATTTTTGATTCCTGTAAAAGAAATTGAAGTAATTAGAACATTGATTTTAAAATAGTGCTGCAAAATAGCAGTGTGGCAGGAAAAAAAAACCTGAAACTGTCATTTGACACATTTATTGATATTTCCTTTTTAAGGTTCTAGCGGCTTAGGTCTTTAGAGAGAGCTTCTTATCCACAAGGTACTGAGAATAGGAGGCTCTAGTTCTGTTTGGCATAAACTTTTATTTTAGGTTTTCAAGGTAACTTCTTAGTAGTTGAATGCCAGAGCTGGATTTATGGATTCCACTGCTTGACACATGAGCATAAAAGCTTATTCTAAATTCTGTTTTGTTTCCATGTTGGAGGGGGAAAAAAGGAAAAAGCCCGTCTCTTAAAAGTGCCAAAGTGCCATTGGAGAGAGGTTTCAAATGCATGAACCATTTTAAGTGTAGCCCTCATGTGTCGCAAGAATTATAATAAATGAACATAGCAAATGAAATTTCTGTTTTAGAAATAAATCTTCCACGTAGACCTTATATGTTTTTATTTTTAATTGTACAACTCTCTCTGTCCACAAGATAAACCTCATATTCATGTGACCTTAACCTTTCAGCTCCAAAGTACACTTCATAATGACTGTTTTTACTACTGTGACAAATTATTAAATTGTTGTGATACTGTTTGCAGTGGAGTTCATTTTTAGAAATGAGATAGTCAGCTGTTTGGTGGTGTTGTAGGATAGAATAAAGGGACCTGGCCAAAGGGACAAGTTGCTTTGTAAGCTGGAAAATGTCAGTCAGCAAGTGAGAGGACCTGCGTGAATGAAATGAGAAGCACTTGACTGTTGGGGGCTGAAGGCTGGTGGGAAATTCTACCTGAAGGACATGGTAGCATAAGCCAGCTTCTTTTAAAAATATAAATTTAAAAAAAGTATTTCAAAATTATTTTCCCAGCTTTTTTGAGGTATATTTAACAAATAAAAATTGCATATCTTTAATGTGTACAGCATGATGAGTTAATATGTATATGTTGTGAATTCATGACCACAATCGGTGTCAGTAACATATCCATTACCTCACGTGGTTACTTTTATGAGAACACTCTAGGTCTGTTCTTTTACCAAATTTCAGTTTTCTAATACAGTGTTATTAACTGTAGTCCCCACACTGAGTGTTTGATCCCCATAAGTTGTCTTAAAACTGAAAATCTCTACCCTTTGACCAAAATCTCTCCATTTTCCCCAGCCCCTGCTGAATATTTTTAGAATTGAGATTGATCAAGCATTCTTTTCCTACTTCTGTGATCACTAAACATGAAATGTCAAGGTGCTTCTTTGTGTGTTTGCTTATTTTCTTGTCAGTTTGGAGTTGGGATTCTTAGAGTTAGAAGGATTTTAACATTATTCCTTTCTAAAAGTCTACTGTGCACAACATTTGACTCTCCAGGATATTTCTGCAAGTTCAGTTGCTTTGGTCATGGGCACTCTTATATATGCACACTTTAATCACACAGATCTTCTGATGGTAGCTTTCAAGTGAAGCCACTGCATATTTTTATAAATTAAAAATTTTTGTGTTAAGGCTTTTTAGTCAATTTATGTTAAACTGCAGGCAAGTACCAAATTTCTGTCCTATTGGTTACATGTTGAACAATTGTAAAATAAATACCTTTATTTCTTCTACATTCTATTGTAAATTGTCGTTCCATTCCTAGAAATTCATTCATGTCTCAATGTACCAAAACTGATTAACCTTCAATTAATAGAAAATAAAACCTAAACATAACTTTCACAAACCCTTTTTTAGGTATGTGGAACCAGATTGTAAAATAATTATATTGTTAAGGTATATTCTTGCAGGGATTTCTGTATATTCTAGACTGGCTGAGCCTAAAAATAGAAATCTTTTACTTAAAATAGTTGTCAGTCTGAAAAACAGGCATTCTCCATTGCTTTCATAATTTTTCATTTGTCTCAAATATCAGTTGCTTATTTTTGATGACTTTATGTAGGATGTTCAGTTTCTTTGGTGCCTATCAGGGATGGCGTGAGGGAAATGTATCCATGGCAAATTTGTTTTCTTTTACATTCCCCTTGAATCGTACACATCAAATTCTTGTTGACATTTTCCGTTTAATAAATTCAGCTAATTTTTTCATGTGTAATGTTAACTACATTCATCGCAGCTTTTACCTGAACTCCAATGGTAAGCCCACTGTCTCTTCCTGGAGCAATCAAATCATCTTTTAATACCAATTGATTATTCTTAATACTAAGAGGTTCCCTCCCTCCCTCATACTACTCTTTCTTTTCTTTCTTTCCTGTGTTGGGGATCAAACCCAGAGCCTTATGCATGCTAGGCAAGTACTCTGCCACTGTGCCACTTCCCCAGCCCTCTCTTTCTTTCTTAAATGATGCTCTGTATAAAACAAAGTGTTAGGATTATAACCATTTTTAATTGGCATCACTAGTATAAACTAAATCATCATTTCACAGAAATATTTGGCTTGTATCTGCTTCTTGAACACAACTTTGTATCAAGGTCCACATTAGGTGCTATACACATATAGTATCTTGCTTTCAGGAATGGTGGGTGGTAGGTTCCAAAAGAATATTAAATAGGACAGTATTAATAGAATGTAGTTATAAAATTATTAACTAATCAAAATGGTGTTGGTAGAAAAATGAGTATTCTGAGGCATTTAAGAGTAAAAAATGTGTACATGTGTATTTATATGTAAGTTTCACTATGAGGTTATTTTGTAATTTTTCTTTGTCTTTAAGCATTTTGGAATCACCTCACCTTGGTTTGGTTGGCTTTGTTTTGTTTTGTTTTTCCTTCTAATTTTCAGCCAACATTCCTCTGATGTTTGTAATAGTGAGAATCAGAACAAACCAAATGTCTAATAATTGTGAATTAGCTGTATAAATGACCCGCGGCCAAAGATCTCCAGGACCCCTGTAGGTATTATGAAGAGGATGCTAAGGAAAAGGGATTGTAGGATTGAGCTGGTGGGAGATGATTTGGGGGACATTTAAGGAAGCAGGAATTTGCTCCAGATTGCATATTGTCAGGAAGCAAGAGTAATTGTATACTTGGGTATTTTAATAAATCTTATCCAGAAGACTAAGAAAAGCCGGCATGGTGGCACATGCCTATAATCCTGGAGGCTCAGGAGGCTGAGGCAGGAGATCACAAGTTCAAAACCAGCTTCAGCAACTGGCGAGACCCTGTCTCTAAATAAAAAATTAAAAAGGGTTGGGGATATTGCTCAGTGTTTAAGCACCCCTTGGTTCATTCCCTCAACCTTCACCACCAAAAAAAAAAAAAAAAAAAAAAAAAAATGACACTAGAAATCTTGGGGCATGAACTTTTGTCTGCTCTTGTGAATGTTTTTGTAGCATTGATTCCTAGGATTAGAATTACTGAGTCAAAGATTATGATTATTTTTTAGGCATTTAATGCTTACTTCCAAGTAAAATTGCATTCCAGAAAAGTATCAGCTGTGTGTGAGTACTTGTTTCACCATATCCTCTTTGCCAGTATTTTCAATGTCTTTTAATTATTACAGATTTTGAACACTTTTATTTATTAGCAACTTGTGTATCTTCTTTTTTGATTTTTTTTTTCTGATTATATTCTTTGCTCAGGGAAGTTTTTAATACTACCATAGAAGCCAGGACGATGAAGGTGGTCTACTTGATATTTATTGTCAGTTTGAGCACAAATTATTGCTGCTTACTAAATAGCCTGCAGCCTTTTCTTCAGTTTTGACTAAATCTGAAATAATTATTTGTGTTCTCAGGGAAACATTAGGAGTCTAAATGAGACTTTAGACACTGAGGTGTGTAGGGAGAGGATGACTATACGTCACCCTGTGGATGTGAGTTGGCCCAGAACCCATCAGTTCTGCCACTCCCATGGAAGCTCCCAGTGACTAACCATTGCACTCAATTAATCCCTGTTTTTCATCAGGATGACACGAGTCGATCATAAAGTGTGAGGGCGGGTTTTTTTGACTTGTTTTCTTCTGTAGATAGTGTTCTGATCTTTATTTTTTCTCTTTTCACTTTGAGCTGAGTGAAGGGCTTATTCAAGTACATAAACCCATGTGTTCAGATAACTTTTTATGTTATTTAAGATTTAGCAGTTTTACATTTCTTTTTCATATAATAACTGTGCATCCATCTATAATAGTGATAATATATAGTTAAAATTAGAGATACTTGTTTATTGCACAGAACATTAATTCAAGTTTAATCATCCAGTGGATGATATTGTGTTTTCTCCACCCTACTACTGAAGGGGTTTGACCTTGAGCCTAGCCCTGGCAGACTGAAAGACAAACCCAGAGTGTTTGGCATTAATAACCAGCTATTTTAAACCTGTAGCATCCATATAGAAGATTGTCCTTTAAAATGGTGAAATTATTAATACACATTCCAATAATTTCTGAAATTATATTTGTAAATGCGAGTTTTGAATATGCAGTTTAAATAGGACCCCACTTCACATATTGGATACAGTTGATTGCTTAACCCATATACGTGGATAGGTAGATATATGTCTGTTATCTGTATTTTTTAATATAAAGGAAACTGTTCATAAATGGCACCCCTTGTATTTAGCTTATTTTGTTCACATTGAACCTGTAGCTTGGATTGCTTGGGTGATAAATTAGCTATTACCTTACATTGTACAGTGTTTTTTAAATTTCACGGTATTGGTCTGGCTATGTAGTTTTCTCAAGATTAGTTAAGGGGCTGGGGCTCAATGGTAGAGCGCTTGTCTAGCATGTGTGGAGGCCCTGGGTTCAATTCTCAGCACGACATACAAACAAATAAATAAATAAAGGTCCATCAATAACTAATAAAAATATTTTTTAAAAAAGACTAGTTAACTTTAAGCACTTGTCCAAAGTCTGTATTGCATTGGAAAAATGTTTACTCAAATATTGGTTATAAGCAAGTGGCCAGTCAACAGAGCTCTGAGAATCCTTCTGTGTACCTAGACTTTCCATGATATAAATATTTGCTCTGTATTTAACTTCTTTTAAACATGTTAAATAACCTTAGGAAAGGGAAATTGAAGGATTATAACATGTCCAGAAAATAACCACTGAATTTAAAGCTATAATATGTTTGAGAAATTCCCTCTTTCTTCCTATGTTTTATGTTGTATCTTGATGGAGACAGTAAAACTGTTGGTGATGTTTAAAAATGCCATTCATTTAAAATTTTGATCCTGAGCCAAAGCAGGAAGAAAAAATGTGCTTATCTGTTCCCGTAGGTTCATGGTTATTCCTTCCTTTTTCAGGATTCCAAGATTTCTCTTTGCTGTGAACAGCCAACACCATCTGGGTCTTATACACAGTGTCTGTTTTTCTCATTCATCTTCATCACCTTTTAAATTTCTTTCATAATCTTCAAATTTTGGATATTTAAGTCGTTCTGTGACAGGCCATCCCCATCATTATGACCTTTTTCTATTTTTACCAAGACTGTCTTACTGGGTGTGTTCTAATTTGCTGAGTTTTCCATTTCTTCATTTCTCTACTTGATTTTATTATCTTGAGAGTCAACTCCAACCTAGCAGAGGTTCTCTGTAATGAAGTTTCTTTCTTCCAAGCCCCTTAGTCCTTTCTATATTAATGTACCTGGGTATCCCACATTCTCCCTAGTTTGGTGCTCCTGCTCAGTCTTTCTTCCTTTCTTTTGTGCCTCAAAACATGCAGTGTTACCAATATTGAGAAAGCCTGAAGGAACCAAGTGATTCATAAACTTGAAAGAATACAGGATGATTAAAACAGGGCCAGTCATGCTCCTTTCCTCCATCAAAGGGTGGCTGAGGATAATCACAGGCGTTAGGCTATCATAATTGGTGGCTTTATTACAACCTGATAGGATTCTTGCTACACATGTGGGAGATTCTGGAATGTGCTTCCTTATACCTCTGTGTAGTGTAGGAAAGCACTAGATAGATTTATCAGCACAAAACATAGGAGAATAAAGTGTATTTATGGGATGTGAGGGCTCCTATTGAAATATAAGTACAGAGAGTGCTGACTGCTAGAATGTGGATTTATGGGAAATAAAGCCCTAAAATACTTTCTCCATCGTCAACAACAACAAAAAACCCAAACCTCTTGGAAACAGCTTTTCCTCTCTGTGTACTTAGCTCCCATTGAGCTTAAATTGCTCTCAGTATTGTGATAATGACAATTCAATATTACAGGATGTGGAAGATGAACCAAATAAATTAACCAGCTGCTTTTAAGGGTAGTTCGCTCAATGGCTTACCCCCTAAAATGCTTTGTAGAACATTCATGCTCAGTAGGTCTCTAGGCAGTTTTATGACTACAAGAAAGAAATGGATTTTATTAAATGTCAGTGAAATAGAGGCAGATAGCTTTGTGGTAGTTAATTCAGTGTAGAATGTTTGTAAGAAAAGTAGTTTATCTTTCCTTAAATTACCAAAGGAGAATTTTCCTTGCCATTCTTGCCAGAAAATGTGTTTTTGCTTGAAATTCCCATAGATTAGGATTTAAAAAACAAATGGATAGTGGATCATTTGGTCTTTTTCTCTCATATGTGAAGTTCTGTATTATTTTGTGGAGTAAATATTTCAAATCCTGCATGAAAATGCCAATGGAATGATTCCATGATTATTAGTCTATAATCCTATGTAAAGATTGGAAAATTGGACTTGTGAGTAAAGAATAAAAAGTAGGGTGGAGAGGAAGGGCAGAAATCAATGCTCTAGGGGGCCGGCAGGTGATGTAGAGGAGAGAAGCAGGTTAGGTGCCATAGAGCCAGAAGAAATAATTATGGTGGCAATCCAGAGAACCTTCTGCAGATAGGCACATCATCACTGTCCACACCAGGTCTCTGGCCTGTTTGTGTCCCTGGAATAGAGCTACTAATTACTTAAAACGAATAGGGGAAGATTGACCTTAAAAGCAGTTTTCAGTTTTTTGACAAGTTGTACCACAGTTGTGTCCTATGGCCTTGAACAAAGGGTATATAGACTGACACTAGAGGAGTTGGATGTAGGATCATTATAAGAAAACCCTTTCTGAAAGCAAAGATGTGTTAGTTATATGAATCATTCCCAGGTTCTTTCCTTTAAATTTTTGAGATTAGGGTAGATTCCAGTATGTTCAAAATAGTTTGGGGACATTTACTAACTAAAGATGGACTAGGTAACTAACTGAAGTGTTTGGGATAATTACATAGATTCTCCTAGAGTGAACACATTGTATGTATAGACCAAGATTAAGATGAGTAGACACAGGAAAGCCCAATTAGCATCTAAAATTTATTATGTAACTAGAAAAATAGAAAATATAGTTTCTTTTTCCAATGCGTTTACACTTTGTTGGGGAAAGACAAAGAAATAGGAATGGCTCACCAATCTCAGTGAAAAGGTAGTAACATGATACTCACTGTGCTATAATAAAACCAGCATGACCTTAAACATATAGAAACAAGAAATTGGAAAATTATTTGACATCCAAAAGAATTCTCCTAAATGATGACATACTCTAACATATTAAGCTTTTTTACAAATAATTTATTTTTCATCCATTAAAAGTGAAGATAAAGTCTTGGAAACATATTACCATTCAAAAGACATCAGAAAATAATATGAATGATGTTTAAACTGTAATGTTAATTAGTTAAAATTTGATCCATTCACAGAAGTTGGTATATTATACCTTTTTTTTTTTTCTAGACATCTGTCAGTTATATAGAATGGCATTTGCCTGTTTGTACTATAAACTATCCTTAAAGGAGAAGCTTGTTTGCTTCTGTATTAGAGCAGGGTCCACAAGGTTATTGGAACTGACCTGTGATGGACTGATTTCAGAATTCTGTCCTTGTTTTCTTCCTGCCCTCTGCTGGAAGTATTCCTTGGAGCTCTGGTGGAGACAAAGGGAAGCCAGGGCCCTGGCAGCCTCAGCCTCTTCCTATACCAGAAGCACTCCAAGTACAGCAGAACTGACTCATTAGAGGAAGTTTGGATTTTGTCTGGAATTGTTTGTTTGGAAGATTTTATGGACAGTTTTTCAAAGTCGGTATAGTTTGTGTAGGTTAATTCTATACATGTTCAGTATGCCTCGAATATTCCTTCTTTCTTAAGTTCCATTGAATTTCTAATATTATTTTCATTTTAATTTTTTCCCTCTATTAACCTGATTGTAAGATAAAAAAATGGATTCTCATTCTCATTAATGTATTAACATTGTAAAAATAATTCACGTGTTCAGTGAAGAATAATTATAAAATAGAAATAGTGAAAATTTCCGATTACCCATTGCTAGGAGTTGTGACTTTGTGTAATGTATCTTTCATATTTTATCATATTAATCTACGTATGGATACATATTCATATTTTACTTAAGGAACATCATAGGCAATACCTTTTTGGAATCTGCATGTCTATTTAATATGCCCTGATGTTTTGTAAGTTAGTGGATATACGCACATGAAATAATTAAGAATGGATGCTTTCTCCTCAGTTGTTCAGCTTTACCACTTTGTATTCAATCACTACCCAGTTGTCAGTGCATTTCTAATCTTCATAGGTAGCTTCTTTACTCACTCTAATAATTTCTTAGCATAAATTCCAAGATGTGGTCATTTTTAAAGTTTTGTGTCCATAATGCCAAAAGATCCGCCAGGAAGAAGTGCTCAGTAGTTTCTCTTCCCCTGCACACACCTTGTGCCCAATCCCTGCCTGTGTCACTTTGATTCGTCTTTGTTATTTCTTTCTTTTCTTTTTCTTTCATTTGTCAATTCTACAATCAATGTGGTACTTTTTTTTTTTTTTTTTTTTTA
>NW_026000153.1:14675514-14708765 GCF_001458135.2 Marmota marmota marmota | reverse complement strand
TTTTTTTTTTTTTTTTTTTTTTTTTTTTTTTTTTGGCGTGGGGTGGGTAGGGTTGATTGTACTTTTTGGATATTAATTTTATAAAACATCTTATTATCTGTCAGCAAATTCACCCCTACCACCAAATTGCTTAATTAAAAAAAAAAAAAATCTCCTGTTGTTCTCATATATTTTGTTTTTTTCAAATGAATTTTTAGCACTTTCAAAATTTCTAGAAATAATTCCTTTGAAATTTTTGGGAAACTTACATTAAAATGAGAAGTTAACTTAATGAGACTTAAGCTTTTCAGTGAGAATTTTGGGCATTTTATCCAGAAACATAATGGTATTTTTTCCCATTTATTTAGTTCTCTGTTTACATAGCTTATGAAGGGTTTTTGTTTTGTTTCATGAGGCCAGTGCATGCACGTGTGGAAGCTGTGAAGCCACCTTGCTTTTTCATTTTCCATTATTAACTTTCAGATCTATAAACTTTTTGCTGTTTACAAATTTTGATTACATCCCTTGACATTTAGGTTTATATGTGTGTTCTCATACTCAGAGTACTTTGATTATTATTTAATTTTGTTGTTATCTGAGAATAATAATGAGAACCAATTTTTTTAGGCCTTTTCTGTTTTTTTGTGATGTCTTGTTGCTGTGGAGTCAGGAATGGGAGATTTGTTTTATTCTCTGGATAATTCCCATCATTGTCAAATACTGAATCTTTCCATTGATGCCCTTCTTGTGCTAGCATGCCTTTTTTTTTCCCCAGCTGTGCTCCCCAAGTGACCCTGGAGTGCTGGTGGGTGGCATGCTTCAACAGAGATTTGCTCAGTGACTATTCTACCTCCACATTCCCCCTTACACTGAGAAGGGGCGAAAGAGAGGGTTGGGGACATTTTGGCATCCCAATATCTAACTGACTGACTACTACTTAGGCAGGCTTTTTCTGGAAATAAAGTTAAATCATGGCCTTCACTTGAAATATTATTTTTAGCATATTTTTCAGATGTTTTTTAAAATTTGGTGCGTATTTAATTTTCCCAAATACAGCTGTAATCACTTCTTCTCTTAACACTGTGTTAATCATTTAGGTGAGGATTGGTAAGGGAGAGGAATTTTATATTGGGCTCTGCCAGGTTTTTCTCCTGGTCATTCGGCTGACCATTTCTTTTAACAGATGATTAGTGACTGCTGGTTGTGTCCACCCCTTTCTTATAATTACCTCCATGCTATCTATGCTGTAGATGAAAGATAGATGATATGTTCTTATTAGTTCCTCATGTTTAAAATAACTCTTATTAGTTGCTTACTGTTAGTAGAGTGTGATTTTCTCTTTAGTGGGAACTTTATCCTTAGCCTTTTCCCTCATTTCTTGAATTTCAAACCTATCTTCTGACAAAATATTAAACCATTCATCATCCTTCTGCATTGGTTGGATGTAGTGGACTTTCTGACTCTTAATCTGCATCATGGCACAAGAAGAGGTTGAATCACAGACAGATGACATACCCAGTTAAGGGGTCTCTTAACTAGGTTCTTAACTAGGTCACAGGGTGGTATTTTAGTGATGGTGGTATTTTAGTGAATTACTAAAACTGTATATTCAGTAGTGATGATTTTTCCCCCAGTACTGGGGATTGAACCCATTGCTATGCTAGGCAAGTACTCTTCCACTGTGCTATACCCCCAACCCTGTAGCTATGATTTTTTAATTAGAACTTGAGAATGGAGAGGTTGAGATGGGTTAGAGGATCTTTGAAAATGTATAGGATATATCTCATGGGAAGGAGGACTGAAGAACTTCAGTAAAATCGCTGCTTCCCATTACCACTGTGGAAGTTGTGAAGCCACCTTGCTTTTCCATGGATAATAGAGAACTTCAGGCGTTTATAGCATGTTAAAGTGGCTGTACTCAGCTTGTGAAGAGGGCCTCTAATTAAAAGCAAAAAATTTTTTTGTGCCTCTTATGTCTATAGGAACCTAACTATTGAGAAAGATATACAAATACAAATAGAATGTGAATTTATTCTTTGACTTATTGTGTCCACCTGTGCTGTTGTGGAGTGAGGAAGGATTCAGAATACACTGAGGTGAACTGAAATTGCCTCTAATAGTAGGAATTCTAAAAACTTTTGGAATCTATTATCAGCTTTTAAGGGATCTACATGTATTTCAGGATTACATGCGTTGAGTATATTGTATAATTATCTTAAAGAATTTAAATTGGATATATCAAGAAAAATGTTTTTTGTGTCCTTAATATAATGCATGAATTACTAAAACTATATATTCAGTAGTAGAAGTTTTTGACGAGTTGTATGTTGTACTAAAATTTTTCCGCAGATTCTTTTTTCAGTTACAGATTTTTTTTCCCTTTAAAATAAAGGCTCTTGCTACTGAACTTTTTAAAGAAGCTTAATCCTAAAGCAAATTTCCCTTATTTCATAACATGAATTACTGATTAAAAGTAATTGTCAAATTATTTATCTTGGGAAAAACATAAGACTGCCCCTATTTCTACAGTTTAATTTGTGACAATCTTATTTTCAGTGAAAAACTGAGATTTTGATTTCCCAATTTACAAAATGAATTAGTTCTTTAGCCATTACTTGAAGAACTTTCAGGGATACAAATCTTTTGATTAGATGTGCATTATTTTCCATGAACCTTGATATTTTGGTGCCATCTTGTGGTTTGGCTCTGTAGTAACAGGAACACTAAATCTGTTTTAAAACAATGTCCTAGACAGTGTAAGATGTGTGGGAAATGCTTTCCAAAATGGAAATCATCTACTGTAATTCTACATAAAAATAAAAATTAAAAATAAATCCATAGAGTGTTGGTTATTTGGTAACATTATGGACAAGAATAGTAAGTAAGGTCTCTATTATATTATTCTCCATTTCTGAAAGTCTGTGTTTATGCTGTGTGTCCTAGTTGCTGCTCTTTGAACGGTCCTGGATGAACAGATGGAAGTCTTCGGTTCTGCATGAAGGGGAAGGGAACATACGGAGTGTGAAATGGAGAGGCCATCTGATTGCTTGGGCCAATAATATGGTAAGCACAGTCTCTACCTTCCTAAGCATCTTCCTTGTTTGGTGGCAGAAGAGTGGCCAAATCGATAGGACTGTGACAAAGGGAGATGCCACTTGCTCCAGTGATCATTTGTAAAAGATAACAAATGGTAAGTGATATCTTACCTGGGAAGTTAAAGAAATTAGATTGCTTTTGGCTTTTATAATATAGTAATTCCCAACATATTCTGGACTCTATTTTAGGATAAGAAACCTGAGGCATGGAGAGTAACCAAGAAAATGAAAAGCCATCTTAATAATTGAAGGGTTGCATTGGGAATGTGGTCTTGAAAATACCATTTGCCTATTGGCCGAGGGCAAGAAACACTTGATATGAAACAAGAGCAGAATATTGCTGATTTCTATTTTACTCCCAATATAATCATAAGCAGAAATCTAGGGCTGCTTTTAAGAAAGGATCATAATATTTGGTGCTGCAAAATTTACTTGATATGAATTGGGTCTAGTACAAAGTTTTAAGAGTAGACTTTTTCTCATCTGGCATGTCTTTTGAAATTTTAAGTTATCTTTTGAGTAGTCAGTTCCATTCCGCTTAATGGTGGAAATATCCTCAGAATCCACCTTGTTACTCAGGATTTTTTTTCTTTAGGGTCACAAGAAAGGGAAGCAAACCTATGGTCTCTTGGCTCACTTGTAGTGAGCTGCTTACTGAGATTTGCGTTTGAGAACTTTGAAATGTCAAGTGTAGTTTTCTTTATATAGATGGTTTTTCAGAATTAAAATCTTTCCAAAAACCAAACTTCATTTTTTATTGGAACAGTACACTTAGAAATGTTACTTGTCTGTCATTTTGAAAATGTAGTTGTTGGTATCTAAACATTTCCCCATTATTTTAGGTTAGAATCACCCATGCCACCCACTAGTAAAACAAAATTCCTTTGCCCAATAAGAAGGATGAATGTATTTTTATAGGATTTGTGTGGAGAAGGAACATTTTCTTTTCTTTTTATGTGTGTGTGTGTGTGTGTTAATTTATTTATTTTGTTCTAATTTGTTATACATGATAACAGAATACATTTCAATTTATAGTACATATGTAAAGCACAATTTTTCATGTCTCTGGTTGTACATAGAACAGAGTCACACCATTTTTGTCTTCATACATGTACTTGGGATAATGATGTCCATCTTGTTCCACTGTCTTTCCTACCCCGGGGAACATTTTCTTTACATGGCTTCTAACTTTGCTCTGCAAACACTGTCAATACTTTGCAGCACTAGTTATTGGTGGTATGTAGCTGGGCCTGTTCATAGATTTTCCTTCTCCCAAGTAGAGAATTCCTAATGCCATTTCCTTTTCCAGGGTGTGAAGATTTTTGACATTACCTCAAAACAAAGAATCACCAATGTGCCCCGGGATGATATAAGTCTTCGCCCAGATATGTATCCCTGCAGCCTCTGCTGGAAGGACAATGTGACACTGATTATTGGCTGGGGAACTTCTGTCAAGGTGATTTTGCTTGTCCTTATAATAAGTCCATAATGTTACAGATCCATTGAGGTGGTCTAAAAGAATATGAGTTCATAAATTGCCTCCTGAAACACAAATATTTTTGCCTGAATATTATTGTGATGTGTTAACAATTTAAGACTGAACTTATTTTATGTGTACAGATTTTATGAGATATCCTTTCTTTTCTCTACCATGCAAAACAGTTTGTAAACTTTTCCTTTCTCAGGCTGTTGCTGCCTTATTTTATCCTTTTTAAAAATTTCCCATAACCCAGTTGGCTATAGCTATTTATAGACCATTTGATTGGCATCTTCATTTGTGTTGGTGGTGGAAAGAGAAGGTTAAAACTACATCTTCCAACTTACTTGCTAATAATTTTGTGGAGTAGAAGCCCATACTTATTATCAGTAATAAGATTTGGGAATATTTTCTAGTGTATAATTATCTGATCCTATGAGGTTCAGTAAATGTAATTTAGTTGTTCTACAAAATGGAGCTCGAACTAATTCACATTTATTTCAGGTTAGAATCTGAAATAAATTCTGTTACAGTAGATACTTCAAAGCCAAAAGTTGTTTCCTTTTGAAAATATATTAAATAATTTAATCAAAATAACTAAAAATTAGCTGAAAATGGTATGAGGGAGTATCCCAACACTAATCTAATGGACGAGCTCAGTCTTTGGAGTCAGAGAGACATTGGGATTAATTCCATCTTTTCCATTTGCTTTCTTCTGTATGATTCTAAGCCTGCCATTTTCTGCAAAATGGCAGAAAAATAATTCCCAATTTACAAATTTTGGGAGAAAAAAATGAAATAATAACTGTAAAGAGCTTGGCATAGAAACTGACTTACTGCAGTTTCTTAGCTGCTATTATTGTTAGTCCATAAAATTCTAGAGGAGTCATGAAAGAGACATAGCTATTTAAAATTTATTCTCCTCTGGAAATGTAAAGCATAAAAATTACTAACGCAATTATTATTATTATTACCAAACTCAGCACTGTTATACTTGAGATGAGGTCCTCCTGGCCCTTACATTGATAGGATTGAGGTTTTCTTTTTCTTCTTCTTTTTAGATTGAACATCAAGTAATTGTTTTAATGTGTTTTGTGAACACAAACTGGTTCATATTCAGGATAGCAGGAAAGAAACTGCCTAGTAACCTAAGATTTAAAAACAAACAAACAAACAAACAAAAAATGTGGTTCTCTCTCCCTATCCCACATGTGTAGTTCCCAGTCGAGTAAACATACTCTTGGTATTTTAACCATTCCTTAAATGGACAGTGTGGGGACTTTTTCCTTTGTTTTATAGTTGTAATTTTCTTAAAAGGAAAGACCAGGAAATTTAGCCTATAGGGGCATGTTACAAGTTCACTGATTGTTTCTGTAAATGCTTTCTCTGTTAGGCTGAAGAGTGGCCCCCAAAGAGAGAGGTCCTAATCCCTGAAACCTGTAAATGTTTGTTTACATGGCAAAAGATGCACTTCACTTAAGGATCATGAAATTGGGAGATTACCCTGAATTATGTATTTAGACCCTAAATGCAATCCTGTGTGTCGCAGTGGGAGGGAGAAACTACTGTTGATGAGGCAGGGCAGTGCTGCCACAGAGGTAGAAGTAGAGTAGTGATAAGGACACCGAAGCCAGCAGGACTTGGAGGAGGCCAAGAGCAATTTCTCCCCTAGAGCTTTCTGAGGAAATGTTTCCCTGCACCTGATTTCAGCCCAGTGAAGCTGATTTCAGACATCTAGCCTACAGAACTATAAGAGAATATATTTCTGTTGTTTCAAACCACCAGGTCTCTATCAACCATAGGAAAGAAATACATTTTCACTGTGCCTAAATTAAGATCCATAAAATTTACACCCAATACTTTAATTTCTTGGAGATTCTTTTTCTTTAGACTCATTCACCTGTTCAGAATCTAGGTGAGTTCTGAAAGAAGAGAAGGTGAAGACTTGGTCTTTCTTCAGAGAACAATTAACATTTGCCTGGTGTGTACCAGGGTTTTATCCCCAGCACCACTATATAAATAAATAGTAAGATTTTTCCAACGAACATTTACCAAGTGCCTGAAATATTCTGAGTGATGTTCTAATGTTGCAGAAACAAGAAAGACAAATGAATAAATTTCTTCCCTTGGAAAATTTATGCTCTAATGAGAATAGATGAGCAAAATTAAACAAGCATGTTGTTGATAGTAAATTACCAAGAAGAGCATTTAAAAAGGGTAATGGTGAAGGGATGGGGGTAGGTACTCTGTAATATAGGTGGTCCCGTGGTGGCCTCTCTAATAACTAACATGTCATTTGGTGAGAGATCTGGGAAGGGGTAGCCCTGTGGGGGTACTGGGTTGAGAGTGGGGAAATCCTTGAGGTAAGGGAATGATTGGGCTGTTTTTGAGGCACAGCAGGAAAACTGTTGTCAGAGTAGAGCAGGTGTGGAGGAGAGGGTAGAGGATAAAGATAGTAGAGAGAAATATGTGGGACTTGGAGGGTGGAGGAGCAGATCATGTTGTAGTTCATGGGCCTTTGGGAAGTCTTTGGCTTTTAATTTGAGTGAGGAGGGAAGCCAGTACAGAGTTTTGAGCAATGATATTAGTTAAATGACCTTACTTGTATTTTAGAAGGACCACTAGTTGCCGTGTAGAGCTAAAAGCAGAGGGACACTGAAAGAGGGAGACCAGGCAGGAGGCTACTGCAGCATCACTCAGTAAAATGTTTTCTCAGATCAACATAATGGAGCTGGTGAGAAAGATGGGCTTTTGGACATATTTTGAGAGTAGACCCTATAGTATTTGTTAATTATTAGATATGGGGTATAAGTAAAAGAGAAAAAAAGTCAATGGTCACCTAAGAAAATAAAAGATGAAGTTTCTAACCTTTACTGAGATGAAAAAGACTGCTGATCAGGCATGTTTCAATGGAAAAAGGCAGAAGTTGTTTTGGAATGAGCACTTTGAGATGCCTGTTATCCACTCATGCAGAGAAGTGGAGGAGACAGTTGGATAAAGATTAGTATTCCTGGGTGAGAGTCCACCTATCAATGCAGAGTACTCTTAAAATTATTGATCTACTCTATGTAGGACATGAACTTAGGGTAGAATTTAAAAAATTTTTTTTTTGTTGTAGAAGGGCACATAATATTTTTGTTTATTAGTTTATTTTTTATGTGGTGCTGAGGATTAAATCAGTGCTTCACACATGCTAGGCAAGCACTGAACTACAGCCCCAGCCCTTACGGTAGCATTTATCTACAGAATCCCAATACTTGCTGCTTTCTACCTATGAAATAGGTGCTGGAATAAAATCTCAGACTACAGAACTGATAAGAGATGGGAGTAGAGCAATGGCCCACCCACCAATTGTGCCATATGTCCTGTCTGCAGAGAGATTGTGGCATGGCCAGAGGGATACATTCAGGCCTTCCTGTTAGTTCCAACTGTAGCCAGATGGTCTTGGATCACCCTCACAGTGTCAGTGTTCTTGTCTCTAGACATGGTAGTGTTGCTTTTCAGGGTTACTCTAGAGTTGAAAGAGGCCCATTGACTTCCTGGGTTTGGTCAACATCCCTCAAATCTCCCCACTTCTCATCTTTCTAGGAAGTCTTCATGGCTTTGATTTTATACATTCCCTTAATTCTGTGTTAAACGGTGCAGGTAGAATAATCTGTCCAGAATACAGAGCAGATAATTTCACTCTGCTCTATAAGTCACTTATAGAGGAGTTACTGATCTTTAACATGGTTTCCAAGTTTTTGTATGGTCCAAGCTCTGTATTTCTCTCCAGCCTCAACTCTCCCTTTGCTTGCCCTGTCTGATTGATTTCCTAGCTGATGGCTCCAGGTTATGACATTGTTTTGTAAATTTGTCCTATCTTTCCTGCTTCACCTCCGTGTCACAAATTCCAGGAAGTGTTCCTGCCCTGCCAATGCATGCTTCTGCTTTCCAATCATACTTTGGCAAAATTACCTTACTTCTGTGTCTTCACCACTGCTCGGTAATCTCAAGAAAATAACCCTAACTTAGCACTGGTGCCTAGTAGTTGCTCAAAAAGTACTAATATTACTATTATATTTGCCTTATTATTGTGAACCATCTGAGACACTTCCGTATGTACTTTTTTTCAGCACATTAAAATAGTTATTTGGCATTGTGGAGTGTGCCTGTTAGACCTTTTAGTAGTTTTCTTAGTGAGTGTGGAAAAAAGCTCAGAAGTCTACCAAAAAGAGAAGGAATTGGGGAAAATTGGGGAAGTGGTCAGAAAATTATAGGAAATAGACAGAAGACAGATGTCAAAAAGCAATCAAGGGAAAAGAGAGCCAATGATTTCTAAATGGGGTCTTAGACTTCCAAAGCCATAGGTTTTGTCCTATATGAGGGAAAGTGAGTTTTCGTAGGTACAGAGTTACTGCAGTATTTCTGGATAGCAATTTAGACATGTTTATTAAACTAAACAGAAAAAAAAAAAAACTAAAGTGTGTGTACTCATTAATCTGTTGGTTCAGCATCTAGGAATTTATTTCCTAAGGAAACATATATGTTCAAGTATGTTGATTGCACTTTCGCTTATAACGATAGATATAAAATCTAATGGCCAAAAAGGAGATCGACCACATAAATTATAGTACATTCTTAAAATAAAATGCTATAAATCACATTAAAGAATTGTGTTGTGGAAGAATATTTAAATAATACATTAAATTATTTGTAGTAAATGGCTAAGTTAGTAAAAGTAGCTTCCATAAAAAATAAGTTTGTTAATGATGATATTTTGGGCTGGGATATGAAATAATGCTTGTTTTCCTCTTTGAGTTTTTCTCTAATTTAGAATATTCCTTAGTGTAGCTCTACTTTAGGGGAGCAGCTATAAAAGATCACTATCTGAAAGATAAAAGAAAAACATATCATCACTGAAAAAAATTGTTTAGGATTAGTACTTGACTTCAGGATCAGTCTTAACTGAATAGCAGAACTTATATAAATTTTTCTTGTTTCTTGTTATAAATTTGAATATATTCACTTCAGAAAGCAAAACAAGTATAAAAGGTCCATAGTCTTATCAACCTAAAACAGATATCATCAACATTCATATGTGTTATCTGTTGTATTCAGGAGAGATAAAAATTGAGATATAGATTGAGATATACTGTAATTTTACACATATATGAATTTTTGTTTACCCACAAACACACACACATACATATAAACTGTATAGATATGATTTAACATGAATTTTGGCAAACTTTCTATAAATACCTGGTAGTAAAAGTTGAGATTGCAGGCCACATACTGTTGCTGCTGCTCCTTCATTTCTTTTTTCCTTCCCTTTCTCCCCAACATCTCCCTCTCCATCTTTGTTGCTCCCTTTGTAAACTGTGAAAACCTATCTTACAGGCCATAACAAAACAGGCTTGGGACTTGGGCATGATTACCAATCCCTGATTTAGATTATGTAGTAACTGATTATAATGTACTTGAGATAAGAAGAGTATGTGCCACTTTTGCAAAGTATTATTTAACAACAGTGAAGTGAGTTACAAATGTTATCAGAAATACAAGATATAATGTGAATATTGGTCAGATTAGCCATGGAGCATTTTACTCCCCCCATGACTTTATTTGGTATGGTCATAGGCCACTTAGCAACAGGGATGTATTCTGAGAGATGCATCACAGGCAATTTCATCATGGTGTGAACATAATAGAGTACTGAACAGACTAGGATGGCCATGATACCACTAGGCAATATAATATTATGGGACCACCATGGTATATGTATTGCTTTAGACCAAAATGTCATTATGTAGTACATGACTATAGTTTTTAAGTAGACTTTCAGAGGATGCATCATTAGAAAAATATTAGAACTATCTTAAAGGGCTAGGATTGTAGCTTAGTGATAGAGTGCTTGCCTAGCATGTGTGAGGCACTGGGTTTGAGTCTCAGCACCACATATAAATAAATAAAATAAAGGGGAAAAATATCTTAAAGTTTTCTCTCTTCCTTTGCCCTTGAATCAGACTTTATTAAAGAATAATGTTGGAGAATATAAGTAATGGTTGCTATATGTCATTCAAATTAATTTTTCTTATTTAAGTCATAAGATAGATTGCGCTTCATCTTCAGGGATACATGGTTAATTTAACACAAGTATATATTGAATAAAATATTGTGAAGAATTTTCCATCAAATGAATAGAATTCATTGTGAGGTTTTGTTTTTTTCGCCCCCCCCCCAGATATGCTCAGTGAAGGAACGGCATGCCAGTGAAATGAGGGATTTGCCAAGTCGATATGTTGAAATAGGTATGGTTCACTCAGTGTCTGCTATGAGTGTAAATGTTCAAAAGAATGTCTGTTTTATTAAGTGGAAATCTAAAGCCATGTTCCTCATCAGGACACATTTCTGGGTGATTTGATGAAATACATCAGAAGCTTTTAGGTTTTGCAACTTTACTATGGAAACCCTTTTTTAAGAAACTATTCTTTTTTTTCACACAATAATTTTGTAAATTGCCTTTGAAGTCAAAGAACCATGGCTTTGGGTTCTGGTTTTGTTGCATACCACCTGGATTTGAGACAATTATCTGCCTTCTTCAGTATTTTTGTCTATAAAATTTGGAAGAGAATCTTTCTCATGAGTTAGTTGCAAGAAGTACAAGAATTCATTCATTCATTCATTCATTCATTTCCCTAGTACAGTACTGATACCTCATCCTGCCAATTTGAACCTTCTAAATACTTGATTTTATCATCATTGGTCTAGCTTAGACTGCCATAGTCTGGACTGCCATTTACCTGGACTTCTGCAGCAGCCTCTTAACTCCTTCCACTATGAATGACTCTAACTTATTCCACTGCAGTCAGAACTTGGATTGGATCACATTATCATCCTTCAGTTCCTTCCTGTTCCTTTTAGAATAAAGAGAAACTCGTCATTAGCACCTGACTGTCACCTCGTTGCAAGAGTACAGGGGTCTGTGGTGGCTGTGTCTGCCTCTCTAGCTGCAGACATTCTCCTGAGTCTTTATGCTGTTGTCAAACTGACTTTCTTCTACCTACCTCCTCTTCCATCTAGAATGTTCTTCCTGCTTCTTTTCACCTTAGTAGTTCCAAATTATTCCTCAGCTCACGTGTTGTAGAGAAAGTCCACTAGATCTCCCTAATGAAGCCAAGTCCTCCTTTGGGAGCATGTATAACACTGGCTACCGCCCTTTGCCTTATAGTTGTAGTGATCTCTTGATAAATTTAATGCATTTCTGTGTCTTCCACCAGACTGTCGCCTCATTCATTACAAGCATGCACTGGTCTGCATTTGCTCTCTTTATATCAAGGGCCTGGAACAGTGCTTGGCACATAGTAGGATGAAATGAATCGGTGACTCTAGGAAACAACTCTTGAAGAAAAGTGTGCTAAGGATGATCTGCCATTATTTTTATTTTTATAATTCTTAGGAGAAAAAAGTTTTGCCATATTATAAGTCAGCTATAAAATTAATTTGCCCATTTGGATGGTGGATGGGGAATATAAATTTAATGGGTCATTATAACAAGGCAAAACTGTCATAAATCATTTACTCCACATTACCCACATGACAAATGTGAGTAGGATTTACTTCTGGGCTGTTTTGTACTTGAAGTCAGAAGTTGGTGGTAGAGTTTTAACCATTTTTTTTTTTTTATCTTAGAGAATACATAGTTTAGGTTGCTAAGAGTATGGACAAATAGGTGTCTGCAGAACATAACAATACTGAGAAAAATCTCAGTGCACAGTGTCCTTAGAGATAATATTTGAATATTTTAAATAGAGACAAGTATTAAATTAACAAATCTGAGAATTTTTAAGAATGTAAAAATTTCCAGGAAAGTATAAAAATGTAGCGATTGTCATCTTCTCTCCTTAGTTGATATTTATTGCTCTCATTCTAGTTAGGGATGTTGTACTGTGTGCATTACCTGTATTCATTCATTCTCACCACAACCCTTTGAAGTTACTCAGTATGCTTCTCATTCCGTAGATTGAGAAATTGACCGTCAGAGATGTAAATACCTTGTTTAAGATCTTACACCTGTGGTAATAAAATGGATAGAATCCAACTCTGCAGAACCACCAGAAGGCTTCCAGGTAGACAAGGCAGTGTGGTGAATATATGATCTTGGTAGGATTCCTTAACCTCCCTGAGCCATACTTTCCCACTGTGATAGGCAGATGATAATACCTACCTCTCAGGGTAGTTGTGAGAATTAAGACATAACACAAGTAATGTGCCTCGCATGGTGCTTGGCAGTAGTAAATGCTCACTAAATCATGCATGTTATTATCACATGCACATGTCCATCCAAACACGTGACCGCTAAGTTTCCTCTGTGGTGGCTTTATTAATCCAGAGCCCTGGGATCACATTACTGAAGGGTAGTGGATCTGTACTGTAATTTATGTGAAATAGTCTGTGTGGGTACTAACAGTATCACATTACTGACATTTCACTATTATGGTTAGTGGTTAAGTACCATTTTTTCCCCTCATAAGAGCAAACCCTTAAGAATGTAAACCATTTCCACAGCAGGAAGCAAAGTGGTGTGGATAAGAGTCCTTGAGTAGGACAAAGGAAAGGAGAAATATTAGGAGGTCAGGATTACAATGTACTTTAGCCCTGAACAGTGTGAGCCACTGTTCTTTAATAAATGAGGTGAAGTGGCACTGAGATTAAAGAACTGTCTGTGGCTACACATTTCTTAGAAGCCAGATGTTTCTAACCCTTCCTTACAAGTTAGAATCAGAAAAACAACACAAAAGTTATTCCTGCCAACAGGATATTGATATACTCTTGTAAACGAAAAATAAAGATAAAGAGTCGGCCAGTCACCATGAAGACAGTCTCTGTACATAGAGATTTTGGATGTTATTTTTTGTTCCAGAATGTATTGCTAAAATTACAGTGTGGTCCATGCCTATTGTTTTAATCTCACTTGACTCTCTTTATTCCCACAAGACTCCCTAACCCTCTGATACTTTTCACCAAAGTTTCCCATGGTCTTTGTGGAATGGGAATTGCAGAGCTGATACATTTTTAGTTAATGAAGCCAATGTTTGCCATTTTCTGGAAGTTGCTGCCAAAGTCTGAGAATTTTCATGCAAGGAATTAATTATTGACTTTCTAGTCTTTATTTCATATAGAATCTTGTTTAAAAAAATAACTGAGATAAACCAACTACACAGGACTCTATAGAATGTCAGAGAAACCGGGAGGAACAAAAAGGTGATAAAAGAAGGTACCATCTCTTGATGTTAATTAAGTAGGGTCAGTACCTTTAATTGGTCATATACTATGATATTAACAGTTTAGTACATCACACTGTTTTCAGCCTCTCAATTTATTGGGAATGTGATGATCTGGAAGATGAATATCTGTTTGCTTGGTGCAGGAGAGCTGTGAGATCATTCTTTCATACATCTATGTATTCTCTTTCATCTATCTGTTATCATTTTGACTTTGACATACAACACAGCTGTGATAGTTTTCTTGTGCACATATGTGACATTTTTTTCCCATAATTGCTACTAAGTCTCAGTAGCAATTATGACAGTCACTGGTATCATCCAACGTGTTTTTATTTAAGGAGCTAGCGACATGTGGTTTTGTGTTCTGCTGTAGTTCAGCTTAACTATTTAGTAGATGAAATAATCATATCAACTTAAGAGTTGTCATTTAATTGACAGTAGTGTGCTGAATATTGATTAGAAAATATAGAATGAAATTGTAAACTAAACTTGCTTTAAGTGGTTTGTGACCTGAGTACTGCTGGCTTCTGTCTGATTTGAATGTTTTGTTATTTTCTCCATTAGCCATACTCTTCAATTTCACTTTCTTGTACCAGGTCTTCTTGGTGACTTGCTGTCACGCATCGTAAAGTCGCTTTTACTTTAATATATTTGCTTCATAGCACAGCCCTGAAGCTGTTGAAATGTTGTGATTTCCAAATGTATTTTCATTGATCACTAGTCAGGTTGACAAAGCGTCTAAATTTATTGAAAATAAGTTCTGAGAGCATTATTTCCAGTTGATTATGAAATACTACTGTCTGTTAACTAAGAGGTTAGAATTTTATGGTGACATGGACTATCATAAAGAGCTTATCAGTGAATATAAAACAATGGAAGGAACCTGTTCCTATTTATAAATTGCTTGACATACTTCCTTTTTGTTTCTTTAAGAATCATAAATAACAAGATCTGTAGGATATCACATTATTTAACTCCAATGAAGAATCCAAATCCTTCTGGGTCACATTTAGCTATTGGGCATTTGGGGATGAGCAAAGGGATTACAAGTGTTTAAAACCAGCAACACAAGTTCTGTTCTGCAGCGTTTTTACCCTCATAGTAGCATGATGGATTTAAGAAAAGGGCAGGTGGCACCCTGACAACATTGTGCTGAATCACCAGAGAGTTGTCAAGCCCTTAACTTCTAGTTTTGGTAACCCCCAGTACACTTTTAATCTGAGTGTCTGTCTCAGTGTTTTTACCTATGTGTTGTAGTGTGACTTGTTTAAGACTTAAACTTACTGCTTCTGCTGCCTTCTATTTCAGAGACATATTAGTGAAGATACTTAACTTCTCTGAGCTTCAGCTGTTCTAAAATAAAGATGATGTTGTTATGGTGAAAAGAGATATTGAATGTAAAACACTTAGCATACTGCCTCTCAGCATAGTCATATTCATTAAGTGGAAGCATTAAATTAATGTTGCTATTATTTAGTTACTCAGTGAGAAAGAAGAAGAGTGGTTTCCTTTAGAAATCAGAAGACTCAATTATTGTGTATCAAAAAACTAACTGCAAGAAAATTTTGGGAAAAATATAAGGGTTTACTGAATTATTGAGAACAGATCAATATATTTCATAATTGCATTTCTCATTAAAATATATGAATCTATAGATGACAGAAATACAGTAATAATACAAAACATTGCTTTAAAATCATGTTTTTTAGGTCATATACACAGATAGTAAAATCACCTAGTTCTGAATTATTTGGAGAAGGATCTTATTATTTAAGTAAAATTTTGTGTGTGTGTGTGTGTGTATGTTTAAGTGAGATGAAGAGGTTGTTTTTCTTATGTTATATAGACTGTTCTTATAGTCATGATTATTGCCACTATTTCCATCCTCATACATACTTCTCTCTAACCTAAATTTTTCTGCTTTTTACTGTTTCTTGTTTTATATCTATTTCCATTTTTTGATACGGCAGGCAGTACCTTAATTATTTTTTTAAATGATAGATGCACAAGCTCCCTTAAGTCAGGGCCAAGGTCTTAGTCTCTGGGTATTTCTAGAAGAGAGTCTTATGCACAGCTAGTACTTGGTCAAGTTGTTGATAACCCTCAGAGATCTCAGACCCATGGCACAAGAAAGTTCTTTCTTATTAATTCTTATTTCAATCACATGGTGCTCATTCTGAAACTGTTAGTATGTGCCATTGATGGCCCAACTTTGCTTACGTGTTATGGCTCTAACCCTAACCCCATTTCCCTGGGTAATATAAAGTTGATATAAAACACTGATCTTGGGAAGATGATACAGTGTCAGCATCATTTTTCAATCTGCCTGAGTCCTCACATAAAAATGGAACAAGTAGATCACAAAACAACACACAGACCACATTTACAACAAAACAAGGTAGCCCGAAGAACCCCAAGACACAAATAGATAAGGAAAAAACACTAGTGGTAGCCTGGTGCCTTGCTATGGTCATAGCCTCTGTGTGACACAGAGTAGAGGGGAATAGGGGTTCTCTGGCAGACTGAGGCCAGGAGAACTTCAAAGTAGTCAGTCAGTGTTCACCAGAAAGGACAGTAGGCTACCCCGAGAGCATCAGCAGTGGGTGTGGGGATCACTCCTATGTGTGAAGGGCCAGATTCCAGCTTCCCTTAAGCACTTCACAGTTGAGCAGCCAGGGTTTCCTGACAGATACAGGATATCGGAGGAGAACAGCAGGGAGGGAGCCTGTCAGTGCAAGACAGGGACATTAGAAACAAACAAAAGAACTAGGGGATCTCAGAAAGTGACCAGATTTTTTTTTTTTTTTAAGCACCAAATTATCATAGCAGAAGAGGGAGCTCTACAAGGTTAGAATATCTTTCCCAGTCCCTGTCTCCTAAGAGTTCAGTGACAATGACTTTACCTCATAATGAACACTAGGAAAATACTGAGATTAAATCCCTACTAAAGTTTAAGAAAAATAAGGAGATCAGTGGTGTCCTTCAAAATGAATGCACATCTGAAAGACATAACCATAACACAGATTGCAACTGAATATAAAAGCAAATAGAACCAAAAAGTTATGCTGAGAGAGGGGCAGAGAGGGAAAAGAAGGAATTAAAAAAAAAAAGAAGACAGTGTTTATCTGGTAAAGAACAATCTGTTCTTTACCAGATAAACATTTTTATCTGTCTGTTTATCTGACATCAAGATATATTCTAGTAAAATCACTGGACTTAAAGAACAAAAAAATTGGGAGGCCTTCTAGACCTATAGTCACCAGTATGGTAGCCACTAACCACTTGTGGTGAGACTTTGTAACATTGCTCTGTAGTGGTGGCAGATTGATGTGTACCATGTACCAGATTCCAGATTTTTTAGCATGAAAATAAAAAAGTAAAAGACCTCATTAATGATTTTTTTATGTTGTTACATATTGAAATAATAATTTGGATATATTGCATTAAAGAAAATACATCATTAAAATTTCACCTCTTTCATGAAGGAACTTTGGTTTGTGTAGAGGGGAGTCAGGGAAGGGGTGGGGTCATGGGGATGGGAAAAACAATAGAAAGAGACAGACATTATTACCCTATATAATGTATGATTACATTAGTGGAGTAACTCTGAACCCTGTTCAGCCAGAGGAATGAGAAGTTGTGCTCGATTTGTATACTATATGTCAAAACGCATTCTACTGTAAAATAAATTAATTAAAAATTTTTTAGCTCTTTCAAAGCTTTTGCTCCTTATTGTGGCTCATAGAAAATTTTACAAATTAGATATGCAACTGTGCTTTTGACTTGCATTGTGTATCTGTTGGGCAGCAATGATCAAGAATTCCAGCCTCCCTTCTGTATCAGTCCTACCAGCAAAATTACATTCATTATCCTTACTGTGGATCTAGAAAACTTTACTGAATAGAATTTTCATGTGAACAGCCCTTTTGAAACTCACTCTCTCTTAATCTACTTTGGATCTCTGTGTAAAGGTCTTGTATTACTTCTTCTAGCATGTCTAGGAATGCTTTATCCTCCTGAATAAACCAGAGTGCAGAAGCCCTTTCATCTCCATCAGGATAAGGAAGGCTTTTGCTGCCTTAATGCCTACCATTGCTGATGTTCATCAGCACACTGTTGTGTGAACACAGCATATTCCCTGCCTTGGCCTGGAATCATTCTCTCACTTTCTTGATCTCCTTGATCTGAAGGATAGCTTCTGTTTTGTGGTTTTCTCTGGGAACTTCATTTTTCTTTCTTCCTCCTCTATCTTTTGCTTTCTTTCAGTTTTGTGTTTTGCAAACAAATCAGAATTTGTTTTCATTTTCTTTGTGATTTATCTTCTCCAGATAATCTACTTAAAGATGAGTTTCTAGAGCATTAAACCTGTCAGCCATCTGTATTCAAATTGGGTTTATTTTAGGGGGAAAAGATTTTTTTATTAAAATTATTAAACTCATTATTACATGAAATGTAGTAGGATTTCAGGAGAAATAAGTAATTTGAAATTTCCATTGGCCCACTTTGAAATGTAAAGCCCATAATTATTTGGGGATATTTTACAAAATCAGTTCATAAACTTTTGCATATCTTTAGAAGAATAAATATTATCATTCAGTATTTCATTCTCTAAAAATTGGGAAAACTATTCCTTATATTTCTATATTCATTCTGATAACACTGTGTCCAGGCAGCCCTTCTTGGATTCAGTGTTAATATGAAAAATAAATTGTATCATGTTAGATCTAAAAACATTCATGTTCATTGAATTAGTTATGAAAAAGCAAGACCCCAGCATCCTTTCTGTAATGTTTTGTTTTAGGCAGAATTGCTACAGACATTTTCATAAATCAGCAACTCAAATTAGGAATGAGTTCTTTTTTAACATGATATCATTACTAGTGGGTATTAATGGAGAGGAATTGCTGAGTGATAAAGTGGGAGAGTACTCGCAACTAAGAGAAATAGCCATTTAGAACTCTTATTTTGTGAATAATAGTATTTCTGTAACAATTTTTTCTTTAAGATGATGATTTTGATACTAATAAGTTATTTTAACAAAAAGAATGTTTTAGTTTCAGTTTTATCTGTATATGGATAACTTGCCCAGTGTCTCTGGAAATCTCATCAATATTTTTGTGTACCATATCTTTTCTTTATAAGTAACTTTGTGTTAGTTTGTAATTTGCCCCTTCATGTAGTCTCTGTCTAAATTATTATTAATTCTCAATTACTAAAGTCTGATAAATTAAGTACTTAACAAATACACATTTATTACAATATCCAGTTGAGACTGTGTGTCTTTATAATCTTTCCTCATTTTCTTTAAGCACCCATTGGATTTTCTGTCATGTTCTTAATTAGAGAACTGGAAATTTTCTCTCTTATTCATGTAAGCTATTATACACAGACTATTGTACGCAGATCGTGAGGAGGAGGAGGAGGGCTTTGGATAAGATCATTTTCTAGCTTCTCTCTTCTGTATTTTAAGGCTCATTCATAAAAAGTCAGACATCTATATATATTTGGTTACCTTTAGGATAAACTCTGACATTGCCTATTAGTGAGGCTAGGCAGCCTGTTTGGCATCTCAGATGAGGAGAATAACTCATTCACGCACTGCTTCTTTTGCGTTTAAGGGGATTTTTTGGGGGGGGTGTCTCTGGCAAATGAGCACAGAAAAGCCTCCCTGTGACGTCATCAGTATGGCTTCTGTGGCTTGAATTTGTTCTTTACCAGAGTTGCTGGTAAAGGTATGCATAGCATTTCAAACATGAAATGTGATTTAGTGGAACAACTCAGGTCCATTTTTTGCCAACGTGGAGTGTTCGCTACCAAAAACTCTTGTCAGTTGTCCGTATAGCTCAAGAGAAGGTGAAACTGCCACGTTTTCAATCACACTGTCCTGTATGGCCCCATACTGTTCAGTACTGTCTGTACATTTCAATTCGCACCTCTCCGTTCCCCACCTGCATGCACAGTAGGATGAGAGTCCTTGTCTCTGCCCTGTGGTTGAGGTGGAGGTAGCTGTCTCACACGCTCTTTACAGCTGAATAAGGAGAAACTGTAAAGACTGGCAAAAGGAGAAGAGGAAGAAGAAAAATTCAGTAGCCCCTGTTCTTTCTGTATTATGGATTTTATTTCTGCTCTCATTTTTTTATCTTATAGAAAGGGAAGTTTATATCCACAGAAGTTAAAATGACTTGTCCAAGTTCAATTTAGTGGAAGTTATAGCCCAGATTTCCCAATTTGACATTAAATATTGTTTCCAGCATGATGCACTGAGTTCCCTTACTTGCGAAAAAAGAGTAATTTCATGACAGACATTTGCTAGATCTGCAGCTAATACCCACAACTGTGAAGAAGATCTGAATCGAGAAACTCTTTGAAAATGAGATGCGCCTGCATGAGAGTTTATTCCCAAATGAATCCTTAAGTGATTCATTTAATGATTCCTGGAAGACTCTTCCAGTCCCACTACTCTGTCAGCTCTTACCCTTTAAGAAGCTACCTCAAAACTTCACTTGTTAAAACAACAATCATTTGTATTTTATACAGCAAGCATTTATCATTAGAATCATATTTTGGTAATGTTTGTACTCTATCCATGGAACTCTTTTCAAATCTTTGGGATCCAAAGTTATTAAATTCACATACTTCTTAAGCAAAGTAATATTTTTTCTAAATTTTAAGTAGTCTATTTTGAGGAAGGAAAAAGAAGCTTATTATTTTTCTTTCACCTCTATTTCACTTGAAAAATAATAATGTTTGATCATAATGCAGTATTTGCATACTTTCTTTAACTTGAAGTTCTTTTAATAATGCAAAAAAAGAGTGTTTTATAATCACAAACAGCAGCCCTTGTGATATTTGTACCTCTATAAAGCCCCAGTTGTCAAAAACTTAAAATTAGGCATATGAAAAAATTAGTGTTGTTATTAATAATAGTTTACATTGAGTTTTATGAGTTTCATATTGTCTTCAAGTGATTTAACTATGTCATTTTTAAACTGCCTGGGCACATGTAACTCTTGACCATTCATGGTGCTATTATTCTTGGGTGCATTTTTAAAAATTTTTTTTTTCTGTCGTAGTTGGACACATTACCTTTATTCATTTATTTTTATGTGGTGCTGAGGATTGAACTCTGCACCTCGCACGTGCTAGGCGAGTGCTCTACTGCTGAGCCACAACCCCAGCTCCTTGGGTGCATTTTTGTTGCTGATAGAAATTTCAAGTTTAAGTTCTTACATAGCCATCTAGTACTGATGATTGTGAAGCATTTTCAGTGCTCAGTGGTGAAAGTATGTTTAATTATGCCCCTTCATGTTAGCTTTTTTAAAAAATTGGCACATAGTATTATACATATTTATGGAGCACACTGTGATAATTTGCTACTTGTATACAATGTGCAATGAACAAATTAAGGTAATTAGCATTTGCATCGCCTTAAACATTTATCATTTCTTTTTAAAATAAATCTGGCTGGTAGTTGATATGTCATTGTGTGTTGATTTTTGCTCCTTTTAATGGTGAATCTCTTGTTCACAGTGTCTCAGTTTGAAACTGAATTCCACATCAGTGGACTCGCTCCTCTCTGTGATCAGCTTGTTGTACTTTCCTACGTAAAAGAGGTTTCAGAAAAAACGGTAATTATTTTCTCCACAATTTCAAAGGGATGTGGGGTTTCATTTTTAGCATTATACCCAGATCAGGTTGCCTGTCAGAGGAGTCTTCTATAAGCTGAGTAGAACTTTCTTGATCTATAAGACTAGCAGAGATTATGCTGTAGACCCTAACATATTTACCTGAAGAAGGTCCACTCATTGCCTGCCTTTGTTCTTTTTTTCTGAGCAAAGAATAGAGTCATTTTCCCCCTCTTTTTCATCAGTCTCTTGGTATTTTAGTCGAAAGGAATGAAGTATCCCTCTTGCGGAAAGGCGAAGAAACTAAGCTGACACTGTGCGTTAGCAGAAATGACAGCAATGAAGTTGATCGGCTACAACAACAGGGGTCCCTGTGGTCAGAGGGAGTTATGGAAAGGGCAGTTCATTATTTCCTGTGGTCCAGACATATTTGTTTACTTCCCAGTGGCCTGGTGAATCTGAGTAGTTTGAGTGTTGTAACTTTGAGTTACCAATTATGGATTGTTGTAACTTTCAGTTACCAATGCAAATGATAGTATAGTGAAATGTGTGGCTAATAGAAAGCAGTAGATAGTCTAAATTTCATTGTAATGATGTTAGAATGAAGCTTACATCTGGGATCCAGTGGAGGGGCCAGAACACCCAGTTCTCCCTTTGAAGCCCAGGCCAGCACCATTCCCAGCTTGTTGTTATTGTTAGAGTCTAGGGGTCCTACCTAGAAGGGAATGGGAAGGCTTCAAGGCATAAACAAGGAGAGTTTTTTGTAAAGGATTTTCTTTTGGATGCTGTATATAAAAGAAATTGCAATTGATTCTCTACCCCTTTAGAGTAAGTAGGCAAGTGGACCTTCCTTGTTTGTGTCCTCCTCCTTTTCTTCTTAAATGGCAAGGAATAAAATGGGGGAGGAAAACCCTGGGAGCCCTTGTTTTGAAGTGGTAACTGCACTTGAGCTTTTCTCTGAGCGAGCACTTGCATTAGGAAGCCATCACTATAGTAACTGAAGCTCTGGGTGCCCATGTTGCTAGGCAATGGAATGCTGTAGACTTAAGTGAGCACTCAGACCTTCTAAAATCAATAGGGGTGGCTTCTATCCCTATTGCAGGACATCAGTTTATTATTATTTTATTTATTTATTTTTTGAAAATAAAGAAAAGCAGTCGCTCCTGAGGGAGTAAATTCAGTGCTTTTTGATGAGGAATGTGGGGAGGATTGAGATTGTGATTGAAAGAAATAAGGAAAGAAGCAGTAAAATGAAAAAGGAAGGCCTAATAAACAACTGACCAAAAGAAAGAATGAAAGAAAAGAAGCCTTTGTTAATAAAAGAGTATTGAAAATAAATAAATCCAAAGAAAGGCCAACCTTACAGAATAAATTAGAAAATGGAATTTATTTCAGAGGAAGAAGGAAGGGTCTTGGAGATGACTTAAAACATTTGTGTCAGTATACACAGAGACTCACTTTATTGAACATCAAAGTGTGCCTAAATCCTTAAATAAATTATTAAGGCAAAAGGAATAAAGAGGTCATCTTTAGGCCATCTTCTACCTTCCCCCCAGCTTTTCTTTTTTTCCATATTGAACAATGTTTAATTATATTTAATAAAATTTGTTTTCAGTATTTTTCCCAAAACATTTCCCATATGATGCCTATGATATAGTTTATTCACATAATTGCATTCAGTGGCACTTGCTCCTTAATATTGCCCTATTTTATGCATATTAATCCTCTGCATACGTATATGTGGTTTCTTTCCATTATTAGCATGTTTGGTAGTCATATACTATCCTGTCTGATTGACATACCTTAATTTATTAAGCAGTTCCCTATCGTTTGGTTTTTCTTTCATTAGTTAGTAAAGCACAAATGTGGTAAGTATTGGCTAAGCACTGGAAGTCAGAGATCAACAAAGCCAAATTCCTGACCTTGGTGAGCTAGATAAGCAGGCTGGTTAGCCAGGGAGCAAGAGTTGTAAAATGACATGAGTCACATTACTGGTACTTTTCTTACACATAGAAAGGCACTTTTGGTATTGTCTGGTGAGGTGGTTTAATGTGTTTTTTTTTTTGTTGAAATATTTTTTCTACTTTGCTATTCTAATGTTGACATCTTTTATCATTTTTATAGAAGTCGATTTTTTATGGTTTTTATTAGTGCACTATGGTTATACATAACAGCTGGATTCATTGTGACATATTTACACATACACATAACATGATTCGATCAGTCTTATTCCTCAGTACCTCCCTATTCCCTCCCTCCCTTGCTAGCCCTTTTCCTCAGCTGGTCTCTCTTTTATTATTATTTTTAAAAGAGTACATTTGTGTGTGTGTGTGTGTGAGAGAGAGAGAGAGAGAGTGAGACTCATTGTGATTTGTTAATTACATGGACTTAGCATAATTTGATCAATTTCATTCCTTAGTACTCCCTCTGTCATTCCTTAGTACTTTCCTCCCTGTCAGTCCCCTTGGTCTGCTCTGTTAATCTCCCTTCTATTTTTGTGAAATCCCCTTTTTTATTCCTTATTTTTCCTCTCCAGCTTCCATATTATAAGAGAAAACATTCAACCCATGACTTTCTGAATCTGGTTTATATGACATTCAGTTTTTTAAATATGCAAATCTTTTCATTTTCTTTGATTTTTTTCTGTTTTAAATTTATCTGATAAATTATGCTGTGTGTTCATACTCACTCTTTTTGTTGATCTTGTGTAGTTGCTATTTTATTTTTTGAATGTTTTCAGTATATGAGATGGAAGGCTAATAATTACTTCCCAGTTTTCTGAACAAGATTTGTCAAATTCAGGTTTACTATTTTATTTGGGAAACTTAGAGGGCCAGGTCTAGTTCTGGAGGGTATTTTGTTTTGGTTGTTTGTTTTTTTCCCATTTCATTTCTCTCATCTGTGTCTTCTCTGTACCAGTTTCAAAGTGCTTCAGGTATTGTTGGTTTGTAAAATGAACTCAAGTGTATGTTTTGTACACAAAGTTCACAAAGCATAAACTTTAAATTAGAAAAAACTTGACTTCAAGTCTAAAGTTTGCTTTAAGTCCTGATTCTCCACATAACCCACTTTTGTAATTGGCTTATATAACTTTAACCTTAACTTTTTTGATTCTCTGTTTTCTCCATCTATAAAATTAGAAATTATAATTCTTCACTTTGTAGGGCTCATTTAAGAACTTAGAGTAATATATGTATATTCACTTGCTAGATTTATTGAACTGCCACAGGTCCTCAGCAAATATTCTCTCATCATTCCCTTTTTGTCCTAATCTTGCGATTCATCATCCAAAACTGAAGTCACCAGCTGTGTATGGCTGTTTGTATTTAAACTAATTAAAATCAAATAAAATTTAAATTCTTATTCATATTAATAGCATTTTATGTGTGCAGTAGCCACCTGTGACTAACATCTGCCATATTGGGCTGTGCAAATATAGAATATCTCCATCATCTTAACAATGTCTGATTTAGAGGCAACTCCGAAATCTTCGGCTTTTTAACACTAATAGTAACTTTACTAGTATTATCATTGATTTGGATAATGGAACAGTTCGTACATTATTTTACTTTTCCACACATATTTGTAGAAGAGATGTAATAAAAGGGCCAAATTCACTGTCTTGGGCCACTCCTGAGATTGGATGGGCTGCAGTGGTAGAGTGCCCGCCCATATCACACAGTGCTGTTTATCTTACACAAAAGGTCAAGAAATAAGACATTGTTAGGATGCTGTCTACTATAGGCTGTTGGGAATGGCTTATGTGTGCAAAGTGATAAAATCAAAGCAAGTGGGCTGGAGTGCTGTTCAGTGGTAGAGCATTTGCTTGGTGTGCATCCCTGGGTTCTGTCCACAGCACTGCAAAAAAATGAATAAAACAAAACCAAAGCAAATATGGTTACCTTGAATTAATTTGCATAACTGGAAATGTATTTAAAACATGCCTTTTCCTTTCTCCTTGCTCCCCCAGGAAAGAGAATATTGTGCCAGACCTAGATTGGATATCATCCAGCCACTTTCTGAGACTTGTGAAGAGATCTCTTCTGATGCTTTGACAGTCAGAGGTTTTCAGGAGAATGAATGTAGAGATTATCATTTAGGTGAGAGAGAGAGCAAAGGTCTGGTTCATGTGATTTCCTGTGTTATTTGCCCTTCTACTTTATTTGGACAAAAGGAAACTTAAATGGAGTTGCTGGGAGGATCTTAGAGAATATGTAGGCAGGCCTCTTCTTTTGAAAACCAGAGCGTTTAGGCTCAGAAATATCCCAGAGCTTTTCTAAGCTGTCATTGCAAAAGGAAGTAGAAACCAGGACTGATGAGGAGTAGGCTCCTTGTTTGTTGTTTTATTATTACTTTTTTCCATTGTGCTAAGTAACAGTTAACTTGATGTCAAGTAACTCTCTGGTTCTAATATCCCTCCAACTTTATGTCCCTGTAAGGTTTGCTCTTGGATGGCAGAGAAATTGTCTTTCTGTGAGTTACTGAGTGCTCACAGCTGAGAAGAGTCCTACCATATCACTAGGCATTAGGTGAATATTTGTGGAGTGGATGGATGAGCATACTTAGTCATTCACTGTGCAGACACAAAAGGAACACCATTATTATTTAGTCATACCAAGGCCATCTGTGTTTGAGTGTCATCATATCCTCATAAAATACATTGAGGAAAATAGAACAGTTAGGCTTTTTAAAAAATTTGTTTCCTGCTTTAAGAACGTTTGACACTTTGTGAGAATATTTTCATTTCCTACGTTGGCTGAAGAAATGAAGAAATATTCTATACATGTTTGAGCTTTCTTATGTGAAGTTTCAAATCAGTTGAAAAATGGGAGTATATTCTGGACTTGGCAAAAAGCAACTGTGATTCACAACTGAAAGCGTCCAATCTAGGTATTTTGCTCAGAGCAATCTCTGCTGCACACTTAGAAACCATTCAGAACAGGTTTTATAATTGAATTCTGCAGGAAACCCTCACCATTGGCATTGTGCACAACATGCTGAAATGATAGATTATGTCCCCAGGGCTTGGACGTCTGTCATTTATGCTTTAGATGGCCTTGACCTTGATGAGGAGGAAACATTTATCGCAGACTGTGGGGTGTAATTGTTCTGTAAAAATAGAACAGTGTCATAAATGGCCATAAATAAAGTTTATATACAGTAGATGAATTCTAATATGCAATGGATGTGAAGAATTTTGAACATTGTTTATCATATGAAGTCAGAATGTTAATGTATTTAAACACAGAATTTTGAACCTGTTAAGTTTTATAGTACTTGTTTTCTCCCTGTTTCCCTTTTCTCTTTTCTTACTTCTTTCTTTCCCTTTCAGATCTGAAATACATTCTGTTATGTTCTACCCTATTTCCTTCCTTTACCTTTCAACAAAGTGAAGCACATTTGCAAGTGTAGACAAGTTTTCTCTTTACTCTGAAATTTGGTGGGCTCACCAGGTTCCCACAAACTGTTGCAACACTTTTTGTACTGTTGAATCACTCTAGTTGTTCCTCTCTTCTCTCACTTCTAGAATACTCTGAAGGGGAATCACTCTTCTACATCGTGAGTCCAAGAGATGTTGTAGTAGCCAAGGAACGAGACCAAGATGATCACATCGACTGGCTCCTTGAAAAGAAGAAATATGAAGTAGTTTTGATTTTAATTTCTTGGGAGTATTGACTTGTCTGTAACAGAGACAGGATAATAGATTTTTGTTGTAAATCTTCTGTGTGGTTGAATTAGAGTGCTCCAAACCAAAAAATATATATATGGAGGAGGATAATAACTTTCCCCTCTCAGAAATTAGGGAACAAAAAGATTGCTATGATGTTGACTGGCTTTACTAAGTTAAATTGGGGAGGAGTCAGTGGTATAGGGAGGGAGAGGTTTAGATCTAACCTATTGAAATTTTATTTTGTGATTTATTTTTTTTTCCACCCAAGGAGTGGAAAAGAGAGCTAATTCCTCAGAGTTGTCTATTTGGACATTTTAATGAAATCACTCATTTTATCCTTATTTTTTTTGGAAAGATAAAGCTACTAAATTTTTACTCTCTGAGGTTGGTTTGAACCAACCTCAGTTATCAGATCAGTTATCAGATAATCAGATATCTTTGTAGTCCAGGTAGGAAGTGATGAGACCTGCTAGCTTGGATAGAATGATATTGTCCACTTTAGTAAATCTTGGTTTAGACAGATTTGATTAGAGAATGCCCCAATAGGACTTTATTTAAAAAATATATTTTTCAATTTTAATAGCTGAAATGTATCATGTTGGTTTAGACAGACTGTGGATGGGCTTATGTATTAATTATCAGAAAACAATAGCAATTAGCCCAACTTTTTGTTCCTCTAAATTTGTAACTACCTGGAAGGATAGGAAAAATCATTTTAATCTAAAAACTGTTTAGAGTCTAGATATAGTTGAGTAGTTGCTAAAAGAAATTTTATTTTTAATTATTTATGTTAGACTAATACTTATAAACTTTCTAAAGTAAAAAACAAAATCAGAGATTTTCAAATGCTTAATTATAGATATACAAAAACGTGTACAATTTATCTATGTTGAAACCTAAAGAAAAGTGCCTTTTTCCTTCTCTCCCTCCCTCCTTGCTCTCTTCTTTCCTTCCCTTCCTCTGTCCCTCAATATGTCCCTCAGTATCTGTCACACCAATTTAGAATGACAGCTGCCTTATTTTGCTTGGAGACTAGGAGATTTTGTTGTATTTTGATTTGTGTATGAAATGTGATTCCAATATCCTAATTCGGAAATGAATTCAAATGGAAATGAAAGAAGTCTTCATTTTGGTTGACTGCCTTTGTTTGAGTTTGAATTCAGTGAAGTTCATTCAACCATGGCATTAAAAATTCCAGTGCTTCAAGCAAAAGCCACAGAAAAATGGGGCTTTATTCATGTAGTCCAGAATGTTAAAACATAATAAATATAGTGTTTATAACCACCACATCTTTCTTTCCCTTTTCTTTTCCCATTTTCTTTCCCTTTTTTTTTGTTTCTTTTATCATGCCTATGTAAATATAGGAAGCTTTGATGGCAGCTGAAATTAGCCAAAGGAACATAAAAAGACATAAGATTCTGGTAAGTATGCCTTTTTTTTATTATATTAGAATAACTTTACCTTTTAATAAGTTGAAAAGACCATGTTCTACCTATCTTTTCAGAATTTATTTTAAATAAACTAATTCTCTTTGGTCTGTGAAGTCAAAATATTTCATTTTATCAAATCAGTTTCTTCTTGTAAACAAGACACTTGAACAGCTGCGAGGAGGTATAATTTGAAAACTATATTTGTAAAATACACTTTAAATACAAAGCTTTCCAGTTATGTATATGGAAGTTTCTTTAAATTATAGATGAAATCACATTATCTCAAAATTTATTGAAAGAGTGCTTTCGTAAAACCAGATTGCTTTGGTGTCTCCATAATAACAAACTCAATTGATTTTGTTTTGGAGACTTATCTAGGACATCAAATACATTTTTATTTCATTTTGAATTCAGGAAAAATGTAGAGACTGAAGGCCCATTTCTTTGCTGACTATGACAGAGAATGTACAGATATAAAGCAGATAAGAAATCAAATCCTTTTCAGGTCCTGAGAGAACATCTAGCCTGGTACCTGTGTTTTGCAGGTGAAAACTACAAACTTAGTCTTTTATGGCTAATTGAGTTTCTACACAAATTTCTTTTTTGCCTATGCTTTCCCTTCCTTAAACTCTTTGGTCCCCATAAGGCTTTAATTCCCAGAATGTACAAGCAGGATAATTTAGGATTAAGAGGAAAAGAGAAAACCAGAGCATCTTTTAGTTTTAAGTTAAAAATGTAGGGGATAGGCAAGAATTCTTTAGAAATAGGAGAGAACTGAAAAGGCTTGTTTTACTTGGTTATGCAGAGCAGTTAAAGGAATTTCTACCTAGAAAGCAAGAACCAGATCTTGAAGGGATTTCCATAATTAGAAGCTTGGTTCTATTTTAGAACCCTTAAAAGACAATCTGAGCTTTTAGGCCCATATCAGATTTCCCTATTACTGAGATTTTCTGGTGGAGACAAGGTCAGCTGAGATGGAGATCAGTTATCAGATAATCAGATATCTTTGTAGTCCAGGTAGGAAGTGATGAGACCTGCTCAGAGTCAGCAGGAATAGGGACATCTTATGGGACATCCTCGAGGAGCGCAGGAAAGAAATTTGAACTCAAAAATAGATTCAGAAGTTATCAGCCAGAAAATATCAGTTGAGTGCTTGAGTTTGGATTAGCACACTTAGGGTGGGTACATAGTATCAGAGAACAGAGGAATGGGAATGGAACCATAAGGAACACTGTCATTCAAGGAATATCTGTAAAACAGATTTGGAACAGCCAGAGGAATTTTATGTCAAAGGAGTTGAAAGAGGAGAGCATTGAGAGTAAAGAGAGTTACATACTTATGGGCCTGAGGTAAACAGGTCAAAAAGGCTAGACAAGCTGAGTTGGTCAGGTGTATAGTGGATTTGGTAATGTGAAAGTAACTAGGGAAATTTCTGCTTATGTATAATTTATTTTCAACGTGGTATAGGGATTAAAAGTTAATAGTTAAAAGGAGTTTGTAGAGTCAGCTTAGCTATGAATGAGAGAGACTGGAGACTGTAGGTGGCGGCTCTGGCATCATGGGATAGTTGTTGTTGCTGTTTTTTGTAACAGAGACATTTAAACATGCTTGTGCTAATGGGAAAGTGAGAAAATAGGGTATATAGAAAAAGAGGAAAGGTTCAGAATGAGCTCTGCAACCTGGCAGCATGGACGTGTGGTGGAGGGACTGGTACTGAAATCTCACAAAATGACCCTCTGTAGATATTGTGATATATGGTCTGTTTTCACTCTCATTCTGTAGGTCTGAAATGATTTCTCACATAATAGTCATTAAAGAAAAAAATTTAAATAAATTTAAAACCATTGTTTATCTCCCCTCTTGAAAAGAGCCTGTCCTGTATATTAAGTATGCATAGATTTTTTTTCTCCTGGCATGAAATGTTTCCATATCAGGCATGCAGAGAAAAAATGGGCTCCTCTCATTTCTGCCATATTGAAAGAAATTCCACATGTATCTTTTTGTACATGAAGTAGAAGTTAAAGCCAAGTTTTGTTATATATAATAAATTAGCTTTTAATGAAAATGCTTTCAGGTGAGGATAATATTTCATAAAAAGAGTCATGGGGAGATCAAGCAAAAGCTGTTCTCCCATGCCTGTGGTGACACTGGCCACCCCAGATCCTTTCAGAACCAGTGAATATTCTGAAGACACTCGGTTCCCTGCTTTCATGCCAGTTTCCTTCATCTGTAAATTTATGGATTTGAATTTCTTGTTTTTCTCAGCTCATTTTCACTTTAGGATTAAGTTTAATATTTCATATTTCCTTTTAATCTGATAGTCTGTCATTTCATTTTTCTTAACATTTCAGACTTGAGGTAGAGGAGACATGTAGTTCACATTTTACAGATGAAAGCACAAGAAAGAGAATTTTATATCCATTGACAACATGGAATTGTTGGATCATGTTTCTAATATTAGAGATTTCCTTTGCAGAAAATCTCTTAGAGGGGATCATATTAGAAGCTTTTAAAATAGTAACATTATTTATTTTTTAAAAATTGAATTTCAGAGCCAGGCTTGGTGGTACATGACTGTAATCCCAGTGATAGGAGTCAGAGACAGGAGGATCACAAGTTCAAGGCCAGCCTGGACAACTTGGGAAACCCTGGCTGGGAATGTAGCTCCGTGGTAAAGAGGCCCTGGGTTCACACGTCAGCACCACCACCCCCCCCCCAAAAAAAAATTAATATACATATAAAAACAAATACATGTACTTTTAAATGTGAATATACTAAAGAAAGAAGCAAGCATAACTGCATAAAGCAAACTGCAATATCACTATTGTCGATAGGACCCTAACATCATGGCCTGCTTATAAACAGATTCAGCTTTTCAGTTGTTCCTTTTGAATTTTGAAATTCCTCCATTTTCTCTAGGATATCGGCTTGGCATATATAAATCACTTGGTGGAGAGAGGAGAATATGACATAGCAGCACGGTAATAAACACATTTTCACAATTTTTACTAATACAAATAGAACAGGTCAATGTTAACAACAGCAATCAGTCATTCTATTTAACAGACATTTTGGTGTTTTTGTTTTAAACATCTTTCTAACAGGAATAATTTTGAATATTAGTGGTTTCAATCACAGAATAGATTAATATCTGTTATTTCTGCAACTTCTGTTGCACTTTCACCAAAAGGAGAATTGTTTCTCACATATTTAATGAGAAAAGTGTCAAGATCCATGAAGAATGTGGGATTTTCCCATTTATAAGCTAGCAGGTTAGCCTGCCACAGTTTCATTGTTAACCAGAAGACATGATATGAGACTCCAGAGTCAGAGCTAAAGAACTATCTCTATGGTTTTAGGAACCAAGGTATCATCTTTTAACCTAAGTCCCCAATCCTTAATCCCCATTCCCATAGAACAACATGGAGGGGGCCCAGTGATTCTGCCTATGTAGTAGGTTGTGTTATTTGGGTGGAGTCCTGAGCCTGGGATATCTTTTCTAGGGCAATGACCCAGAAAAAAGACATTGCCTTCATTGTACTGGACAGTAAGCAGAGCTGCCCTCTCTGGAGGGAGATACTGTCTTTGTCTAAGGCTGTTGAAAGATAGCCCAGAACAAAATGCCTCTGCTTACAATTTCAGGAAAATTGTTTCCCAAGGAGAAATTGGCTACTAAATGGAAATGGTCAAACCATAGGATCCCAGGTTGCTGGGGCCTTTGGTGGGCGGAAAGCATGCATGTATATAGTGGTCATGTGATCCTTTTGGAATTTTGCAGTGCCCATCTCTGTGACCATGCAGCATCCTTGGAAGGTAGCCTTTAGTTCCCTGAGATTATTTAAGAAACTATGTTTCTCTAATATGTTAATAAAAACAATAAGTTTCATTCATACATAAATAATCTTCTGGATTACATTCTAAGATGGGACTCTAGTTTTTTAAAGTCTCATTTTGTAGCCTATTATTTAAATCAGTTCAGGAGGAACTGATACTTTTGGATATAGTGAATTTTCTTCAAGGCAAAAAAGGGCCCCAAACCAGCAGTGTTGATCCAGACAAATAGTACACTTAAAACAGGAAAATCATTGGGGAAACCCCTAATGTAATCTTCTGAAAGAGATTTATCTGGATTTATAACTATTTTGTGTAATTTTCATGATTTGTATCAACCTGTATATGCAACCAAGTAACGGTAGTAACTTCATGTTAATTAGCACACGAGAAAGAAATTTGTCAAAACCTTCAAAGAGAGATTTATCTAAACCACAGGGGAAAATGTCTACTTATTCCATCTATTTATTTATTTATTTATTTGTAATTTGTTTCTCTCTGGAATGTTTTTACTGCAGCAAATGCCAGAAAATCCTTGGGAAAAACGCAGCCCTCTGGGAATACGAAGTTTATAAATTTAAAGAAATTGGACAGCTTAAGGTAAACAAAGATTTATTTTTAACTCTTAGTTTCTGCATGTTAAATGAAAATAAGAATAGTAGTAATCACTTCTTTATTGGGAAGTATTTTATCATTGGGAAAGAAAAATCAAAAAATCAAACTTGGCAATTAGTTTCAAAACATAAAGCATAGTTTGTAATTTTGGGTGTGTGTATACTATGTATATTTACATATATGAGATGGTCTCTCTTTTTTTTAATCTTTTAACCTTTTACCACTACAGTTTTCTTTTTTTTTTTTTTTTTTTTTTTTT
>NW_026000153.1:14637465-14675497 GCF_001458135.2 Marmota marmota marmota | reverse complement strand
GTAGCCAACTTTTTCTTCTATCAGACGGCGTGTCTCTGATTTGATATCAAGCTCCTTGATCCATTTTGAATTAACTTTTGTGCATGGCGAGAGAAAGGGGTTCAGTTTCATTTTGTTGCATATGGATTTCTGTGTAGATGAAATTTTCATGTTCTTTTTAAATAATGGCTTTGGAAGCCAGGTATAATTTTATTTGGTGAATTGTAAAACATAAGACCTTTTTCAAATTTACTGAAGAATTAATGTATTTTTCAAATATCTTACCTGTGAAAAGGTGAAATTTGACCATGTAGCTCTAATAAATTATTTTACTGCTTCATTTTTTAATCTTTAAAATTAGTATACAACATTCAAATCAGTAAAGTGTTCTTATGTTTGTTTAAAACATTTTTTAGTTTTTCTGAGCCTGTTGAGTGCTCTAATGGAGATATGAATGTATTTTTTATATGTCCCAATTATGTTGGCTTATCAATCCCATGACTACTTACTCTTGTGCTTGCCCCATAAAGATTACTATAAGTACATGTATGAAGAGACGAATGGTGTGACTCTACTTTGTGTACAGAGATATGAAAAATCATGTTCTATATGTATAATATGAATTGTAATTGCATTCTGCTGTCATATATAACAAATTAGAATTAAAAAAAGAAAAGAAAGCTTAAATTTAAAAAAAAAAAAAAAAAGGATTATTCTTCTGTAGTTGGACCCTAGCTCCATTTCTTTTCTCTCTCTTTTTTTTTTTCCGTGTGTGTGTATGTGTGGTACTGGGGATTGAACCCAGGGCCTTGTGCATGCGAGGCAAGCAGTCTGCCAACTGAGCTATATCCCCAGCACCCCAGCTCCATTTCTTATTGGGCTTTTCCTAGAAGGTTTCATCCAAAGTTTCATGGGCCTGCTTACCTGATGGCTGTATAACCCAGACAATTCTTTTGAATTGTTATGATGGCTAATTCTCTTCATATATATTGCTAATAATGATAATGCGAATTAAGGTAAATCTACATCCTTCCCAAATTTGGTCATTGTCCTTTGAATGTGTGTTTATAACACACAGTATTTTCATTCTCATTCTTAATGGATCAAGAGCCACTATCCTAGTGAGAATATTTTCCTCAATTTACCTCTTCATTCCATTTAATCTCTGTTTTTTGTCAGTTTTATCAAATCAACTAATTGGGCCTTTTCACTTCCATTTCAGTGCCATTTCCTTAACTCTTGCCTGACATTACAAAGACCTTATGATAGATCTAGAGGCAGCCCTTGCTAAAGTTATGTTCTAGGGGCAGTCCTGGTTAAAAGATATCTATTTAAAAAATAAATCTGGACTCTCACTTCCCTATTATCTGTTGCTTCCCTCCTGCCCATAGAATACAATTGAGTTCCTTTCATGACCCCACCTCCCTTCCTCTCCAGTCACACCTACCTTCGGGGACCTAATTCTCCCATCTCTGGGCCCCTGTGTCTTCCTTGAACACAAATGTTTGTGGTTGCATGCCTTTGTTCATTTTGTTCCCTGCCAGATCCGCTTCCCCTTCTGTCTTTGCCTGATAAATTCAGGACCATAAATAACATACAAGATTCTCCCCTGTGGAGTTGGGGGTATGGTTCAGTGGTAGAGTGCCTGGCATGCACAAGACTTTAGGTTAGATCCCCAGCACTTCCATAAATAAATACAGACAGACATAAGATTCTCCACTGTGTCCACAGCCCTTTGTTAATCCCTTTCTAATAATATTTACCACACAGTATCACCAGTATCTGTTTATTTCTCTTCACATCTTCCTTCTTGGACACTAAACTTCTTGGGGATACTGTCCCCAGTACAAAGCATGGTAATGGGTGAGTAGAAGGAAATTGAGAACTATATTAGGAAATATCCGAAGAATGCAAGATGCATTTTTCCTATTTCAAAACATGATTGTGCATTGTTTGGTGCACTTCAGTTTCAGGAAGGAAAAGATGTATAGGTGACTTATACTTTAGATTATTTAACAAGTCGATTTTATAATCTTATACTTTTGAAAATGTATCATAATTTGTTGTTAGAAAGTAAAGTTCATTTGCATCTTTCCAGAATAATTTTCCAGAGTACTCTTATTCCTGAGTCTTAAATTTTTAAAATAAAAAATATATTTTTATATTATCTGCGTAATGGGAATACAATTTTGTCTTGCTACCTTTTAAAGAATTCTTGTTTCCCTTTCCTTCCACAGGCTGTTAGTCCTTATTTGCCAAGAGGAGATCCAGTTCTGAAGCCACTCATATATGAAATGGTCTTACATGAGTTTTTGGAAAGTGATTATGAGGTACGGCATTATGACATGAACAGATTTGTTTGTATTCAATAGAAAATTTTAAGAAGTCTTGAAAGTTTATCTTTATGATCCTGTTGTAATTCTTTCACGTATATCAATTCTTAAATTATTTTAAATTTTTTTATCATCAAAGTTATCCCATTAATTCATGTTATGTCTGGGAAACTTTTGGTTGAGACTGAAATAAGCATGACTTAAATCTCAAGCTTGCAAATATTTTCTCCTCAATGTTTTAAGATGTCTGCCAGATCAGTAGTATTGAGAAAATTATAACTAACTTTTTGTTACAAGCTCTATGCATAATTCCTATTCTAGCTTACATTATTTTCAACTTAATGTTTAAATTTTGAATTAAATTGTCACATAATAGTAGTGATCCGTAACAACTTTTGTATGAAAATTTTGTGCTGTCAACAGAGCATTAACAATCATATCCCCCACCCAATGTACTTCTCTGAAATATTGACTTCTCAATTTTCTTTTCTTCCTAAAAAGATATGAGGTAATACAATTTTCTTTGAGGTAATGATGCGCTTCATGACATGTTTCTAGTCTCATAGAGTTTCCAGTCCTATGCTTATAGGTTTGCCTGTTAATTTATAACCTAATAGAATTGTTTTAAATAGGTCTTATTATAATATTGACTAATTAATATTACTGTATAAGCATGTTAAAAGTGGTACAATTTCTGTGGCATTTTATTTAATGAATACTTCTTAACCATTTACTTACTATGTAGTGGGCACTGAGGTGTTCTATACCTTTGTTCACTCTGTCACAACGGTTCTTCACTGACTGTGTCCTCTAATTAATCATTGTGGTCACTGGGTTGAATTTATCAGTATTTCTTAGGTAGCACATTTATTCCAGGGTGTGTGAAGCCAGTTATGCAGGAAGAAGCCTAACGTGAAATGTAGTAAGTGTTTATGTCAGTTTACAGTGGGGCCATCTTGCTTTCATCACACAATATGACTTGTCCTTTTTCTTTGATAGAAGTTGGCAGTACTTCGAGGCTATTGCATGGCTAGGGAAAGGAGGAAATGGAGCCAAACTTTCTTCTTCCTTTGAACAATATTATTTCTGGTCTCAAGGCTACTGACTGCTGCCATTATTAAGGTGGAATTCTTTACAGACTCTTTTATCTTAAATATCGCACAGTCTTATGAAAAGAGAAGCTTAATCCATAGTGTCATTTTGATTCAGGAACATTTTGTGTTCTGATTGAATTCCCTCCCTAAAATCTCTAAAGTCAAATTACTTTACGTGCTAATATGAAGGTTGCAATTTGGAGGGAAAATGTGTGGTCTGTTGCTCTGCTCTCTTGCCATCCTTACTAGGGGGGTTACTTTAGTCAAAACTGGATGAAACTTTAGTGGAAGCGATATTCCTGATTCTTCTGTGGTTTTTCTCCTTACCAAATCCTGGCGCTTTATAGAAATACCTTGTACCAGTCTGTTTTTACTTCTAAATAACTTTCTTCTAATGGAGATTGAACCCAGTGCTCTCTAACATAGAACTACATCCCCAACCCCTTTTTTTGTAGACAGAGTCTCAGTATGTTGCTGCAGCTTACCTCGAACTTAGGATCCTCCTGCCTTAGTCTCCGTTGGCACTGGGATTATAGATGTGCACCACCATACCTGGCTCTAAATAACATTTAAATAAATTTAAAGTAGTTCATTAAAGCATTAATAGTGTTATCATGTAATATTTAATATCATTTTTTTCTAGTAATATGGATATTTTTACTTCTCTTTTCTGTCTTTTGAGTATGTCTAATCCACCCCTTCCCAAGTTGTCAAAGATCAATAAGTAAACTCAACTTACTTAGGGTTATAAAACATGAACTTTAACATTGGGAGGCAGGTACTATATAGGCTACTGGCCAAGATCAGCTGTCAGGGAGAACAGAATTAAATCAGGATATCTGGGGTTTCTCTCAGAACCACAAATTTTGAGATCCAGATATAACCAGAGTAAGGGCTAGGGGATAAGACTTTAATCAAAATTCTAATTCCCAGCATAAACGTGGGTCAGAAGCCAGACTGGAAGGAGGTCAGACATGGTAACTTTTAAAGTTATTATGCCAGATGATTTTATTTGTGGAAGCAGCTTTGTCCTCCACAGAGCCGCCATGTATAGTTGTACTTGCTGTGCAGTGCACAACAGTGTGCCCAGACCTAAATAAAGTGCATAGAAGGTGTTGGGGAAAGTAGTTGACTTTGATACTGTTAGATGTTAACAATTTCATCCATGTGTTATAGCTGTCCAAAATGAGTATAGAACAAGTCAAAGCTAAACCTTGCTTGTGCAACGGTACTTTATGTAAAGAACAGGGTGCCTTACCTAGTTGTACATTCATAAAAATAGGAACAGAAATGGATAGCACAACCTACTTCCCAAGAATAAATGGAGATTATGGTAGTTATATTCTCCATGTTTTCTTTTGTACCCTGAAACCCATAGTTAGGATATTGATGAAAAGTTTATGACTGAAGTTTTATTTTTATTTGTTCTTTTTAGTTCTATATCACAGTAGAATGTATTCTGACAGATCATACATACTGGAGTATAACTTCCCATTTTTGTGGTTGTACACGATGTGGAGTTATACTGGTCATGTATTCATACAAGAACCTAGGAAAATTATGTCCAATTTCCTAATTCCTCCTCCCCTTCCGTCTAATCCATTCAACTTCTATTCTCACCCACCCACCCATTCCCCAGTTATTGTGAATTAGCATCCACATATCAGAGACAACATTTTGCCTTTGGATTTGGGTGATTGGCTTATTACACCTAGCATAATAGTCTCCAGTTCCATCCATTTAGAAAATGTAACACATTTTCTTTATCTGTTCATCTCTTGAAGGGCACCTAAGTTGGTTCCATAGCTTAGCTATTGTGAATTGAGCTGCTGTAAACATTGATATGTCTGTGTCACTGTAGTATGCTGATTTTAAATCCTCTAGGTAATATGCCGAGGAGTGGGATAACTTTGTCAAATGGTGGTTTGACTCAAGTTTTAATCATAAAATCACTATCTGTTGCATAAATACTTGTTAAGTATTGTTGAAACTGGATTGTAATCCTGTTTTTGCGTTTGAAAACCAAACTATTTCCCTGTGTTCTCACCCCACAATCCACACAGAGGCTTCTGTGACTTCAAGAGATGTAGGGACTTCTCCCCACCAGCAAGCAGTTCTACAGTGGCACTAGCTGTTGTCCTCTAATCCAGTTTCATTCTGACACTGTCCACTTAGACACAATGTCTGATACCACAGGTTAAGAGCTCAGTTCCCAAGATTCCCTCTCCTACTCGCCTGATTTGCCAGTTGCACGCCTCAAGTCATTTTAACTATGCTTCTGACCAACTGGTTATAAACCAGGGCATCCATAAACCCCCTCCTCAGGTTTAAGTGATTTGTCCTAGCTGTTCACAAAACTCTGGCCAGCCTGTTTACCCTTCATTGTAAAGGATGTTAACAAGGATACAGATGAAGAGATGCACAGGGTGAGGTGTGTGGGAGGGGACATAGACCTTCTGTGCCTTCTCCATGCACACCACACTCAAGGAATTTTTACAGTGTTTGGCTATCTGGAAGCCCTTTTGTATTTTAGAGAGACGCCATTGCATAGGCATGATTGCTAATGGACTGAGTGCAGAAATGCAGTGAGGCCTGCAGGGTCAAATTGTTCAACATTTCTTCATGGAGGGTGTGGAGCAGAACCACTCTGGAAGGAGGAGGGTCTTAAAAAACCTACTAAGTTTCCATGGCCTGCTTTGGGGAGTAGATTATGAGCCAAGAACCATGGACCAAAACCAAACTGTGTATATCACAGTGTTACACTTGTTTAAAGAGTGTTGTTCTTTTTCTGCTGTTCCTCTTTGGTTAGGGTTTTGCCACACTGATCCAAGAATGGCCTGGAGATCTGTACAACAATTCAGTAATAGTTCAAGCAGTTCGAGACCACCTGAAGAAAGATAGTCAGAACAAGACTTTACTCAAAACCCTGGCTGAATTGTGAGTTTTTTGTTTTGTATTACCTTTTCAAATCACTCTACATTAAAATGTTTTTCATATTTTAGACTTCTGCAAACTCTGAGTGGAGAGGATGCTTTCTAATGTCATTTTCCCACATTCACTCTTAATAAAAATAAAACCTTGCATAAATGTCAAATGAACAAGTAGAAGGTAAGGTCAGTATGTAAAACTGTTCAGTTATACTATGATCTGTTTCCCAAAGGAGAGGGTACTCTGGGGCAATGGGTAGGAGGTAGGAAGGCTGTCAGGTGTTAGACCTCTCAAGTAAAACAGTTTTCCATTGAGCCAGGCTCTGGATTCTGTTATTCCTAGATTTTCCAGTCAGTCTCTCAAACATCAGACTCCAAATATATAAAATCACAGGTTCCCTTTAGGAACTAACAGCAAAATAAGAGCAGTGCAAGACACCAAATCAAGGCTCAGCAAATGGGAGCTTCATTAACCTTTTTCATATTTATTGGTCACTTTGATCGGGCTTTGTGCCAGATGCCTCTGATACAAAGATAAGATATACCTTCATGGAGCCTCAGTCTATGGAAACATGTAGAATTGTGCAGGTCTGTCTAGAGGACAGTTCCTGTGGGTTTCAGACTCTCTTCAAAACCCTACCACCTCAGACCTCTACTCTCCCATCTTTGTCCAGGACCAGGAAAAGACTGTGTTAAACGTTTTCACAAAAGAAGTTATGTTTGTGGCATTCTGACTTGGAACACTAATCATTTTCTCTTGGAAATATTGTTCCAGATGCCCCTTGGACTCTGTAGCAATGTTAATAAGGAACTGACGTCTAATTTTTGTTCAGTTGGCTTTCAGGAGCTGGTTGAGGGACTTAATCAATATGAAAAAAAAAAAAACTGTTTCAATGGAAAAACATTTCAATTTTATATAACCCCTTATAGATAAGGTTTTGGAATATAACCAATTTGTCAGCTGAATACTGCTTGTAAGAATTTTATCTGATTTTTCTGTTTCTGAAATGAATATGTCCTTCATTCTGGATCATAGCTTCATTGTCTGGTATATGGATTTCTGTAAAACGATTTCTGTAAAACTTTTTGAGGCTGAACCCCCAATGAAATTTTTTTATTCATGAATGTTATAAATTTTCTGAAATTCTAGTAAGGTAAAAGCAGGGTTCTGAGGAAAAAGCACTTACTGATCATGAATTGTTAAATCCCAAGGAATATTTTTGAAAATTAAGTTATCTTTCCTATCTGAACAAATGTTTTTTTAATATTATAAAAACATAATTTCTGTGCAAGTGTATTTTTATTATAACTGCTGATGAACATTAATGTAAAAAATTTTTCTTACCAGGTATACCTATGACAAAAACTATGGCAATGCTCTGGAAATATACTTAACATTAAGACATAAAGACGTTTTCCAACTGATACACAAGCATAATCTTTTCAGTTCAATCAAGGATAAAATAGTTTTATTAATGGATTTTGATTCAGAGGTAATGTATTTTTTATTTGTACTGATATTTTCCCTTTTCCAACTGTATAATCATTAGACATCTGTCTAAATGCTCAGTAGCTTGGCCATGTACTTATTATGCTTGAATATTCTGACCCTTTTCACTGGATGTTGTTATTTTAGTAATTAACATTCAGGAATACTTTCTTTGGTGTGGTGATTCTGTAAAAGCAATTGTAATTTGGTGTAGAACTCAAAAGGGTGTGTGTGTGTAAAGTAACTTTTTTTAGTTAAAAAAATGATATAATTCATAGAAACAAACTACGCATATACTTTGGCTCATTTTTAACCCTCTTAATCTATGTCCGAGAATTAAAATTTAAGTGAACTTCTGTTTAGATCCACTTATTGCTGTTTTATTCATTGATATTCACAGATCCAGCATGTGCAGTTTCTACTGATTTTGGTGATATTCAGGTTCAGGACATGTGGAATGTGTTATTTACTGTAGCTCACGTTTGAAGAGTGGTTTGCTTGACTAATGACAGGACCGGCCTCCATGGCTCACATTCAGTTTATAACATGATAAAATCCTCCTCTATGTAAAAAAGAATCTAATTACAAATACTTATGAGAAAAATAATGAGGTTCATGAAACATAATGATCTCATTCAGAAAATTGAAATTTTAGATAAATGAAAAAGTAGGATTCTAAAAGCTCTTAAATTTTAATGCATTATATTATAATGCATTTAATTGTATTTTTCTGTATTTAGGGGTATTATATGCTATATTAATCTCCATCAACTTAATCTTTTTTAGATAAGAGGTAAGATCTACATATACCTCTTTTTCTCAAAGATACTTTAGTCTATTTTTTATACTGATTCAAGTCTATTAAGGCTATAGATCTTATAGAATGAAGTTCAGGTAGAGGTGCTCTATTTCTCTGGCAAAGGATGATTAAGAGGATGGCATGCATATATAAAAATTAATTACATTTTCCCCATATCCAGTCTTCCCTCATGCCCACCCATCATCCCAGGTGTCTTGAGTCTAATTTTGTATGTAGAGCTGTGGGAAAAGATGAAAGGGCTGAGAGTAATTGCTATTCAAGAGTTTTGGCCAAAATTAAGAATCCCGAGTTTTCTAGTTAGAAGAGACCTTAGGAATAATCTATTCTAACACCCTCATATTTTAGAGAACAAAAATAAACTTTGGATGGCGAGGTGGTAGCCGATTCAAGAACAGGACCTGGGTATTCTTCATGACACTCAGTTTGATGAGCTTTCTTCTCACTCTCTTATCATAAACTCATTTATGTTTCATGAATTTCAAAGGTGGCTAAAGTAAATTCCAAAAGTCTGTAAGCTTCATACACTGTGAAACTTTTGGTGTCTTATTCTTTATCCAACTCTTACCTTCTTCTCTATACAAGACTGATTCTATATCTCTGTGAAATCTCATAGGGAGGCATTGGCAATTTTCAGATACTAAGAAAAGCTCATTTTTGTGGTTTTGGTAATGAGATGCTCTCCATCACTCCCCAGAATCACATGAAAGTTTGTGAGGATAATTGAGACATCATTGGGGGCTAGAATATGTCAGGATAGTTTGTGCTTGGTAAGTTACAGCAAGACACCATCTTATTAGTGTGCAAAATACATAGGCCTCAGACTGAGACACATTTGAAAATGCATTCCTCTATGGTTATTATTTTGCATAAGAGCCATTGTAAAATTTAAACATAGAAAATAAGCCCTTCACCTTTGCTGTAGCAGTGTGTACACTATGTTGTGTTTAGTGCTCTTATGTGGCAGATTTCAGTAACTATGCCTAATTTTTGTATTTTAGAAAGCTGTTGACATGCTTTTGGACAATGAAGATAAAATTTCAGTGAGTAGCTTTTTATATGTGTAAGTCCATTTGTTAATAACACAATAACAAAAGACTGGGTAAATTACAAAGAAGTTTATTTGGGCTTGTGGTTCTGGTCCAAGGTCGAGAGACTGTGTTTAATGAATGCCTTCTCATAGGCAGAGTCCTGAGCTGGCACAGGGCATCACATGGCAAGAGACAGGGAACACGTGGGAGAGGCCAGCAGTGCACTTGTGGGAGAATGAAGTCAAATGCACCAGAAGCAGCAAGACCACTGGGAGGGGCCGCACTTGCTCTTTAATAACAGCCAGAGAGGCAGCCTTATCCCTTCACTGGGGCAGTCATGCCCATGCACCTCGCGCTAGTCCCCACCACTTTTCCAGACTGTTACATTGGGGAATCAATCCTCAGCATGAGTTCTGGCCAGAAAACAAACCACAGTCACCCCATCGCAGCGGATTACTAGATAAGTGTCTAGAACTACTTTAACTAGAAGGACAAGAGGTGTTTATCAGATAATTTTGCAGCTGTGTTTGTGTCCTCATAACTCTGTTTAAAATTTTCTATTTTTTTCCTTAGATTAAAAAGGTAGTGGAAGAATTAGAAGACAGACCGGAGTTACAGCATGTGGTGAGCTTTGAAGTCTTCTTTTCCCCTTTTGTTTAAATAGTGGGATGGAACACCTTTCAGTGTCAGGGACCTCTTTATGGAGATTAATTCCTAAACTGGAGGTTTGACTACAGACAATACGCTGAAATTATGAAAATGTGGTGTGATATGTTTTGAATCCAGGGCTAGGGTTAATGCAGAACAGACCCTTGAACTTTGACTTACAATTGAATTGAGATTTAAAAGTTGTATTCATTTCTGTGTTGTCCACTGTGCCTAGGAGTAAGCTCCTTCTCTCTTTAATTGCCTTTAAATGTAACTATAGCAAAGTACAGCAAAAGCAGAAGGTGCAGTGTAGAGACCAAGTTCTTCGCCAAAGAAATAGCATACAACCATTCTAACCACAGGGTGATCAGAGCAGGGCTTCATTTTTTGGCCCCTCACCCTGGCAGTAGCTAATCTCATCTCTTTTTAGTAGCCTTGGTATTTGTAGTATTCGACCTGTTGGTCTTGATTTCTTTGGGGGCTACTTTTATTCCATGCTTTGCATTATTAAGGGAGTATATATTTTCTGTGTGCTTTAAAAAATTATAAAACCTTTCAGTAGGACCACGGGCATCAAATATAGTATCTTTGCCCATCTTCTTGTACCCCAGGAAGAGGCCTAGGGAGCAATATCTTTATTTCAAGCTAGTTTTATACATTGAAGCTCTTGAAAACTGAATAGAAAATGTAAGGTATGTTTTTTTGCTTTTGTTTTTTTGGCTCAGGAGTTGTGCAGATGTTATTGCTATATTGTTCACAATCGGAAATCTCAAGATTATCTGCTTACCCAAGGAAGGCTCCACTCTTCTGGCCACCTTGGGAATTTGTTTATAAAGCATTCTGGCTTTCTTAAGCCATGAGACAGGGTTGTAGGTGGTGGCTCTGTGACAGTAATCAGTGAAATGGTGGAAGAATCCACATTAACATGGTTCATCTTCCTTGCCAGATGATACAGTGTCTATAAATTTGGCTTAGCACATGGGGCAGAGCCTCCCAGTCTTGTTTGAGCTTCTGGGAAACAACACCAGCTATCCCAGCCCACATACACTGACCCTACTGTCAATGCCTGGTGGTTTTCCTCATCACACCTCAGGCCAGCAGATGAGTTGAATCTGGTGCTACTCTTTTCTGCCCTTCTTGCCTTACTTAGGGAGATGTGAACAGTTAGCCCAAGGAGTGGGTTCTTTAGTGCATACATATGTCATGGTTACATGCAACAGCTAATATCAAACATCAGCTCACCCATTTAGAGTCACAGCTTTATAGGCAGACTGATGATCTGTGTCAATTTTGAACCAACTCACCTGTTTACAATCACTGTAGGTGTGAATGCCCTTTGTGTGATTGGTTTGATCAAGTCTTCTACCTCTAGTGGGTTGTGGGCTTTTTATTTACACTTAACTAAGTACTGAACATTGATTTCTGAGTACTGTATTGATAGACAATCCTGCATGTAAGAAGAAAGTGAATTATTCACTTCCTTTGAAGTTCACTAGCTTTTTCAAACAATTAGGGTAAGCAATCAGTTTTAAAATATGGTTCCGAACCTCTTTACTCCTCTTGATTTTTACTTTTGTTTTTTGATGTTCCCAATAGAGGCAGCTTTTCATTACAACCACACATCTTACTAAGATTTGAAAAGGAAAACAGGGAATGAATGAGAGTTAATTTTGCTCCTACTACTGGGGTTTTAAAGAACATGTTCTTTTTTCTATGATAAAAAAAGAGTTTTTATTTTCTAGAAAGAACACTAATCAAACATTTTATATCTGAGGTAAAGCAGAGAATGACAGGTGATATTAACAGATACTATTATTAACAATTCTATAGTGTTTAGCATATACCAGGCATAGTTTTGAGTGACTTACAAATGGTAACTCATTTATCCTCACAGCAACCCAGTAAGCTCTTTTGTGGGTAAAGAAACTGAGTCTCAGAGAGGATAGTGACTTGTTTAAGGTCACAAGGTTATGGCAGAGCCAGTTCACTCAGAAACCTTCTAGAAGTATCAGAATCACCTTGCTCACTAGGAGGCATTCTCCTTCCCACTTCTACATCATCTGGGTTACTTTCCTAAACACTGCTTCTCTCCCACCTCTTTATGGGAGCTGTTTATAACCAAAAGTAGCAATGTTGACTGTTATTGTGTTTTTCTTATTTTAATATTCATAGTTTATTTTTGTTCCTTGTAGTATTTGCATAAACTCTTCAAGAGAGACCATCATAAAGGGCAGCGCTACCATGAGAAACAGATCAGTCTTTATGCTGAATATGATCGACCAAACTTACTACCTTTTCTCCGAGATAGTACCCATTGCCCACTTGAAAAGGTAAGGTACAGACTACCTGACTTGTACAGTTCAGAAGGAATTGTCATTGTTGCTAAGCCATTTGTCATTCTTCTCATCTCTGTATATCCCTATTCAAGGGAAAGACTATTGCTACCAAACCTTAGGTTTTGCCAGACTGCTCTGATGAGAACAGGAGGTCCTTCTGAATTTGATTTTGGTGAGGAGCTAAAGCATTTCTGTGACAGGCTTAATTGACATAAAGGTTTAATGTACATTCCAGGACTCAGTCAACCATCAAACTAAATTGAAATTAAGAGTCTGAGTCGGTGTCCCAAGAGTAGTAGGGTGGCACCTTGGAGTCAGAGCTGGGGCATCAGAGCTGCTTCTGTCCAAAGTCAAAAGTAGTTGCTCCAGTGAGGAATCCAGTTTAATAAGCCAAAATTGATAGCTTAGATCCTAGACCACGTTTGCTCTAAACATCCACCTCTGTTCCTATATTTCACTAACACTGCTATGTTCCATTATTACCTCTTTTTTTTTATCTCTTTCCCATTCACCTATAAATTCTTATAAGGCAAGGAGTATGTCTTATTACTTTTAGAAAAGAACAAAGTCAATAATCTACATTTGTAAAAGTCTCTGAAGGGCTTCAGTGTTACAGGTCATTGGGATGTCTTCATTAGAGAGAACTTGTCAGTATCTATTGTGGGAAACCTGTGTATTTTACATTACTCTTGTCCAGGTACCCAAAACTATCTTAAAGGAGATAGTCATGATTTATTAATAAAGGATATCATTCTTTTTTCTTAAAAATAAGAATTCTATATATACTTAATCACCTCATATACTATTTTCATATATGTTTACTTATAACATGAAGAAGTTACTGTATGTACTAGAGTAGGTTCCCCAATTAAACGGGTCGTAAGCATGCTAGTAGTGAATGAAGACATGTAATATAGGTTTACCTATTTTGTCTAAAGAGAGACTCATAGAAAGTATGGTCTCTCTCCTGAATATAAAATTAAAAACTTAATCCTGACACTTCCCACCAAAAAATCAATTTCTTGCTCATTTTAGGTTGTTTCCTTTTGTTGAGAGGGCAGCTGATATCAAATTGGCAACTGATTGAAGTCTTTAAGAATCCAGGTCAACTTTATTTTGAATTGATTGAAGTCCTTAATCAGTAGTATTTAGCCAGAATTTTGTAGATACCCTGATAGCACATCAAAAGCCCTTTGGGGGCCTAGTGTTCCAACGCGAGAGTTTGCGGATTTAAAATTACCACATCTTTTAAATACAAAAGTTTATCAAAAGTTTTGTATGGAATTGTTCGTTCTGAAGGACAGATAGTTTGTTTAGAACATCTGCATCAGTTTAGGAAGAAAACAATAAAAAAACTTTATATTTCTGTCATGCTTCATAGTATGTGCTGTGCTTTCAGGTGCTTTGTTACATTTAATCTCTACAGACGTGCTGCTAGATGGATAGAATTGCTTTATACATAACTTGCTGAGTCTTGAGCTTTTAAAAAGTCAAGGGCCAAGACTTGGAACATGGATTTTTAAACTTTAGGCTCTCTATCCTTCTACTATGATGAGGAATCATCTTTCATGTTTAAAATGTTAATTAAAATTACAGCTTAGGTATTCCTTAATGTTGTAGGCATCATGAAAAATACAGTCCTTTAAACTTCCAGCCTATCCTTTTTTTCTGTATTAGTACATTGATTATTAGGCACTAGTCCTGATTTTGCAAATCTGATTTGATTATTGTTAAAAGCAGAGCATCAGCTTTATAGAGTTGGCAGATTTATACCTGAAATTATGCTCTGTCTCTCATATCTAATAGCACTCACAAGGTGGCAGTATTTGTGAATTTGGAGGAATAAGCTGGGAGACAAAGTTCATAGATTTTTACTAAAAAGGATTTAAAGAGTGAATAAAAGATGACAGGGTCAAGGTTAGGTAATTATTTAATTTACAGTTGATAAATTTCTATTATTACTCTCAAATTTCTAATTTCCTTACCTTTACTAATCAGAAAAAGGAGAGTTAAAAATTACTTTTGCATCATTTTTTCTCAATTTGTCAGTTTTCTACCTTTTCACTTTTATTTTACTACCACTTTCCCTTTACATCTATATATCCATGTTTCACTACATAGTCATCACAGATTTTTATGCCAAAATCTTTTGCAAAATAGTGGGATGTGACCATTATGTAGAAGCTTAAAAAAAGTGCTGGTATTGCTTAAAAATCTGTCTTTGGTACAAGATGAGTATACACAGAATACTCATGAATGTAATGATCATGTAGTGAATGAAATACAGTGCCTTTGTGTATTCCTGTCTCCCACTTTAGAAATCTTAGATTCCGTACTCTTTCCTCTAGAGGGAGCACTATGGTCCAGAAACATTTAAGAATCAAAGATGCTCTTAGGCCATATTTGTATTAATAGAAAAATAGTGTGTACTAGAAATACCTTTTTTAATACTTAAAATTTCTAGAGTTTTTCAGATTCTCTTATCATTTATGAAGAGGAGAATTTAAACACTTTTCTAGTAACATTATTTATGAAATTCACATTTCAGATTATCTTTGAATTTGGTGATACACATCTTCTTGAATTCCTTTCCATTGGTAATTTCGGCTTGCCTTCAAACATTTCTTTCCACATGAATTTTCATTTTTGATAATATATAATAAATGAATTTTGGCATCACTTTCGCTTGAAATGTTCAGTAGAGATGGAAAAGTTCTGTAATCTACTCTGTCCAACTTGGCACTAGCCACACATCAGTATTAAGTATTTAAAACATGACAGGTACACAAGGACCCAAATTTTAATTTAAATCAATTTAGATTTAAATAACCACATAGAACAAGTGGCTGTTTTTTTTGGGCAACTTGGCCAAGCCTTGAAGCTGCAAACTCTGATTTGAGACAAGTACATTCTCCTAGTTGAGGAGGCTGGGAGATGTTTTCTCTAAGTCCAGGTGGTCATACACCCATGTGAGAAAGTAAGAAAATTCTTCCATTAGTGTGGAAGGAATGGGAGGAGGATACTAGAGGACAACTAGTGCTCTCTGCCACCTAATTTGAAAGGAATCTTGTGAGTCATTGAATTGTATGCTTTCTTCTCATTGTGACCTTCAGTTATTCTCACTTCTTATTTAAGTGGTGTGTGTACCTTAAAATACCATCCTTGTTTCATTGCAGTTCCTGAGAAGGTGATGCTTGTTTTTTTTCCTTTTGTTTTCCCTTTTTTGCTACATTAATCTCTATGATCATTTTTTTCCTGCCCCTTAGCTGGTTTAAAATATATCGCCTACAGAAAAATTTTAAGTCAAAAATCAAAATATCAAAACTAGCTCCTGCTGTTATTTCCCAATATAGATCACTGAGCAGAAAGAGCTAATTAACCTGAACTGTTCTTTTTATTTCCTGGATTCTTGTTTATAAAACAACCTTGGCTGGTTGTTTTTAAATAACCATTTTAAATATGCAGCCCAGTAAACTTACTCCTGAAATCTTTACTGCCTGCTCACTTCTTAAAAATATGTTTTGCACACCCCTTATGTGTCAGGCTTTGTGCAAAGCATGGGACTTGGAGCACACATGACCTTAGTGAATGGAAATTAAATGAATAATTCAGTTGTCCTGGTGGTAAAGAATTGTGAAGCCATGCTTAAAGTGAATGCCTAGGAACTGGCCTGATGTGAGGGCCATAGGAATATTTGTCTGAGGTCCTTGCCAGGATAGAAAGTGATGAGTGAGGGAAACAGTTCAGCAGAGGGGACACAATGGAGAGGTAAGCAGAGGAAAGGAACCTGCTCTAGGAGAGCAGAGAGAGCTGTGGATGCCTTGTAGGATACCAGAAAGACTTCCCTCTGAGTATGAATAGAGCAGTGCAATGAGAAGGTTTTATAGGAGGGCTATGAAATAAGGTTTCCCTGTTGAACTGCACCTGGTTCAAATGCTACCTCTTCTCTGAAGTTTTTCAGAATGGAACCACATGAATTCAGCATCCCTTCTTCTTGCACATAGCTGTCCTTTCATGTTCTGCTAGTTGTGGAATAACATGTCACATCTATCACTCCTCCCTGTACTCCAAGTTCCCATGGTATACTCATGCTGCCTCTACTCCTCCTAAACCTCTTCCTTTCTCCTCGTCTCACAGGTCCTCATTAACATTTTAATTATTGTCATCATCTTTGTATCTTCTCTAACTCAGCCTTCTAGCAACCTGCACAAAGCATAGTAAATGTGTGCCAGTTTATTTAGAATTATTTATCAGCGCGCGCGCACGCACACACACACACACACACACACACGTGTAGTTATCTGTGTAGTCCCTCATTTCTTCATCTCCTCTTTCTGATCCTTCTTGATCATCATCAGATGTTTTTCTCTCTCATTTTGGACAAATTCTTGAGCAAAGTTCTCTTTTAAACACTGTGAGCTGCAATTATTTACATTCATTCATTCATTTAGGCAACAAATGTTTAGTGGGCATATGGTAAGCTCAATGCTAGGAAAAAGTAACAATGAACAACTTTCCTGAAGCTTGTATTCTAGAGAAAATAAACAGTTTAAACAAATGACTATAGATTTGATGGGAAGCAGTGCTGTAAAGAAACTTGAAGTAGCATAGAGATACTACTAGGAACAGTCCTTTTTTTCAGCATATTTTCTGCCTTTGCTCATAGAATGTTCTGAGTTACTTCAAATATTTTGTCAGTGAAATTGTGTAGGATTCAGTAACTCTAAGAGGCAAATGAGTCTGCCAGCAAGACCCTAGGAGATTTGTATTTTGTTTATTTTGTTGCAAAGAAAAGCAGTGGAAAAATTCTTTCAAGTTTATAAGTTTAAGTGGCTATCAATATTTATTTTTGTCTGCTAGCCCCATAGTGACATTTTTACTTTGCTTTAATTGAAGGCTCTTGAGATCTGTCAGCAGAGAAACTTTGTAGAAGAGACAGTGTATCTTCTAAGTAAGTAACTTTTATTCATTTTGGTCCCCATAAGCAAATAAATGGAGTGACAACCTGATGTAAATTGTGTATGAATGGACAGAGATATTAGAACAAAATAACAGAAGTTCAAGGCTATTTTGTACAAGAATTCTATATATGAAAAAATATTTCACAGAATAAAAGGGAAGTTAGTGAATAAAGATATTGAAAGAACATACTAGCAATATATAATAAACAACAAAATGTAAAACTGTCACACCACAACATAGATTAAAATTGTAGATGGGTTAACTTTTTTTAAAATTACCATTATAATGGTAAAAAATAATCTTCATTTTCAAAACCCATATCCTAAACAATTGGAGGAAATGCAATTGAATATGGAGTTTTTGAGCGAAAAGAGAACTTTTTAATAGACTGTAGTTGTGTCGTTTGTCCCTGGTCTTCAGGTTCCCACTTCCACAAGTGTCACAGCTCTTATACCCTGCATACCAAGACACAGAACTTCTTGTCTATTCATGTTCCTCCAGAATGCATCAGGGCAATGCAGGTTTCACTGAAAGGCTCACAGGGAACCCCTGTGCAGGAATTGGTGGCATACAGCAGAGTTCATGTGAGCTGCCTCTCTAGTGTCACTTACCAGCCCACCCCATTAGTGTTTTACCACTTCACATCTTTCTCTCATACCACACTCATTGCCTTTGGCCTTTGTTGGAAAATGATCCATATCTTCTGTTTCCTTTTGTGCACAGGCAGCTCCATGGGTGCTCAGCAATAGACATGGAACTATCCAATTATGGGACCTACCTTCCTTAGTAGAAGTGCTTATGTGGCTATATTTTGTTACTTAAGTGTGTATTTGGGATTCTGATCATAACCTCAAGTAACTCATTGTTTTAGTCAGCTTTTTCACTGTGACTAAAAGACCTGACAGGAACAATTGTAGAGGAGGAAAAGTTTGAGGGCTCATGGTTTTAGAGGTCTCGGCCCATGGACAGCAGGCTCCATTCCTCGGGGGTTGAGGTGAGGCAAAACATCATGATGGAAGAGTATGGGGTGGGAAGCAGCTCACACGACAGAGAAAGAGAGAGATTCCACTCACCAGATATATGTGCCCATAGGCGCACCCCCAATGACCTACTACTTCTACCTACACCCTACCCATCTTCAGTTATCAATAAATTAATCCCTGTTAGGGGATTAATTCACTGAGTGGGTTAAGGCTCTCATAACCCAGTAATTTCACTTCTGAATATGCTTGCATAGTTTCACACATGAGGTTTTGGGGGATACCTCACATCTAAACCATAACATGAGGGGACAAAGCCAAGGCAGAGACCTGATCACCCTCCACTGAGTAAGGCTTTCAACATGAACTGTAGTAAAAACTGATCTAAATTATTAAAACAATTGAAATACCAGTGAACAAAGTGTATAAAGATCAATAATTAGCTAATAGAAGCATAGCTGATAAATACTTTCCTCTCATGAAGGTTATTGAATGGCTTTTCCTAGAACCTGGAAAAGAAAGAAATGAAGTAACCCACTAAAAATTGAGTCACACTTTTACCCAATAAGCAAAATGCAGAACCACCTTAAAGAGGCAGAATGATTTCCAAGGTCTCTCAGTGTCTAAATTGTATCTGAATGTGAAGGTATTAACATTGACTAAAAAAGTACAGATCTGTCAAAAGGCAGGCAAAATCTGGCATCCCTGAGCTCAAATTTCACCTGTATTATTTAATAGCTGTATGATCTTGGCAAGTGCCTAACATATCTACTCTTCTTCTGTAAAATAAGATCATTAGTAGAACATCCATCATAGTATTATAATGATGACTAAATGATTAATTTATGTGAGCACTTAAATATTTGAGTACTCTGCATGAAGTGAACACTTAACAAAAGATGTTTACTATGTTGTGGGTAGTAAATGCTAATGTCACGTAAGAAAATATGCTTTTGTCTTAGCTTTCAAACTGTGTAAACAAATTAAGAAATATGCTGTTTCTCTTTAACATAAATGAAGTCTTTCTCACTTCCTTACCCCTCTAGGCAGGATGGGCAATAGCCGAAGTGCCTTGAAGATGATTATGGAGGAGTTGCATGATGTTGATAAAGCAATTGAATTTGCCAAGGAGCAAGATGATGGAGAACTCTGGGAAGATCTAATTTTATATTCCATTGACAAACCACGTAAGTAGAAAAGTCATCTGTGATTATAATTGCTTTCTAGTTAGTTATTTCTTAATAAGAATTATCTCAGGATACATTGAGTCAAAAATATGGCAAGGTCTCTACAATAAAAGCAGACCTGTTGTAAAGATTCCTAAGACCCCTGTGCAGAAAAGGCTGGAGCCTCATCACTTTGCATCACCCAGGTGTGACATGGAACAAGTGGTTTACAGTTTATTTAACTGTATCCCCAGGAGGCACATTTCTGGGTTGGGTTTTGGTTTTAGTTTGTGTATAGGGGGCATTTATTATGAAAGTACATAGCCTTTGCCACTCTCTATGGTACTGTTGCTTGATGCTGGTCATATTTTGATGTTTGCATGGTAGTATTCAGACTTTCTTCTACCCCATTTTATTAGTGCAGCACCAGGAGCTTTTATTTGTTGGCCCTCAGATTGATCATTTGCATTGGTTCTCCTCCCATTTTGGAACAAAAACAGTCACCTAACAGTAACCCAGGTCCTCTTTTGAAGATGTAGAAATGATTTAGAAACTAGCAATGCGGTTTAAAATCTTTTGTTTGTTTTGTTTTGATGGGGAGTGGTAAGGAAGGCTTTATGTTCCTACACCATAATCTGAAATTGGCTTGATGACTTTATGTCTTGAAAATACAAGGAATCTAATTTAACATGATAAAGTAGTAGTTTAAGGACCTTAGGAGGCCAGATGAATAGCATAGACCATATCATGAACTTGGGCCTGGCCTGGGTTTGAATTTGGGCACATTACTTGCTAATTTTGTGACCTGGGTAAATTTAACACCCTATTTCCTTTGTCTGTAAAATAGAGACATGCAATTACTTTATATAATATTATATAATATGCCTTGGTATCTTATAATAGCTGAGCCACAGGAAGTTCTCAAAAATATTAGTTGCATCCCTTTGACAGTACTGGCTATATTTTGAAGACAAAGATTTGAACAGAGGTGATCATTTGTTCAACTGTTTTTAAACTGTTCTCATTTAGTTTCTCTTTTATGTCTTAAGTTAGTTCTTGAAAATTTAAACTTTAAAGGAAAACTGGTTCTTGAGAGCTTAGAAAATCAATTTTTTTCCATATTGTTAGTGCATTATAATTGTACATAATGGTAGAATTTGTTGTTATATGTGTACATGCACAATTTTGCCAATGTCATTTCCCAATATTTCCCATTTCTCTCCCCTTCTCTTCTGATTTTTCACGAGATTCTCCCACACCTTTCTTTTCCCTTTTTCCTCTCTAGCTTCTACATATAAGAAAAAAAAAAAACACAATAGCCCTCAACTTTCCAAGTTTGGTTTATTTTGCTTAACATAATATTCTCAAATTCCATCCATTTTCCTACAAATGGCATAAAAAAATCCAAGTGGTTTTAATACTTACTTTGAAAGAAACAATGTTTTTAAGTTACTTTTGGTCTAAAGTTGCATTTTGTGTAATAAAATACATTATAACATTGCTTATGTGTTAATTGTTTTGTGTGATATTCTGTAGCATTTATTACTGGCTTGTTAAACAATATTGGCACCCATGTTGATCCAATTCTGCTGATTCACCGTATTAAGGAAGGAATGGAGATTCCCAATCTGAGAGATTCCTTAGTTAAAATATTGCAAGACTACAATTTGCAAGTAAGTATCCTTTTTTGGCTTAATTAGTGGCTTGCTTCAAGATAAACATTTCTAAAGTTTATGTTAGATATTAGTGAGGTTTAAATTTCACAGTGACATTTTATTTAGGCCCAGATAATTGGAAAACTTCAAATAGATTAACTGAAGACATCACCCCTTCAGGAAGCCATTTGATTCCTTAGCCATTCTCAGATTTTCTCTTCACATTGAGAAGGCATTTTTACATTTATGTATGAAATCAGGCCACCCAAACATCATTAGGGAGAATAAATATTGTGTCCATTTTGGAGAAATAAAAAAATATTTTTCAGTAGTTAAATAATTTTTGTTGAAGCCATTTAGTAATCCATTGTCCGAAAAGGTTGAAATACAGGATTCTGTTTAACCTTTGTCTGTTTGCTAGAATAGCACAATTTTATTATCCCTGTTAATTCAGAATTTGTGATAAGAAAAGTGAAACCCATTATTTTCATATAAATTAATATGCTAATTACAAAGCATCCTGATGTTTTCCAGAACACTGGTAGTTTCCTTAATATTTGAAACTGTTTAAAACACATAACTTTAAATGTTCACACTGTATTCTTTCTCTAATTCACTTTAAAATGTGTTTTTGTTATAATGGATAATTCCTGGAATTTAGTAAGAGGAGCATTATAGGGAGAATTTGTTGGACAGTAATCTCTAGAAAGAGTGAAGAGTACCTAGCCATCTGCTGAAACTCAGGTGACAGCCTTAGGTAGGAGGCTAGGTGAAGAGAAAAAGTTGAAGGAAATTTAATGTCATAGAGAATGGATATGAGAGATGTGAAGGAATGACAGAGCTAGAGAGACAAGAGGTTATAGCTAGGGAGTGTTGATACTGTTACTGTTGCAATTTCAAAAAATGGGGCAAAGGTAAAGGTCACTGAAGTAAAATTGGTCAAGAAACAGAGATCACAGCCTTGACTGAGGCATCCAAATGGATATTGAGGAGTAGTGGAAGGAGGCAGGGTGCTATTAGACAGGCTTCAGCATCCTCAGTGAACTAGAATGTTACCCATGTGGCCCACAGGCAGCTTTGATGACTAGATGACACATCTTTAAGAGGAGACATTTTTCTTGCAGCTGGGGATATGAGACATCAGGAATCCTGCATGCTAGGAAATAGGATTAGTTGGAGAGAAACTGGTATTCAGTTAAGCCAAAGAGAGGAACTGTTCTGCAAAATGCTGAACAATATGAAGGTCTTTATTTTTAGTGGGATTGGAGGTTTGCAGATGACCCAAGGGAAAGATTAATAGGGGAGGAAACAGGGAAGAAGGAAATAGAACATAGGATGGGTTTGTAGGTGAGGAGAGGGACTACAAGGTGCTCCCACCGTGTGCAGTGCCTTACGAATGCAGAACAGTGATTCAGGCAGGACATTCAGTAGCGCCAAGGCTTGAGAAGACATGCAGGCGTCTTTGAACAACTATACCCAAGAGCGAGATCCTTCAGCTGTAGTGCATGAAGCTTAGCCTTTGGTGAAAAATATGCCCTTCTCTTTTCCCATCTCCACACTGCCTGCAAAATCACCTGATAAACCCCTCTTATTAGGCTCTTATTCCAGAGAACCAAGTGCATGGATACCACTGTAATCTCACTGCTCATTCATTTTTTTATGAACAAATTTGAATAGTTGTGAGTCAACTGGAAATAATTATTACTAACTGCAAAATGAATTCTGAACATAAAAATTACCCACTAAAACATCTGCTAAATCAATATTTTATCCTTTTAATTATATTTTAAGATATTCTGAGAGCTTTTCCTTAAGCTGTGTAAATATGCAGTTGGGGTAATATGTTTGAGGCTCAAAATTATTTAGCCAGTGGTCCAAAGAGCTGCTGTTGCCTAAAATTCCCCAAAGAGCAGCTTCTCAACAGGAGAGGAAGAGACCCACCCAGAGGGAAGGTGGCAAAGCATGTGGAAAATGCCATATCTTTTGTCTCCACAGGAGCTCAGAGGTTTTATTGGAGAATATAGTGAAAACATGGTCTACTGGAGAGGTTTTTCAGAGAATCCCAGGGAATACTTCCTACTCATGGATAAAGAAAGGATTTAGGATTTTTTTTTCCTAGGGGAAAAGGCTGCTCTTTTTCATTAGTGGCCATTTATTTATTTTCTTTCCCTAGGCAACCTACTAGGGTTCATTGTAAAAATAACTTAACATCTCTTTATAGAGCCTTTTGCACTTTTCAGAAGAGTTTCACATACATGTCTTTTACTTGATTCTACGTAGCCTTGTTTTTTATGTTGCATAAAACTATAGTTGATTTTTTACAAGTTCTCACTTAGCAAAATAAGAACTTGAAAATTATGTTAATCCCAAAAATTGGAGGGAAATTTTGCATGTCTGTGAATTTCCAAGAATTTTTGACAAAAACCAGCCCCAGTAAACATAGAAATCCAGGGTCATATGTTAGAGAAATACTGTTGCAGAGTTTCTCTGCACCTGCTAATATACAGTGGGAATAGCTAAGGGGAGATGTACAATCAAGTATGAGCATTTGAAATTATTTGGGCATTGAAAATGCTTTGGGAGATTATTCCATTAGCTAGTTGTTCATTGGAAAGAGGATAGAGAAAGTTATGGGGGAGAAACTTGAACGACTCTTCTGATTTTAAAGTTTGGCATTTTCTAAAATATAACATCTCTCTTCAGCCTAGGTTTAGCATCATTAGGCAAGTTAGATGCCTTTGACAAAGTTAAAGAAACTACATCATCAATTTAGTTTAATTTATAGCAACCTCCTATTACCTTGTAAGTGTAATTACCCTATTTATTTTTATTTTTTTATTTTTTTGGTACTGGGGATTGAACCCAGGAGCACTTTTCTATTGAACTACATTCCCAGTCCTTTCTATTTTGTATCTTGAGACAGGGTCTCACTAAATTGCCTGAAGCTGGGCTTGAATTTACGATCCTCCTGGCTTAGCATTCCCAGGTTGCTAGAATTACAGATGTGCACCACCATGCCTTACTGTCCAACTTAATTTTAAAAATTTCATGAAGTCAGTAAAAAGAATGTAGCTTGTATTGTATTTCATAAACTTAAAATGTTCCTAAGCTTGATTTCAAGAACAAATTACATTCATCTTGACACAGATGTTTTCCAAAATATGTAGTATAAATAATATTTTTATATTTTCTATTTTTTAAACATTTTTATTTATAAATTAAGCATTTTTTATTTAGCATTTATATTGTTTCCTGTTGTTGAAGACATTTTTTTTTCTTAACAGTTTCAGCATCTTTGTTTTAAAACACCTTTTGGCAGTCTTCTTTGACAAATATTTTATTTTCACAACAGTCCTGTATGAGCTGTCATCTCCATTTCACAGAGTAGAAGACAAAGTGTCAAAAAGGGTAAATGACTTATCAGTCTGGGAAGGTGACTAGCTAGGTTTGAACCCAGATCTCTTTGCCTTTTTCATCCAAAACTGTATTAGTTTTTGTTTTGTTTTTTTTAAAGAGAGAGAATTTTTTAATATTTATTTTTTAGTTTTTCGGCAGACACAACATCTTTGTTTGTATGTGGTGCTGAGGATCGAACCTGGGCCGCGCGCATGTCAGGCGAGTGCACTACCACTTGAGCTACATCCCCAGCCCTGTATTAGTTTTTATAGCCACCAATCTACCAATTGCAGTCCATCCTTAATTTTTCATTATGGGTATTGCAGGCAGGGAGGTGATGGTAGTAGCAAACCTGTTTTAACTTGTCCTGAAGAGGGAGCTGATGTGGAGAAACCAGCACTTGCTAAGTCCTGAGTCTGAGCTTTCACAAACCAGGGCATGATCCTGAGCAAGTCATTGCATATCCCTGGGCCTCTGTTTCCCCACGCTTACTCTAGACATCTCCATGCCTACCAGAGTTATTTTCCTATACATTGGCTTCAACCCCTATATTTCTTACATCTTTACTTTGAAATCCACAGAAAAATGACGTAAGAGAAAATAGTGACTTTCTTCTCATGTGCCTTTTGGTGGGGGCATGTGGGTTTTTTACTCATAGTATATAAGCTATTAACTTTTTTCCTAAGTTTTTAAACTTTAAATCCCTGAAATAAACTTTCTTCTCAAATTTTTAGCTTTGCCACTTCAGGATGACACAGAAGGCCTATGACGTCCAACCAGATTCCTTAATCAGTTTTCTGCATGCATACTTTGTGCTGTTGTAAATTTAAATACAATTGTAAGATTGTTTTTGAACTAACTGTGAAACCTGAGAGTCTATATTTTCCATCTTATTTCTGCTGTTCATCATCTTTGATTATAATGCCAATCAAAAGCAAAGCTTTTTCAACTAGAATTCAAGTTCCATGACATTGGTCTAAAGGATTAATTAGAAAGGAGGGAGAATGTTTCTCAGTCCAGCTCTCTATCATTCTGGGACTTGCCAAGCCATGTAACTGTCTATCATTTGCAATTCTAGTGATAAGTATTGTGGTATGAACAAGACAATTTCAGCAAAAAGTCAATGTTCAAAAACTTCTAAAATAAAGATTTTGGTGCATTGGCACATGCCTGTAATCCCAGCAACTCAGGAGGCTGAGGCAGGAGGATCACAAGTTCAAAGCCAGTCTCAGCAACTTAGCAAGACCCTGTCTCAAATAAAAAGATTTTTTAAAAAAGCTAGAGATGTGGCTGAGTAGTAGAGCACCCCTGGGTTCAAAAAATAAAGATTTCAAAAACCCAAGCTATTTTTGGATGGCATTTTTTTCCCCATGGTAGCTGATTCTATTGAACCATACCTTCATTTATGTACAGTTCTTTCATTGCTTTATAAAATGTCTATGAATCTGGTGTTCTGCTTTTGATTGGAATTGTTATGGATGATGAACTGAAGAGAAACCAGAAGGAAAAGATAGAGTGCATTCAAGGTTTCATGTTGATTTTCAGCTGTCTTAGAAATACGTTTTTATTTAAATTTATAGCTGGACAGAATATACAAGTAAATTGCATATAGAAACTATAGTTGATTGTCTTGAAAAGTATGAAGAGGAAGGAGAGAATAAAGGTCATGTTAATAAAGAATTTAGAAAAACTTAGAACCATGAAGAGACCTAAGAGTAATTGAGAAGGATGTGGGAAGAAGTTGGCTCAAATATTTGGATAATCTTGGAAAAAAAAGAGTTAAGTCCCATAAGGAAAATAAGTCTCTGAAAGATATTATACTTCATAAGAAATGTTAAATATTTTTTAAATGGAAACAATGTTATTACAAAGTTGAGTAAAGAGAAGACAGTAATTTATCTTTGGTGACATTTTTACAAGCAATAAGGATAACAAAGATTAGTAGTGGTGCTGTTTATGTACTGGACAGAGATGTTTCAAAGATCACAAGGTGTTTCAAACTGATTTTGATTTCTGAAAGTGACATCAGAAGCTTTCTAACAGAATAAGAAACTATGGGAAAACAGGAGGAAACAGGCAAGGAAGATTTTCCTGGTTAAAAGTGACTTCATCTTGCAGTCAGCATGCTTTTGAAAATAGGAACTACCTAGGTAAGAAAAGGGACATGATCCTTAAAACTGAATAAATATTTTTTTTAATTACCCCAAAGTAATGGGAGCACTGTAGTACTCAAAGGAAGAACAGCAGTGATTGTTTCATTCTGGTCATTGAAAACTTGGTAACAGGTGAGCTTGCATGTGCCCTAAATATGTAAAGAACACCAAACTTACAAGGATAGAAGGAGACAGGTAGGAGATGATGACCCACAGTGGGAAAACGGGCAACAGTCAGAACTCAGCAGTGTGAAGGTCAGAAAAGCAGGAAGATGACCCTAAGCCAGCTGCTGCAGCATCTGACTTTTAACCAGAAAGGATTTTATAATAAAGACATGCATGGTAATTGCCACATATGAACTTCTAGGGGTGAAATCAGTGACAGCAGCACCTTTTTCATGAATTACTAATAGAATTGCTGCTGGAAATGCCTAGTTACCATAATCCCTTGTCATGTGTCAAATAATGGAAAACAATGCCTGAATAATATTGCATATAATCTTATACCTTCCACTTAACCATCTTTGCTTGCCTTCAAATTATTATAGATGTTGCAGAGTGAATGACTACTTTCTACAGTTTATTTATTTTTTTAAATATACCTACCTGGCATCATATCAAAGAAACAAAATTTTTTATATTTCTCAGACTTGGAGCCTTGGATTTTGATCAGATAAAGGATAATCAGATAATATAATAAGCTGCATTTTTATACTTTTCCTTCTCATGGCTGTTTTCCTCTGAATACTGAAATTTTTCCTAAAAAATACCAACAGCAGATGAGGTAGAGAGGGAAGATGGGAGGGGAGGGGAGGGGGGATAGTAGGGGATAGGAAAGGTAGCAGAATACAACAGTCACTAATATGCCATTATGTAAAAATGTGAGTGTGTAACCGATGTGATTCTGCAATTTGTATTTGGGGTAAAAATGGGAGTTCATAACCCAATTGAGTCAAATGTATGAAATATGATATATCATGAGCTTTGTAATGTTTTGAACAACCAATAAAAAAAAAGAAATACACTATTTTGGAATACTGAAAAAAAAAAACACCTTTTGCAGGCAGACGGAGTATACCTATTTAGAAAATGTAATCCTGCTGAGGAGACGGTTCCTTGTCAGTTTGCAGTTTTTGCTGTTTTCTTTTTAGATTGCAGACCCAGTGGCCTCTGTCTAGACTGCTAGCTCGTCCTTTCGCCTGAATTATTTATACAGTAGGCTCTGAACACCCCCTGAGGGTTGGAGCCAATTCTTTTTGAAACATTTCACCGAAGATGTTGTGACTGACACTATTTTTCTGAAGTTTTTTATTTTTGTGACAGAGGCTGAGCAGCTTTGTATGTTTGCTTATCAATTTTCTTTGAGTTTTCTGACATCAATATTTCTTAGATGTTTTTCTTGGTATATTTTTCTCTTTCTGTGTGCTTTAATGATGTCTTAAAATCTTGATGTTTTTAAATGAACTAAAAGCTCCATTTGTAGAATTTTAAAGAAAACTTCATAAACAATTTCCAATTAACATAATACTAGAATGTAATCTCTTCCTCATCAGTACTAGTAATCTAGACATGTAGAAATGTAATTTAGGCATTAGTTCTATTTTCTTGAATGTTTGCTTTTATAAATGAGAAAGGCCTTTGACTAGATTCACCCAAATCCAGCACTCTTGTTGATTTTTAAGGGTACACACGGCTATTGTAGATGGCCACTTCCTTGCTTGCCTTCCCCAGTGACATGAATTTAAGCCTCTGGGAAGTAAAGTGCCCTTCTTGGGTTAGAGTTGATGTTGATGTCAGGATGAAGAAAGTCAAAAGTTCATCCCTGCCAGGAGCACTTGCTGGGACCCACAGCCACATAAAGTCACCTGCTTCTAATCAGCATATTATCCACATCCAGTGCCTTGTGATAGGAACTCAGTACACCTTTGTGAGTGAATAGATGGATTTATGAAGTATATAATTTTGGAATAGCAGGTTTACCATTTTGGGCAAAGATCTGAAGATGGAAGGAGCAAGTCATGTAGGGGCTAGAGTGCCAGAGAATCTGTATGAGGAAGCCTTATAAGATAACATTAGGATTTGTTACTACAGGGCCTTCTTTGCCAAACTTTGGAATGTGTAGTTGATTTTAAAAATGCTACAGGAGCCAGGGGTTGGTGGTATACATGCCTGTAGTATTCCCAACCACTCTGGAGACTGAGTCAGAGGATCACAAGTTTCAGGCCAATTTGGGCAACTTAGTGAGACCCTTTCCAGGGGAGGAGGGGAAAAAAGGGGGCGGGGGGAGCAGCAGCCAGTAATGTCTGATTTATGGATCACAGCCACAGAGCTCCATCTAGCAGTAGTTTGGAGGAAAGAGGGTACTAAGGACAGGAGAACCAGTAAGTACTTCTTTGGAGTATTTGAGACATGAATTTCCTGAACCCTAATAAGACATTCCACCCTTCACACACAACATTTGAATCTATTTAAGATGGCTTTTCTTTTTAAATGTGTACATTAGATTCTGCTTCGTGAAGGCTGCAAGAAGATTCTCGTAGCCGACTCCTTGTCCTTACTGAAGAAAATGCACCGAACTCAAATGAAAGGTGTTCTGGTTGATGGTGGGTAAAGTTGAAACAATCATATGTAACTGTATGCCCGGCTTTTGGAAGCCCAGCAGAGATAAACAGTGCATAATCCAAATTGTGTGTGTTTTCTTACAGAGGAGAATATCTGTGAGTCGTGTCTTTCCCCCATCCTTCCTACTGGTAAGGTGGTTGGGAGGGAAGACAAATTTCCCAAATGTGTATTAATGATAAATGGAATTAAAATGTTGAAGTTAGGTAATTACTGTTTATAAAATTATATGACTCATAATAATCCAGTTTAGGAAAGCATTTTAGCCCACAGCCCAACTTAGTTGAATGCTGGTGTTGCCATCTGCACAGTTAAGGTTCCCGAGTTCTAGGGTACACCAGCATCAGCTGGCAGCCTGGGGAGAACCCACAGTGCCAGCCTAGGGGCTGAGAACTGTTCTGACAAGCTCCCAGGTAATATCAGTGCTGCTGATTGAGGGGGTCTTCTTTGAGAACTACTGTTCTAGAGTTAAATCAGACCAAATTAAAAATCCATATTTTAAATTCCAAGGTGGAAGAACCATGTATCTCTGCAAACAATTTATAGGTAGATTTCCCTTAGTTTTTTTCTCTGATGTGTAGTTCTAGGCACCAGGTTATTTCACATTTCAGTGGAAACATAATATCTGATTGGAACTGTGACTTTTTAAAAAGATATAAGCTTTTGCTTATTTCCTTTTCTTGGTTTTGCATATATTTAGGTTTCTATTACATATCTTCATGTATAATAAGAAACCCCTTACTTAAGGATCACTGTGACTTGAGAAAAGGAAAATCACTTCATTTGAAGGTAGAAATTAAAGCATGGTTGTCAGGATTCTAAAAAATACTTCATGGAAATGTCCTAAAGATGTAGTTGACCTCACATTTACTTAGCATTAAGGGATTATTTAACAGAGCAGTAGCATAAGAAGTCAATTCAACCTAGGTTCTTTTCTAGAGGAAGCAGGTTTGGATTTTTAAATGCTTCTGCTAAAACTTGCAATGGGCTTAGAGGAAGAAGTGAGCTTTGATAGTGTTTTAGGCAGCATTTCAACAAAGCAGCCTCAACACCCTCACTGTACAGTTCAATTCCCGACTCCATCTGCTAAGGGCTGTAAATCTTACTAGAAACAAGACGGCCACACTGAGCAGGAACAGGAGAATGGATGTGCCCCAAAAGGAGTGCAGTAAAACCCAGGATCACAGCCATGGGGTGTTCTAACCCAGGTCTGCCTCTGACACTGGGGAGGGATCTTGGCCACAGGTCAACTAGGAAAGCATTTCAATAAAACCACAAACCTGACTTCAGTGTGTGGCGCACCAAATTATGCAGGTGTTGGAATGATGGGAGGGTTTGGGCACACACACAGGCATGTACACGTGCTGATTCTAGTTTTTATAATAAATATTGCTGTATTTGCTATGAAATTGTTCCATTTATAGTTTTGGTATCTGATACAGAAGCCAAGCAAGTAACCATGAATCACATAGCAGCATGATTATAATTCATGCATTGCATTGGGGCACACCACTCCACAGGAACACTTTGTCAATAAGCCATCCTCCAGAGGCAGTCTATTGATGAAAAACTACAGCTGAACTTATAGTCAGGCTTGGTTTAATAATTTCCTGGTCTGTTTGTTGCACTGAGTTCTTTCTTCTGCCCCAGATGCAGCGAAGCCCTTCAGTGTGGTAGTCTTCCATTGCCGGCACATGTTCCACAAAGAGTGCTTGCCTGTCCCTAGCATGGTGAGTGGCAGCTCGGCAACTATTCTCTAAAGAGCTATTGATGGGATCAGAGGATGTGCTCAGAATCACAACCTGTCATCCTGATGGCTCTGTTGGTTTTTTAAAATCATAATACAGAGTCAGGCCTGTGTATACATGGGTTCTGCATTCATGGATTCAACTAACCACAGATCAGAAATATTTGGCGGCGGGGGGGCGGGGGGATTGCACCCATGCCGAAGGTGTGCAGATTTGTCATTATTCCTTGAACACCACATTGGAATAACTATTTATATAGCATTTACATGTGCCTGTTCCATTTTACATGAGGGGCTTGAGCATGTGTGTAGGATTTGGTGTCTGAATGGGATTCTAGAACCAAACTCTCAGATACCAGGGGACAACTGTAGTTTATATCATAATAAATTATCTATTTTTCAAATGTATAGGAGGTTGCAGTAAACATTATAAAAGCATACCTAATTAATACATTCAGCTAAAATCTATGACTGCTGAGTTATAGAGCTGTGCAGTAAAAAACCAAGTATCTCCTAGGACTTTTCTTAGCCCAAGTTGTATGCTGTGATACCATTATCCTTTATCACATCATGTCCCCCAGGCCACCTTATACCCCACATTCTGCTGTGGGATAACAGGGTGAATCCTATGTAAACCAGAAATAATCTCCAGAGAAAGAAGTGATATTTCATCTCTTCCTGTCTATCTCCTACTAATGCTACTATAATATTTTTTGAACATGAAAGTCTAGAGAAGATTTTTTAATCTGCTTTTTAATTATATTTTTAGAACTCTCCTGCACAATACTGCAACATCTGCAGCGCAAAGAACCGTGGACCAGGAAGTGCAATTTTGGAGATGAAAAAATAGCACAGCTCTGCTTGTCAGTCTCTTCTCGCTGCTCTTTTTAATACTGTTCTTGAAACAAGTGTGTGTTAGCACCAGTGCTGATAAGATTTATTTATGTGTATAACAGTTTCTATATCCATGCCTGTCTTCTAGAGATTTTTCTTTGTAGTTGATAAAGAAGTTGGGTTCATAGTTATTATTTCGTCATTTGTTTGGCTCATTATTTAACAATGAAAACGTAAGTCTCAGAGGTAGAAATGAATGTTTTAGAACGTAGTAACACTGTTCAACCATAAAATGGACTGCTGAGAATTGCCCCAGCTATCAGAGAACATTGCCAACTGTGATTATCCAGCAAACTCCTACCCACAACTTGGACCTTGTTTCCACATGCTTTGCTGGCAACAGTTACTGCATTCTAGGGTTGGCTTTCTTTATGTGTCATCAACTGTAGTTATTGTCCTAATAAGCATTTAATGAAACATTGTGCAAACTGTCATTCATTCATTGACATCTGGGAATATCATCAGCAGGCTAATGTCCTGCAGCTTTATGTTAACTAATCACATGTTCTGTGTGTTCTTAGAACCATTAGAGTGTCTGGCTCTTTCAGTCACTCGGCATTTGTTGACTGAATAAATGTTACATGTTTTTCATTGTGAAAGACTCATTTTTACTGGGTTGAACTGCAATCGAGAAGTCAAGCACCTTGGTAAAGAATAGAAGAGAGGTTCAGCATCTTATTTGAGGGATTGTGGTTAGTTTTTTCTAGTAGGGAGGAAAGGAGTGACCCTGTCAAACCAGGGAGGGAGTCTCAGGAGAAATAGGATTGGTCTAATACCAGAGGATGGGCATAATTATGACATTCCTTTTTCAAAGCCTTCCATGGAGCCTCCTCAAAGAACAAAGAATATAATGGAGAGAATTCAAACTTGTCATTGTGTGTTATAGTTATTGTCTTGTTATATGGATACATCTGCTTTCATCACTTTGGTGGGAAGATGGATACTGATGGATACTGATCACCTGCAGACATCCAAACTTCACCTGGCCATTATCATGAGCGATATCTTGCCCACTTCTCATGGCATCTCCAGGAGGAAGACATGGTATCTCCAGGTTACAGGAGAAAACCAGAACACAGATGTTGCCAAGGTTGCAGCAGACTGCCTGACCAGGCCTCCCTGTCCCTTCAAGAAATCCTAGGCCAGGTTCAGAGAACACAGCACAACTCTTCATTGCTGGACTTAAAATCCCCTAGTAGACAGCAAATTTATTTGTTAGTCATAAATATTTAGAAGTGTTAAGTTTGTTGTTTTTGAATATACCTCTCAGCCTTCTTAGTATTATACCGTATTTCAAATCTAGCATTCTTTCTGCTATACTGTGAGTTTCTAGTGTTTGTTTTTACCAGAGAAACCCATCCTTTACAAAACAAAAAACTTATAAGCCTAATTTATTGTTTTCAAATTACTTATTTAATGTAAAGATTTAGCATGTTAAATTTTTATTAATCCCTTATTTATGATTTCAGCAGGCTCATTCCAGCAAAGTTCTATAACAAAACCATCAACAGGATTTGTTAATTTCAATAAATCATTTTGCTTCTGGGGAAAATTGTACTAATTAGTAACTCCATTTGAACATGAAACTGTAGGTACAAAAAAGGAGATAATTACTAAACATTGTTCATTTTGAATAACTGATTTAAGAGGAAAATAATAAAGTATGTTTACTCCCCAATAAATAATAAAATATGTTCATTCAGAAATAATTGAAACATCAGAAAATTCCAAAACAAAATAGGTTTTATTGTTAATTGCACTAACTCCTCCTCCTTGGAATCACTTTCCATATGAAAAAGAAATCATGCCCTCTGGTTATACTAAAGGACATCCGAACCTTATTTTTAATCATTTAAATACAGCAAAATAATCAGAGTGCCAGTCAATTAACTTTTTTTCATGCATGAGTAGCCCAATTTAAAATGGATCTAATGCAAAAGCGAACCTTGATGAGAAATGCTGTTGCAGGGTGTGCATTTTGGATCTTCTCCTTAAAAAAAGCTGTTCTGAGTGTGAAACTGCCAATTTCAAAGTTATTTTGTGATATCTTCATTTTGCTTTTGTTTTTAACCAGAATTCTCAGTTAATTGATGTTCATCCTTGAAATTCTCGGTAAATTTTTAGTTAATTTGGTCATTTTTAAAAGTGTTAAGCAGAATATTTTGATATAAAGACAAATATTGATTGAATATGTGCCAGGCACTGTTAAAAGCACTTTGCAGGGGCTGGGGTTGTGGCTCAGTGGTAGAGTGCTCGCCTAGCACGTGCAGGGCGCTGGGTTTGATCCTCAGCACCACATAAAAATAAATAAGTCCGACTACACCTAAAAAATATATATATATATAAAAAAGCACTATGCATACGTCATTTTGTTTAAGTCATCCTGAGACCCTCTGAGGTAAGTGTTCTATCACTGTTGTTTTACCTGTTAGAAAACTAAGCACAGAAAGGTGAAACAGCTTGTTCAGATTGAATAGCTGGTTGCAGCTGGGATCCAGGCAGCTTGCCCTTGTGGTGCCTGACCTTAACCAGCCACTGCATAGTTGACCCCCAGTTTGTTTGTTTGTATTTTTTTGTTGTTGTTGTTTTTTAAGTACTCATTTGACCTGTTTTGATCATTGTATAGAAAATAAAATAAAACTTACCATACTATAAAGAGTGACTGATTATAAAGTGTCCAATGGCTTACAGAAGCATTGATGGGGCTAAAGAAACAAACTAGGAAAGATTTCATAAAGATTCAACCACGCCACCTCGCAGAACTGGACTTTCCAGAGTCCAGTGCCTCATCTCTATTGCAGAGTTGCACCCAGCAGGGTAAGTCTTCCTTGTGAAGTAAACACTGTAAATAAAAATATACTCACTTCTCAGTTTCTTCTGAAGCTCTAGCTCAGTAACATTAAAGGATATTATGTATATAGCTAGGTGTGGGGAGACTTTTTTTTTTTTTTTGGTACTGGGATTGAACTCCCGGATACTCGACCATTGAGCCATATCCCCAGCCCTGTTTTGTATTTTATTTAGAGACAGGGTCTCACTGAGTTGCTTAGCTGGCTTTGAACTCACAGTCCTCCTGTCTCAGCCTCCCGAGCTGCTGGGATTACTGGCGTGTGCCACTTTGTGAGACACATTTCTGTATTGGTCTGTTCTAGTTTCTATGATCAACACTCACACTATTAAAATTCCCAGGAATTTTGATACTAAACTGTAACTTTCACTTCTGATTCCTGAACTGTTAAGCAAAATGCCAAGTTATCAAATCTGGATTAAAGTCCTTTCTCTTTTCTCATGCATTGTAAGTCAGGGAGTGAGTAGGAGTGATGTAATATTAGGAAGAGTAACAGGAAAGAAAAGGAACCTGCAGGAGCAGGTCTCCCAGAATTAGCCATCACTCAGGCTCTCCTTCATGTTCACCCAGATGGAAGTTGTGAAATTAAAATATAGTCACTGCATTGAGGTAGTAAACCATGAAGGTTACTGCCACTTCCATGGAATGGATCTTGTTCATCTCTATCTGTAGCCCATGGTAGAATGACTCAAAAGACTTGGAATTTTTGTTGAATGAAGGGAAGCTTAGTATTTACCTGATGGATGGATATTGATGTATGTAAATAGGTGTATATACTTTTATATATAACATTGTATAATATGAATGATGTAACGTCATTGTGGCCCTCCTGGTAGATGTTCTCATCTGCAGTCATTTCTATCTCCCTGTTCTATTCCTCCCTTTTGAATCTCACTGCCCATAACAAAAAGGTCTTACATGCTTTCATTTGTAATGGTACAATTTATTCGCACGCTCAACTCATCTAGAACCACCCCATCTGTCAGTGAATGATCCTTTCAAGATCCCAAGTATTGGATTGGGGCTGTAGCTCGGTGGTACAGCATTTGCCTAGCATATGTGAGGCACTAGGTTCTATCCTCAGCACCATAAAAAATAAAATAAAGGTATTATGTTCCTATCTTAAAATAAGTTAAAAAAATAAAGATTCCAGATATTTTGCTATTCTTAGTGCTTAAAATCTCTATTAATCTATTTCTCCTGTGTCTTCAATTCTGTTCTCCCAGCTCCTCTTCAATTTAAAGCCCACCTAGGCTTCACAGTGCAAGGTAAGGTTTTCACATCTCCAAGTCTTCTTCCCCAGTATATTCTGCCTGACTAAAGAAGTTCACACTCCAACCTCCCAGTACTATAGAACAATAAAGCTATTTATGTGATGGGTATTCTCTCTAAATAGTTTGTCCCCTCAAATTGTTTCTCAAAAAACAAAAAAAGCCTCAGAATTCCCAGAGGTATGATACGGAAAGGGCATCATTGAACTTCCCTTAGCAGACTGAGAAGGCTTTACTCTCCCTCTGGGTGCAGGGTTCTTTCCTTGGGAATAGGTGTTGGGAATGTCATGGCAGGAAGAGAGAGGTGAAGTAGCTCCTGATTGTTTGGGTAGCAATTATGTTTGTCTTTGCTGATACCTGATAGACAGGTGTGTCTGCTATCCTTGGTTTCTGCTCCATGTTGTGGCTGTCTCAAAGTGAACCTCTTTATTCACTGCCAAAACCCCAGACATATTGGTCAGGGCCTTAGCTCAAGACAGTAAAGGAACCAGAATAGACCAGTCCCCTGCATGCAGGTCAGTATATCCAAATGAATTAGTAAGCTAAAGTCATTTTTTCCCCAAAAAAATCTAAATTTGTACCCAGTTATTCCAACTGCTGTCTTGTCTTCCCTTTTGCTTTGATGTTGACAAGTCTACGATATATTTTCAAGGTCACATCTGTGTTTGCTTGACTAGAGTAATCATGATTTGTGGTGTCAGCCAGAGCATTTTGAAAGGTAAAGGGGTATTTTAATCAGCTTTTTAGCTGCTGGGACAAAAAGAACAATTTTAGAAGAGGAAGAGTTTATTTTGAGGCTCACGGTTTCAGAGGTCTCAGTCCGTAGACCGCTGATTCCATTACTCTAGGCCCAAGGTAAGGCAGGACATCATGGTGGAAGGGCATGAAGGAGGAAAGCAGCTCAGAACATGGCAACCAGGAAGCAAAAAGATTTCCCTCATCAGGGACAAAATATTTATACAAAGGCACACCCCTCAATGACCCACCTCCTCCAATCACTTTGCCTGCCTATAGTTACCACCTAGTTAATCCCTATCAGGTGATTAATGTATTGATGAGGTTATAACCCCAATAACCCAAACATTTCAGCTCCAAACTTTATTGCATTTTCTCACACACGAGCTTTTGAGGGATACCTCATCTAAACCATAATAGGGAGCACTATGAAAGATTACTCCAAGTGAACAGGTGAAAACAGGATTGTCCCAACCCAAGAAGTATGTCACCCCCTCTGACTTGTAGCACACTATTGGTGTAACAGAATGAGGAAAACAATGTTTCTTCAAACTAAAACCTACTTGTTTCTTCCTTATGAAGACTGGTAGGACACACAGAGATGGAAGCTGAAGGAGGAGAGGAAGCACTGGACCAAAACCTTTTCAGATCCCAAACTGCTAAGCAGAGGAGATGTACTGAGGCTTCAGATAAGCAAAATTCACCCAGAGAGGAATTGAGAAGTGAGGGTTTTAGGGAAAGAGTCAACCAACCAACTTGGGTGATCAAAGGACTTTTTAAGAAAAGATAGATTAATATTGCAGGGAAATGGATGGCACTAGAGCAGATTATGCTTAGTGAAGCTAGCCAATCCCTAAAAAAACAAATACCAAATGTCTTCGTTGATATAATGAGAGCAACTAAGAACAGAGCAGGGAGGAAGAGCAGGAAGAAAAGATTAACATTAAACAGA
>NW_026000153.1:14629713-14636974 GCF_001458135.2 Marmota marmota marmota | reverse complement strand
AAAAAAAAAAAAAAAAAAAAAAAAAAAAAAAAGTGTTCTCCATTCTGCAAGTGAAACCATGTATGTCTATGTAGGTTAGGGCATTTTTAAAACTAATTTTGACACAATAGGAATAACTAGGAAAAGGATGGAATTTGAAACCATTTCCTGTAAGAAACAGGTGAATGAATTAGTACAATATTTCAGTCATGAAAACCGAGGGGCTTACTGAATTTGCAAAGCTTAAAATTATGTTGTATACAATGGGGAAAGGGAAGATAGGTTTCACATTGCTTCAGAAGTCCAATGAGATTCATTGGTGAAAATTAAAGCAAGGAAGATGTAAGTTCAACATAAGAAAACTTTCTAATATCTAGAAATGTCCACCTAGAGATAAGTGTGCCCCTATAGGTCTGAGCTCCATAAAGAGAGGGCTGTTTTGAACCAAGGTTGATAAACATCTGTCAGGCTGCTGCAGACTGACCTCTGAGCAGCCCAAAGAGTAGCTGGTCTCTAAGGCCCCTACCCACTGGAAACATGTCTAAATCCCTCTGAAAATAGCAAATTTAATCAGAAACAGCAAAATTAATCAGTTACTCTCATACTGTTATTTTTGTACTCAGATCCTCTACCCATCTGTTGTGTGTCTGGATACCCACATCTTTGGCCAGCTTATTAACTCATTGTTACTACAAGGTCCTTTTTTCCATCTTCCTCAGTAAGACCCACTTGTCTCTCCTCTCTGATCACTTTGCAACTTCCTTTTCTTTTTAGTTAATGTATACTAATATTATATAATGTATATATTAATGTATGTTAAATAATGTACATATTAATGTATAGTCTTCAGTTTATAATAATTGCTAGTTCTTAACCAAGTTGCCACATAACTCTTTTTTTTCTAAAGGAAAAATGAATTATTTTTCTAAAACAAAAAGTGAATATGTTCCTACAGGTGTTATGGATGAATTGTGTTCCTCCAAAAACTTGTATGTTGAAGTCCTAACTCCAGTACTTCAAAGTGTGACTGCATCTAGATAAGGGGCTTTCAGTACAGTACAATAAGGTCTTATAGGTGGGCCCTACTCTAATAGGTACCTTTACAAGAACAGAAAAGTTGTATGCAGACATGCATTAACACAGAGGAAAGAACTATGAGGACTAAGGAAGAAAGCAGCCATCTGAAAACCAAACATCTAGGTCTCTGAAGAAATCAAATCTGTCTTTATCTTGACTTTGGACTTAGCCTCCAAAATTCCTAGAATACACATTTACATTTTTAAGCCACCCAGTTTGTATGTTATTATGGCAGGCCTAGCAAACTAATACAGCACAGTCATTTCTTATTCTTTCAATAGACTGTTTAAGTAATAGGAACAGACCCACTTTCTGCCCAATGGACCAGGAGCCACCTGAGCCCATTCACACATTGGATATATTTCCAAAATGCTGTCTTTATCCATTTTCCAGGTACTACCTCTATTTTTTTTTTTTTTTTGATTCTGTGGTATCTAGGCTTCCTCACTAAAATGTAATTTAAAACATAGCCATTACTGTCATTTCATTTAAACAACATTAAAGGGTTAAGAATATAGATTTCTAACTCCAAAAATCTGGAAGTACTCTTAGAACTTAGTAAAATATATAGATGATGGCACCCTAAAATAAATAAATACATATATATTTAGGAAATCTCTGTACCACTGAGCCACAAACCCAGCCCTGAAGTTCATTTTAACATAGGTTTTTAAACTTTCTTTTTGCTTTCAGTTGTTAAAATGGTTTATGCTAAGATTCAGTTTGCAAATATATACTATATGAAAAAAAAGCAAACATTCATTCAATTACATATTTGTAATAGTCAGGACATAATTACAGTACAATAAGGTCTTACAGGTGGGCCCTACTCTAATAGTTATAAGTGACAACACCAAAATTCAAACTAAGCTTGAATTAGAATTGCAATAAAGAGGGATGCTATAGTTTGAATATAGATAGTGTCTCCCTTAGGTCCATGAGTTAAAGGTTTGGTCCCCATAGGTAGATGATGACATCTTTACGAGATGAGGCTTTAGGTCATTAGGGGCATGCCCATGAACAGGATTAAGGCCCAGTCTCTCTAATGCTCTGGTTTGAGATGTGAACAATTTTCTCCAATACATGCTTCCCACCATTGTCATCCAGGACCCTCACCAAAGGCCAAAAACAGTGCAATTACCCAATCTTGGACTCAGTTCTCTAGAACCATAAGCCAAAATAAGTCTCTTTATAAGCAGCCCATGCTGAGCAGTATTTTATTATAGTGACACAAAGCTGCTTAACATAATGGAGTAGTGCCTGAGCATTCTCTGGGACTCTGGTGAAGCCAGGACTCCATCTCTCTGAGAATATATGACCCTCGCCCACCCTGAGGAGAGGATTGACTTCCTGGAAGGCTTGTCACCCACTATGCCCAATACAAAGAAATAAACCGATGAGCCTAAGGAACCAATGGTAGTCAGGAGGAGTTTTACCACAAGGATGAACAATTCATCAATATCTGAGCTTTAAGCTGTGCTCTCACATACTGCTTCTCAGTGGTGAATAGTTTAAGCTAAAAAGCAAGGGCTGCTGTCCTCCATGAGTAGGGACAGAGTCTAGGCTTGAATGGTGACAGAAGTGATGACAAGTAGGAAAAGGGACTATTCCCTCTGTCTTCTAGCTAATTCTAATGCATCCTCCAGCTTAAACACTGCTTCCCACGTTGCCCTCTTTGCCTTTCCAGATAAGGCTAGTCACTCCATTAAGAGCATCCATTACCACCTGGACTTTGCCAAAGACTTTTGAACCCCTGGAATAATTTATTAGTTTCAACCCCACTCTATTGTTATTTCCCATAGATCATTAATTCTGTCTATTCCCAGTGCCCAGGGAATATATATAAAAGACATTCGAGTATGTGTTCGCTGACTAGTGGGATAATGGTGGAGCTAACTTCATCAGTGCCAGTTTATGCAAATCCAAATCTAGAAACTGAAGGCAAGACAGAGAGGAATGTTACCCTCTGCAGAAGCCTAATCCTGGGCCAATTGTCATTTCTCCCCTTCTCTGTTCAAGGGCCAAGCATAATGAATGCCATTTCCATTGTGGGATGTTAAATGATGAGGGAAGGAAAAGAGGAGGAGGAGGAGATAATATTGGTCTTAGAGTAAGGAGGTCAAGGAGTTTCATATGTACCATGAAAAGAAGAATATTTTATGACTCTTTGATGATAGACCAGTTATGTTAAGGAGCTCATTTTTTTCTTAAGAAGGTCATTTTCAGGCTTTCCTAGGTTCACAATATAGCAGCATTTTTCTGTCACTTTTCTGAACTCACCTAGCACCTTGCATGTTTCAGTGGCACAGCATGTCACAATTATCATAGTATCAATCTGCTCCAGTGGCCTTTTAACAAAGGATGTGTGTGTGTGTGTGTGTCTGTGTGTGTGTGTGTATGACCATCCCTTAGGGCACATCTAAATGGTCTGTCACATTTTCAAGACCTGATAAATGTTTTACTGATATACTGTGAAGGGCAAGAGCAACCCTAGAGACCATGGTACCACAGTGAGCTGGGTGTATTCTGCCTGCTTTTGATGACTTTTTTATTCAAGGCAGTACCTTCATGGCAGAGTTAAGATGCTCCTTCACATTCACTTCTGTCTTCCAGTTGCACCTATTGTCTCATTGTTATAATAATCCCATGAGACAAGCATTATTACACTTATTTACAAAGACAAAACTAAGACCCAAAGAGGTGAAATGATTTGCTCAGGCTGGAAGGTGGCAGACTCAGGAGATGGGAGCTGATCTATGCGAACTTTTACCCCTCCAAGCCCTACATTTTCATACTGAATTTTTCAAATCCACATGGACATTGTATTCTGTCACAGGAACAAAATGAAGAATAAAAGCTAAAGAGTATTCTGTGCTTCATCTTCTAGCAAAGTTATTTACACACAGTAGGTTCTCAATATGCATTTCTTGATTTAAGTGCTCCCAAAAGGAGATGGACATAACTTTGCTAAGAACTGGTTCTTTCTAATCCTCCCATTTTGCTAATCAAATCTGGAGCAGAACCAGACAGTGGAAGAATGATTTGGCCTCTTAGTCATCCAAAAAGTACTCATGAAATTGGCAGTTTCCCAAGGGGTGCCATTTTGTTTGATGCACAGTTTAGAAGACCCACAGAGGGACTAAATTATTGCTTGATTTTGGGTTTGATTTCTTTCCTACACCTCAATAGCAACCTCTGTCCCATCTGAAATATCTTTGATTCTCTGCTATGTAACCTTCAGATGACCCTCTATTCCAGGTTGCAACCTTAATACATAGTTAGGATACTCCTTTCAAGATCTCATGAAACATATTAGATTGTAGGTTTTTTCCCCAAAGTGCCTACAATTTCTTTTATTTATTTAATATAGAAAAATGACTTTAATAACCTTAGCAGCCTGATCATAAGCAGTATCCACAGCTAAGGTTTTATGAATATAATTTTTCTTTGTGACCACAAAAATAATGGAAACTTCATTTTTCAGTAACAAATAGTGAAGTTTCTGAATAGAAAAGACATATTGACCTCAAGAGACTTGAACAAAGGCTTTTTCAAGAAACACATTTACAGTCCATCTGAGGCACAGCTTAGAGGAAAAGTCCCTTTTCCAATAGTTCCAGAAAATTCCCTATATTAACTGTGATTGGAGCAGTGTGGTTCATATCCACTTACTTGGAGTTACTGGGTAGGAATCAGTCTCATCCAAACCACAGAGATTAAGAGTGGGGAGGAGGCTGGGACAGGAATGGGAGGAAGATAAAGTGAATATATTTTTTAACGCACTTAATTCATACAGACATATTTACCAAGGGGATAAAAAGTGTCCCAAGAATTACTCCTCATTCTCTGCATCCTCACATTGATAAGACTATTATGTTCTAGGTATTATGCTGGGTAGTTGGATTAAAAGACGAATAGAACAGTCCCTCCCTTTGAGAAACTAAGTAGTATCGCTGAGGTGGGCACTGGTCAGTTAAAGAGAAAGCCCCATAATGTATTTTGAACAGGAAACTTAGAACAGGAAAGTCATGACAATGCTCCAAAGGAAGAAATAAAGGAAGCTGGGAAGAGAACAGGAAGAAGGGGTGATACCCAAACATAAGCAGCAGCTAATGCTGAGTCCCTGAATCAGACATGACCTGTCATTTTGCTGTGACATTTGCATTCAGTTCTTGGTTTGTTGCCTTGACTGGGGATAGAAGTTCTAAAAGGTGCCACTGGAATCTGCCATCACCCCAGCCTGTTATCACTACAGCAACACAGGCAGCCACCAGCAAGTAAGTAGCAGCTAGCTGCTAGCAACTGCCACGCTGTTTGGAGCCAGACATTGGAAGATTTCTCCTTTCTCCTGTCTTCTGATCTCTCCCAAGAGTATTTTTGATTGTCAGGATAAAATAAGAACCTGGTGGGCAAGGGAGTCTAGGAAATGTAGTTTGCAGACTACTAGGTCCAACAGAATAAGGTACAGAATGGCAAATGTGGAGATGAGAGATAATAGGCAAATATACCATGGAGCAAGCAAGACCATTATAAAACAGTAATGCATCAAATGCTAAAGGAGCAAATAAACAAACCATCTAACTCAGATATGTGCTGGGGAAAACTTCCTGAGCCAATTCTGAAAAGATACATATAAATTAGCCATTTATTCATTCCTTCATTCAGCAAGTATTCAATTGCCTGTCATCTACCAAAGGAATGGGAGCAGAAGTACAGAGAAGCAGCTTATGTGAGAAAGGAAGATATTTGTCACACTGGGTAAGTACAAGATTCGAAGTGGGAGACATAAAAGGGTCAAGTCATGGCATATGGACTTTAGTCCCAAAAAAGAATGGTAGGGGTGGCTGGTCACTGTAGGGTGTTAGGCAAATAAAGGGATGTTTAGACGGTTCTGGGGAGATCCCTTTGGTTGACATGGAGAAAGTATTTTAGAGGGATTAGAAGATGAGGACTCCCCACCCATGAAGTCACTAGTAACAGAGGCATGACAAAGACCTTTGGAACTAGATCATTCTGAGTGTCAAAGCATTCTTCATAGGAAGATGTCCAGTTTACACATGAATTAGGTTTCCCTAGAGGAACCATATTCCAGCTCAGTCTGACACTGAAGATGGAAGATATTTTGGAGATGCCACACTTAAGAAAATGTATAAATAGACAATTCAACATATTTAGAAAGAAACATGGGGGGACATTTTGAAAACTGTCCTTGCTAGTAACACAGCATATTTAGTAAAGTCCAACAAGTGAGACAAAGTTCTGCCCTCACTCCCATTCCTACATCTCCACATGTCTACCAATTTCTAATTTGTGATGACTTTTTAAAGGAATAAAATAGCAAAAACTAAAAAAAAGTGATACAGAAAAACATATTGCTTACTTCTGTTATCACTGAAAGTTAGTGTGAGAACTTCTGAAGGGGTTTAGAATGGGTGATGGAGAAACACGGACCTTATTCAGGTCTACACTTTAAGACCCTTGGGTGAGCCCAAGAATCCCAAGATATAATCTTTGTGTTGAAAAGTAATGTTTACCTTTAAAAGAATGACATTCCCCTCTGGGTCACACAAACATGCACTAACTGAGGCAGACACAGCATGAGAACTGAGAAAGCAATTGAAGCCAACACTGCTAGTAGAATTCCTGGGCAAGCAATATTGATTTTGCCATCTTAGGACTAAGGGAGAAGATCTTGTGAGCCTGGTTTATGCTTAGTCAAGACTGTCCATGAGGCTAGAGAAAGAGATGAGGATGAGGGTCCCAAGGCCCTGCCAGGGCGAATATTTTTCTAGTTATCAAGGCCATATACCCTTAATCACGACAGAGAAGTCATTTTAAGCCCATGGCACAAGTAAGAAGGATGAGAACCAGGGGATTAAAATGCTTCCAGTTTGAGGTGAAAGAAGCACCAGAGGAATGGAGAGTGACAGAAGCCAGAGAGGAGGAGAGAGGGGAAGTAACATCAGCTTTTGGACAACTAATTTCAAAAGTGCAGTCTTCAAAGTAGGTTGTCCCATATAAACAATCTTTTAAAAACTTTATTATGGAAAATTCCAAACCTACACAAAAATAGAATATAATGAATGAATCCTTGTGTACTCATTACCCCACTTGGATAGTCAATCTTGCTTCCTCTTTGTCTTTCCCCTCCTTCTCAGATTCCAGATAATTTTTTTCTTTTCTTTTCTTTTTTTTTTTTTTTTTT
>NW_026000153.1:14618359-14628100 GCF_001458135.2 Marmota marmota marmota | reverse complement strand
TTTTTTTTTTTTTTTTTTTTTTTTTTTTTTTTTTTTTTTTTTTTGGTGAGGGGTACCAGGGATTGAACTCAGGGGCACTCAACCACTGAGCCACATCCCCAGCACTATTTTGTATTTTATTTGGAGTCAGGGTCTCACTGAGTTGCTTAGTGCCTTGCTTTTGGTGAGGCTGGCTTTGAAATCACGATCCTCCTGTCTTGGCCTCCCAAGCTGCTGGGATTACAGGCATGTGCCACCATGCCCAGCCCATATTTTAGATAACTTTAAAGCAAATGTTTGACATATTATTGTGTTTGTAAATGTTTAAGTACATGACATGAAAAGACAATTTCATTGTCATAAATTTAAAATAATATTAATATCAAATATCCGGTCAGTAGTCACATTAGCCCAGTTGTCTTATTTTTTTTTTTTAACGAGTCATGTTTAAATCGGAAGCCAAATGTGTCATAACAATATGCATTATGTTTGGATCTCAAATTTTCCAAAGTCTCATGTGTTCAGAGGTGGGGCTTTTTCAAAATGATCAGATCACAAAGGAGCTTCCCTTGGAAAGAATTAGTGTAGTTCTCATGGGGTCCCTACTAGTCCTTATGAAAGTGACTAAACCTGACCCCTGAATCACTTGGGCTTCCTGCCTCACCTTGTGATCTGTCATGCCAAGATCTCATCCACCATATTGCAAAATAGTCAAGGGGGACCTCACAGAGGCTGAACCAATGGAGCTATCCAATCTTGGGCTTTCAACCTCCAAAATTGTGACTCTTTTCTTTATAAAGTTCCAGCTTTAGATATTTTGTTATAGGAACAGAAAATAGATGAATCTAGGAGGCTTTTGGATCTAGAGATGCTGAAGGAAGTGGCATCAGGAGAAATGGTCAGGAAGGGAGATAGACCATGAGGTGAGGACAGCAGGAAGGTAAATTTGGGGAAGGGGTAAGTTGTACTCAGGTGTAGGGTGGGGTCTAGTACTAGATCCGGAATCAGACAACAATATGGAAACAGTCTATTGAGTAAAGAGAAAAACAGCCAGGGATCTCTGAAAATAGTGGGAGGAGAACTGTTTAAGACTTCTGCTGACACTGCTATTGGAATAGAGTTGTCATGATAACTAAGAATGAATGCCCTTCTGGTTGGTTGGCACAAGCCCATTCATCCAAGAGTCTTCCTGATGATGCAAACCTACCTGCAAGTCTGTCCTTTAACACAGCTAGCATTTGTGATTTTCCCCCCTTTTTCCTGCTTTCATTTCTAACAACAACAACAAAAAATGATGTGACAGTTTCCTAATAAAAATGTCTCCAAACCTTTTTTGCTTTATGACCAGATATTTTTATACGTTGCTTATCCCTTCTAGGACATCAACTTTTAGTGTAGTTATTATGTCTATTTTGCTTTGCTATCAGTTTTTAATCTCATACATAGCTGAGGCATAACCAAAACTAGTCTTTAATTTTGTAAAGGCCACAAAAATAAGTTAGCATGGTGTAAAGTCCAAAGGGATAGAAAAAGCGTTAAAATATGATTCCTGCCTTCCTGAAGTTTAGAAATCTCTTATCATCTAGAGCATGTAAGCAATTAAGATATTAAAAAAAAAAAAAAGAAGAGCAAGAGAGTCAAAAAACCCAACTAATAAATGGGCAATTCTCTGAAAAACAAAAACAAATGGCAAAATGACAGAAAAAGCTCAACCTCACTAATACCTACGGAAATGCAATAAAATATTCCAAGGCTGTTGGCAGGGAAACAGGGAACAGACACATTTCTATAGTGTAGGTTGGAGGTGTAAATTGGTCACAGTTTTTTGGAAGGTAATTTGGTAACATTAATTAACATTAAAAATATGCATGCCTCATCCAATTAATTCTTCCTGTAGATATCTTGTAGAGAAGTTCTCACACTTGTGCATAAAAAAGCATGACCAATGATGGTCTCTGTACATGTCAATCAGTAAAGACCTGCAAAGCTATGAAATTCTGAAGAGCATCCCAAGTATTAGAATGAACCAAGGCACTGTAAAGTATAAATAAGTTATAAAATAGTACACACAAAATGATCCCACAGAAGTACAATAAAATAAAGCAATCATAAGGTACATAGGCCAGTATATAGGCTTAGAGATAACATGGGTAAGTTACCATGAGCTGGAGAGCAGGAATGGGGAAGAACTGGGACAGAGGGGAGTTTTGTTGTTGTTTGATTTGGTTTGTTTTTTTGGTACCAGGGATTTAACCCAGGGGGCTTTATCACTGAGTCATTTGCCCAACATGTCCAGCATTTTTTTTTGAAACAGAATCTCACTAAATTGTTTAAGGCCTTGCTAAATTGCTGAGGCTAGCCTTGAACTTGCAATCCTCCTGCCTCAGCCTCCCTAGTTGTTGGGATTACAGAAGTGCACCACCATGCCCAGGAAGGTGTTTTATTGTTTAATTTTGTTTTCTCTCAGCCTATATTGTTTTTATAAGAATACATTTATACATTTGAATAGCTAAAAATAATATAAATGTTAAAAGGATGATCAGTAGAAGAATAAGGTTTTTATAGTTATCAGTGTTATTCTAGCAATAAAGAGGTTGTATCTGACTCTTTTCTCCTTGAAAGTAAATACCACTTATGGCTACATATCTTCTAGTTGATAGCTGTTCCCTATGTTTTGCTTGACTAAGAAATGAAACTGTCTTGCCAATTCTTTTAACAGTTCAATCTCAAGTTCATCCTGACCTGGAAAGAACTCTGTGTGGAGTGGCATTGGTTGATAAATTTCTTAATGACACCAAAAATGCTCATATCAATTACTATATTGATGTCTTCATGTTCCCCTGTGACTTTGTGGTCTTAATAAGTTGAAGATACACTTTTAGAATGAATCTTCTAAGGTGTTTTCTCAGAGCTAGCTCAAGCTGCGCACTTGCCAGATCATCAGGCTTGTGGGTGATGTACTTTTTTAAGAAGGCGGGCAAAACTTGGCTAGCTTCCTTTTAAAAAGCATGATTTTATTTTCTCAATCTGTGCATTTTGGGACCAGTGTTAGGATGTTGGGAAAGTAGCTAGGATCAATAATTTAAAGATTAACTTTTAATTTTAAGCTAAATTAACAGGAAGTAGAAATCACATTTTTAATGTAGTCTTTTAATGAAGATAATCTAGAAGATTTAATCAGCCAGAAAAGATCATGATGGGGCTGGAGTTGTGGCTCAGCGGTAGAGTGTTTGCCTAGCCCATGCAAGGCCCTAGGTTCGATCCTCAGCACCACATATAAATAAATAAAGGTATTGTGTCCAACTACAACTAGAAAATAAATATTAAAAAAAAAAGAAAGAATCATGATCTAAACAATGGTGTTGGGCTGGAGGTGTAGCCCAGTGGTAGGTATAAGATATAGGACTCACCTAGGATGCATGATACTCTATTTTTTTAATTAGAAAATATAAACAAAAATCATATTTTTCTGGAAAAAATGCACTAAAAATATGTACAGACAATGTGATAAAAGTGGAGAGGAGAAAACGTCCATTCCAGAATGCTGATCACGGATAAAAGAGTGTTGGGTAAAAGAACATTATGTATTAGTTTTGGGGAAAATATCCTCAGCAGGTCTTTAGTGTCAGCATGTGGGAAGGTAAAGATGTGTCTAAGGTCCATTTATCTGTCCCAACTACAGAAATCCGAAGTTGCTTTATCCTTTTGCAATGTTTGCCTCTTGTGTACATGCCCACAATTGATAGCCAAAAAAACAGAACATAGGCTCATTGAAACATACAAAATAGAAATGGCTGGCAGTGTTATACTTAGGACAATTTGTGCTATATGAAAACCCCTTTTCTCTACCTTCAAGTATTTGGGTAAAAGTAGAGGAATAAAAAAGAATTACTAGTAAATGGCCGTGACAATATATCTCATATGCTTTCCTTACAATATTACTGTCTTGACCACAAGAGCGTGGCAGAGGTGACCAAGGCTAGATTATAAAAACACCATGCAGGTCCACTTTATTCCTTTAGGATGGTCACTTTTAGAATCCACACACCATGCTCCAAAAAGCCCAGGCCATGTGCCACAGAGGCTTTGTAAAGGTGGTCCAAGGACAGCCCCAGCCAAGCTCTCGACAGACAGCCAGCTTCAACCATCATACATGTGAATGACTCACTTGAGGTCACCCAGCTGGGGATGGGCAGGCTGAGGTTCCGAATCCAGGTAAGTCTGGGGCTGTACCTCTTGCCCTCCTCCTAACAGCCTGTCCCTTGGGAAGCTGTTTGCCCCCAGCTAGATTGGGAGAGACCTAGACAAGACCCTGGTCATCCCAACACTTGACTTTCCCTCTGTCACTCCAGCAAGACAGTATACTGAGAACAGTAGTAGTATCACTAAATCTTTGCTCATTGCTCAGGCAGCCACGAGTGTTTCCCTACTGAATCATGAGGCTGGTTAAAAACAGCAGTTTGTTCTGATTCCTTCTCATAGGCGCATTAAAATTTACATGACATAAATTTGCCATTTCAATTGTTTTAAGTGTAAAATTCTCTTAAACATATTCATTTTTGTGCACCTATTGCCACCATCTATCCCCCAAACCTTTTTCTCATCTCATAAAAACTTAGTACCCACTGAACAATACTGCCCATCCCCCCTCCCCACCCCCTAGTAACGATCATTCTTTTTGTCTCCATGAATTCGACTTCTTTGATACCTTATGTAAGTGGCTTCGTACATTCTTTGGTCTTTCATGACTTATTTCATGTAGCCTGATGACCTTGGGGTTCATCCATGTTGTGACATGCCTCAGTATTTCCTTCTTTTTGAGGCTGAATAATATTCATATAATCCTATATCTTATATATTTTATTCCCATCCAATACTTGGGTTATCCACCTTTGGGTTATTATGAATAACGCTATGAACACTAGTGTACAAATACCTGTTCAAGACTTGGCTTTCTTTTTTTTGGCGGGGTGGGGGGGTGGNNNNGTGGGGTGTTTACTAGGGATTGAATTTAGGAGCACTTGACCACTGAGCCACATCCCAGCCTTATTTTGTATTTTATTTAGAGACAGGGTCTTACTGAGTTGCTTAACACCTTGCTTCTGCTGAGGCTGGCTTTGAACTCTCAATCCTCCCGCCTCAGCCTCCCAAGCCACTGGGATTACAGAAATTCACCACTGCACCCAGCCCAGCTTTAAGTTCTTTTTGAGTATGATACCCAGAAATAGAATTGTTAGATTACATATAAATCCATTTTTATTTTTTTTATACCAGAGATTGAACCCAGAAGTGCTTATTCCTGCCCCCCACCTTTTAAATTTTCTTAGTTGTTGATAGACCTTTATTTAATTATTTATTTATACATGGTGCTGAGAATCGAACCCAGTGCCTCACACATGCCAGGCAAGTGTGCTACTGCTGAGCCCTAGCCCCAGCCCTTATCCCTGCCATTTTAAAATATTTTTTTTTTTTCTATTTTGAGACAGGGTCTCACTAAGTTGCTGAGGCTGGCTTTGAATTTACAATCCTTCAGCCCCAGCTTCCAGAGCTGCTGGGATTACTGATGTGTACCACCATGCTTGGCCTCTTTTTAATTTTTGAGAATTGCCATCTTATACTCTTTTACATTCCTATGACAGTGCTCCAACTGATCCACATCCTTGCCAATCTTGTTATTTCTGAGAGCTTGAGGGTTTTTTTAAAAATTTTTTTTGGTCATTTGTTCTATTTGTTTTATAGTAATCATCCTAACGGGTATAATGTGGTAACTCATTGCGGTTTTGATTTGCATGTTTCTAATGAGAGCCACTAAGTTTTTGTATGATTAGTTTCATAGCAGTTAACCATATTTCTCTTGAGCACTGCCAAAGCTAGAGATCCCTATCTGTACAGAAATAGTTTACCTGGTCATTCTAGAGGAATCTCTTACTCCTCACGTCCCTTGGCATATGTTTTATGCTCTTCCTCCAAAGAAATGCTAAATCTACCCATCTTTTCTAACCCTACACCACTGCTCTAGTTCAGTTCACTGACTTTTCACTTGGATTTATTGTTTTTGTGCAGAAATTCTCCCTCTGGTTTGATTGCTATATTTATATTTTTGCCAATAATTCCCTCCCCCAAATCAGTCAAGAAATTGGGAAAGTGGGAAAAAGACTAAAATTCTGCGATGATGGAAGCTTAACAATCAACGTAGAGACATTGTTGTTTTGATACTGTTATTGTCTTGATTCTATTGGTATTAATAGCAGGAGAGCCCTATATGGGAATTGAAGGTTAAGGTCAACATTTTCAGGAATGGAGAAGAGAGTACAAATAAGGGAAATTGTAACCATGTAATCACAGTCTTGCTCATTGTGGTTACCATGTAATAGGTGTGTGCTTGTGGTCCTGTCTCCTGCTAACAACGAGACATCCTTGCAAATAAGAAAAATATTAAGAAACTTATACACATTCTATAATTTGGATCTCAAATGTCCCCCACAGGCCCACGTGTTAAGGTCTTGGTTGCTAGCCTGTGGTACTGTTGGAAAGTGGTAGAACTTTTAGGAGACGGGGCCTAGGAGAAGGAAGTTAGATCACTGAGGAACAGCCCTTGAAGGGTGATATTGGGACCCCAGCCTCTTTCTTTTTTGCTTTCTGGCCACCATAAGGTGAACAGATCCTGTAACTTGTGCTCCCAACATGACATACATGGCTCCACAGGCCCAAAACAACAAGGCAAAGTGACCATGCACTGACATCATGAGCCAAAAAAACCTTTATTCCTTATAAACTTATCTCAGTTATTTTCTCACAGTGATGAAAGCTGACTAAAACAAAAGAATACACTTATAAATCCCACAATTGGGATTCTAATAAATAACAAAGTTTGGATGCATAATAAGTCTTTAAATTAGTAATTTGGAAACTTGATTCTGTTTAATGTTAACCTTGCTAGAAAATCCAAATATTGTTTTTCAAATGCTACTTAATTGTGTTTACTAGTGCTTCCCAGTGTTTGAATATTTGTTATGTGCTATAGTGCTTTATAAACATCTTAGCAGAAAATATACAGAGAAGAAGATATGAATGTTGTAGAATACTGCAATGGGAAATTAGAAATGGGAAAAATCTCAAATGACAAAGCAATATAAATTATAAACTACAGTAACAAAACCAAAATCAAGTCAATAGAAAAAATATTTTTTTTGGACTGAAAGCAGGGTAGCTACTGATTCTTATAAGTTTTTTTTCTTTCAGATAATGTTTTGGGGTACATTACTAATTCAACCAACATCTATGTAATATGAAAGAAATTTTTTACATCTGATAATGTCTCATGTAACAAAAATTAAGGCTATATGGGCAATTGGTGCCAGGTCTATTTAAAATTTTTAAATAACCAGAATAACTTTTAAACATGAAAATAATATTTCAAGTTGTTAAAGTGATTTTTAATGGGTATTTGACATTGATTTCTCATCTTGAGTTTTCATGTGAGATGCCTATATTGGATAGAGATCATTTTTACATATCATTACAACACATTATCTTTGCAATATATTGGTTGGAAAATTTTAAAACTATGTATCTTTTAACAGAAATTAAAATTAAGTATATAACCCATCACATAAAATAATTTACAGAAGATTGTGGTCATTGATTAAAGACAGAATATTTTTTTAAAAAGGGTATATTATGATTTAAGAAATTAATGAAAATTCTAGTTCTTGTTTAAAAATCCCAAAGTTTGTTCTACTGGGAATTTGAGTACTTTGCCTTTCATAAATACCTCCTGGCAAGACTTGCCTTATTTTTGCTACATTCTGTCTTTGCTTCACGCTATTTAGAAATATCCAATATTCAAGAGTGTATATATTATTTCCCTGCTAAGAACTCCTCAGTGACTTCCTATGATCCTTTTATTTACAGACTCTTCTGTCTGCATGAAATTTTTTTAGACTCTACCCTAATACATTTGTTGTTTACAACTTGCATAGACATACTACTATGCAAAATAAATAGGTTTATCTTAAAACATACAAAATGTAAAATTTTAATAGATGAAAAATCCTATACACTCACAGAAGTGCTTATCTTTGCCAAATAAGGGAATCATATTGGTAACTTCTAAGAGGGCATGCATGCTCCTTACGTCAGAATACACTAATTTGAAGGATAAACATTTAAATTCTTCAGCAAGGGTTAGGTCATTTCCCCATGCTCTCTGCCACTGTTTGTGCCATGTAAGTTGCAGGTCCCTTATGTAAAATGTTCTGTCATTGAAAAGCAGCCTCTTGCCAGTTCTGTACCAGGCAGTGCCCTGGGAGCTGTGTGCACCATTCCCCATGATTTCTGCAACAACCTTTTGAGAATTAATATTTCTTCCTTCTTAGAATGAAAAAACTAAGGCTCTATCCACCTGGCTTTAGAACCAAAGCACAAGACTGTCTTCTAGCAACTTCCTTTATGGCCCTTTCCCCATTGTGACAAGCATTGTCACAGCTAGATCTCTTACAAGTCAGTGAGCCTCTGGAAGTCTGGGACTTCTTTTAACCACCTTTGCATTCATGCTAACCAGCATTGCTATAGTTTGGATAAGTGTTTCCCAAAGCCTCATATGTTAAAGGCTTGTTCCCATCCCATAGTACTACTGGGAGATGGTGAAACATAAGACAGATTCTTAAGTTATTGTGGGCTGTGCCCTTGAAAAGGACTATGGGATTGTCCCTTCCCCTCTTTTGCTTCCTGGCAGAAAAATACAAGTTGAGTGGTTTTGCTCTGCTAAGTGCTCCAGACAGCCAGTCAGCACTCCCACCAGAGGCCTAAAAGCAATGAGTCCACCTGATCATAGACTGGCACTTCTAAAACTGTGAGCCAAAATAAAAATAGTCATCTCAGGGGTATTTGTTAGAGTGAGGGAAAGCTAACTCAAGCATTACTCCTGATATTAGCAAAATACTCAATAAGTGATGGCTAAATGAATTTGTAAACAATTTAAAAAATCATCTCAGGACATGTGCTAGTTCATATATTGATGGAATTCTTGATAAATTCCTATAAATCTTTGTTATACTTTATCATTAATTCTGTCTGGAGATATATAAAATTTATTGCACAAATTAGATAAAATATCTCCTGACCATCCACATAATTTCTATTCTATATTGAGGAGTTATATGATTAAACAAGCAGATTTTAGAATGCTCTGACATAGGTCCCATTTTTGCTTAGCTGAATTTTTGTTTCAAAGTTATACAAACTCTGAGCCACAATTTCCACCCTCTTTAAAATGGAGTTGTTGTAATAACTGCCACTCATAACTGTGAGGATTTTAAAGCATTTAGAACAATGATGGCATACAGCTATTGCTCATGTGTTAGCTATTATAATTTTTAGGGATTTCATAAATCTATAAAAATCTACTGAGGGTGACTCTTAAGTTATAGCATCTCAGATGTTCCTCTTCTTAGACCTTGTCTCTTTGTCACCCCCAGCTCTGGGCAATTACCCCGCTCCCACAGTATCAATGATCTCAAATCTACACCTTAATCCCATGCCTTTAGCCCAGGTAGCTCCCCAGGTAGCTCACCCCAATGTAAATCCTTCAGACTGGCATATCGAAAAGTCCTGACCTTCTCCAGTCACTTCAAACTCACAAAGTCAAAAACATGAAAAATAGTACAAGGACAGAGATAGGTGACACCTAGAAGAGGGTACACACATGAAAGAGCCCATTTCAGGTGGGAGAGGCTAGAGCATCTTTTTTTTTTTTTTTTG
>NW_026000153.1:14606756-14618334 GCF_001458135.2 Marmota marmota marmota | reverse complement strand
ACTGGGCATTACACTCAGGGGCACTCAACCACTGAGCCATGCCCCCAGCCCTATATTACATTTTATTTAGAGACAGTGTCTGAGTTGCTTAGCATCTCACCATTGCTGAGGCTGGCTTTGACTTGTGATCCCCTGCCTCAGCCTCCCGAGCTGCTGAGATTACAGGCGTGTGCCACTGTGCCCTGCAAGGCTAGAGCATCTCTAATGCACAATGAATAGAACCAGGAAGAAGGAGTGACTGGAGACGGAGGGGATAAAGGGATGCAGTGAGAGTCTGAGGTGGTGAGAGTGAGGGCTGTTCAGAGGATGGGCGGAACAGGCAAGTCTTCTACTGGGGTCTCCATGGGGGATACTGATCACTGGACAGAGTGGGTGTAGGAAGGCGAGCTCTGCCTAGAGACTGCTAGTTGCTCTAAAATAAAAAGAAAAGAACTTCCCCTAGGAGTTCTCTTCATGTTGTAAGGATTTTAAACTGCTGCCCAGGAACAGACGATGAGCTGCCACACAAGGTTTTGTGGAGATTGTCCCCATGCATCTGTGGACTGTGTGGCTGACTCTGTAGTGCTTATTGGCTGGGGACTGGGAACACTGAAGCAGAGAGGTGGGCTTTGTTTATGGGATCCATCGTAAGACTGAAAGTGGTTTGGACTAGAGCACAGGGGACCAAAGGGAAGGCCAAACGTGGAGTCTGTATGTATGGGACAACCCTCCCACTTGATATGGCATCTGGTATCAGCTGAAATAAAGCTAGAGGGAGCTAAAACTGGGGGGGAAAGTTTAGAGCAGTCTGGTTTATAAACTGACATATGTATAAACTCGTATGTCCCTTTAGGAAATACAGCCAATGTTGGGGAGAAAGCCCTTCGGTTTCCATGCTGGCAGCTGCCCCTTGGAATGGCCACGTGTGAATGTGTTCATAGTGTTCCAGGCAAAGACCACATCCTTCCTCTGCCTGCTCTTATTTTACTACTTAAAAACTAAATATAAAATAATTTGCCTCTTTCCTGTTTTCCCTGGAAACTTCTTTAGGCTGAAATGGATATATCATTTACTGTCTTAGCCATAATTAACAAATACTAGAATAAACAGATGTTTAATAAACTGATATTAAAACATAGCTGTTTTTTATTTTAAATTATTTTTCTCCAACCATGTTATGCATGTTCATAAAGAATTAAATAAAATCATAAAATGTTCCCGTAATTACAACATTTAGTGATAACCAGTGTTCATACCTTGGAGGAAATTTTTCAAGTTTCCCTGAATATGTAAATGGTTTTCTTGCCCTAGAGTTAGACATTCTGGGTGTTTTTTTTGGTTGTTGGTTTTGTTTTTGGCCAGCATTAAATTATTGCCATACCATTCACCGCTTCTCACCCCAATGTAAATCCTTCAAACAAAGCAATGGATATAGAGTCTCAGGACTCCATAGAATTTGCAGTTGGCAAATTGACTCCAGCACACTTCCAATTGCTTGTCTTCTCCATAATCCAACCCCGAGACAGTGGCCCTTAGTAGGCACTTGATGTTTGCTGAGGAATGCAAAGTTTTCCTATGCTTCCTGTATAGTACAGGATGAATGTTTCAAAACATAAAAGCAATCACCTTTATAAAAAAATCTGGAACATTAGAATTAAGTCTTTAAAACTCATGCTTGCCCAGTATTTCCCAACAGTGTTCCACAAACATCAATCCTCAAACCCTGAATGCGTAGTGAGATAAGTGAGAAATACTATAAACTCTTCTCCCTCGTGGAGATTTTTTTAAAAACTAATGCAGTAAAATTCCATATGGTCCAGGAATAAAGATATCTGCATCATATTAACTTATTTTACAGACAAGAAAAATTCAAAATGGAAAGATGATGTGACTCACTTAAGCCACATGGTTAACAATGACCAAACCTGGGCCCACTGAGTCTCTCTCACTTGTGGATCATGTCTTCTTCCTATTTCTTCCTACAGCCTCCTACTCTCTGGGTCACTTCTAAAACCATTCAGAGGGAAAGTTCTAAATTTGGACCAATGAGACATTTATTTATAGCTCATAGTGGGCAGATTTTTTCCACAGAGCATGAGAAAGTTTGTGCAGTTCATTTGCTTTCATAAGACACAGGGCTTGTTGCCAGGTGGTTCCTATACTGATTGTTAAACATGGACCATGTGAAACATACAGGGGATAGTGCTTAAGGCCAAAAATTAAGATTTTTCAATTGACCATGGATGCTAGTAAATGGGGCTCCCTCTTCCATAATTATGGATGCAATATACTTTATATAAAATGTCACTGTGTATGTGTGCATATATATATATATATATATATATATATATTCACATAACTATAGAGTATTCTTCACAAAGAATGAAGTTATCTACACACATTAATTTTAAAAGTTGTTCCCTATAAGTATAACCGTTTTTTAAATCCAGCAGAAATCTTTCTATATATGAGACATCCACTTGCCACATCTGTTTTAACTGTCATAAATACTAACAATGAAAAGTGAAACTCTCCAACCATTGAGGTCAACAGCAAAAAGGCAACACAGGATGGTGCAGTGTGAGCAGCTCAGGTTTTGGAGGAAGACTCTAGTGGCTAATAGTTTTGTCACATGACAGTTTGTGGGATCTGGGACTGTTAGCTTCACCTTTTGATTCCTCTGTGAAAGAGGGATAAGAATGCTTACCTCAAAGGGTTATGGTAAAGATTTAAAAGAACTGGCAAAGAATGACCCTTCAGTGACTTATACATGCTTTTGCATTATCTGTTTCTGGATGTGTTTCAGATTTTTTTTTTAAGCTCAGGAGCAATACTTTTGTTTTTCATCCTTGGGGGTCTCCATCTGAAGGTGTACCTGTCATTCTTGAGTGCTCCAAATCTTCCGATTTCCAATTTTGAATAGATCCCCACTGTGAAAAGCCTGACTTCCCAATTTGAAAAAAAAAATAGCCTAACCATCAGATGCACCTGTGTAATTGCTCCATTCAGAACCCAAGCTAATCCTTTCCAAAGCCATGTGGTCACACTCAAAGCCAGTCTTGCTACACAGTATACACAAAATACACACTTTCACTTTGAATTCAGTTGGCATATTGCAGCCCATGCAGAGTTCACAGTGCTGATGAGATGTGGAAGTGGCATCTCTAATTGGTCTCCCCACGTCTCCTAATTAGTTTATAATAGTTAAATTCCCCCAAACCTTGCTAGAGCTAATCCCTTTGGTGTCACATGGCCATTTTATCCTCTCAGCACGGAAACTCTAACCTCTTTCTGCCCTCCCCATAAGACCTCATTTGAACCTTCCTCATATCACCTATACCTTGGTGTCTCAAGCAAAACTTCTGTCAGCTGCTTGGCTCAACCAGCATGCTCCTGAGAAAGAAGTACAGCTAGGTATCCAACATCAGCTGCCAAGGTCTGCCCCAAGGCACATCTCCGGTGCACTACCTTGTGAGAAACATTAAAAAGACTGGGCCTTTCTTCACTATCAGAGTCTCCTTTCTATTCTCCTAGCCTTGGTAACTCCAGGGCCATGGGGCAAAAAAAAGTAGATTTGGTGAGGGAGGGCAGCAGATACCCACACCAGAATGCTGGATTTTCAATCAGAAAATATCCTTTAAAATCCTAAATTCTTAGAATAAATATCTGGCTGGTCATTCAAACTTAAGCATATTATCTGGACTTCATGCTTTAAAATAAAGTATTTCTTAAATTTCCCACTTGATAAAATAATGATCAAAATTGTGATATTGAGTGAAAATAGTGTAGTTTAATTAAAACTATGGGAGGGGCTTGTGCTTGGTCATGAAAGACTGACATCTAGTTCATTCAACTCTAAAGAAGTGGAAAACAAATTCTATAGTCATTTTCACCACTGTGACCAAAAGATCTGAAAAGAACAGAGGAAGAAAAGTTTGAGGGCTCACAATTTCAGAGGCCTCAGTCCAAACACAGCTGGCTGAGATGGGGACTGAGGGCAGATCATCATGGCAGAAGCGTGTGGTGGAAGAAAGTGGCTCAGGACATAGACTTCAAGAAGCAAAGAGATCATTTGCTCAGCAGGGACAAAATAGCTCAAAGGTATGCCCCCAGAGACTTACCTCTTCCAGTCACAACCTACCTGCCTATAGTTACCACCCAGTTAATCCATTCAAGTGGATTAATACTCTTAACTCTATCAAGTTTCCCTCTGACATTTCTTGCATTGTCTCACATGTGAGCCTTTTGAGTACGCCTGATAACCCAACCATCAAAAAAACAAAACTATGAAGGTAGCAGAACCACCAAGTTAGTTAGAAGAGAGAAAGCAAACTCACACAGGTGAGATGAGTCCTTTCTAGAGCTTTTTATTTGCCTGGTGCTAATTCATAATGCAGGTAGGTGTAGAGGCCCAACAGAATCCAGCAAGACTACAGGTTGACACAGACTGGGAAAACTCAGCCTGGAGTTCAAAACTACCATGACAAGTAAGGATTGGAGCCAAGGTCCTAGAAAGGAGGAACTGTAGAGAAAGGACTCACATTGAGGCACTGAGAATCTATCAGGGTGCATGTTGTAGAGTGAGACCAGAAAGGCCGAGAGCGATGAGACCATTCTTGGGAGTACAGCCTCCTCTAATGACATGTATGCAACTCCAGTGGCACAGCAACTAAAGACTAAACAAATCAACAGAAAGTACAAGTGATTAAGCCAGAGACTGGAGGGCCTGCCCCAGCACGCCTACCTCCCTGGAGACCGGAGGGCACAGACTACCGCGCCCATGTGGGGAGGACAGAAAGGAAACTGGCTCAGGATGGATCACACAAACAAAAGCAGATTTATTGTCAGAAACCTGACAGGCTGTCCCATGCAGAGAGAAAGAGAGCAGCAGAACACTCCCCGACCCCCACCCCTTGAGCATGACTTTTAATAGGCAAAATCCTGGCCCTGTGTTAGGGGTGGCCTTAGCCCTTGCAACTGGCATGGAAACCATCACCTGCTTTTATGGAAGGCAAGTTTTTACTCCTCAAGGACAGGCAAGTCATTTCTTAAGAATAAGAACTGTGTTTATAAAGGGGGAGGGGAGGAAGATGGCTGTAGTTATGCCAACATTCCTTCCTTCTTGTTTTAATATTGGAGTTTAGGATGGGTTCAGGGGGGGCTTATGGATGGAGGTCTTTTCTTATGGCTACTTCCTCCTGGCATGGGGGCAATGACAGGGGCAGAGGCAGGTCCTAGAGCGGGTTTCTTCTGACAGGTGAGAATATTCTCCTGTAAGCATCTGATTGACCATTTGGTTGGTGAAGGTCTTAGTTCTTTTCATGACGGTTTCCTGTAGACACTTGAAAACACATGGTAACGAAAAAGCCAGGCAGAGAATGGCAGTGAGGGGTCCTACTAAGGGTAGGGTTCCACAGGCTGGTGAGAGAGGAAGAGCAGGAGTGGCCAGAGAACTTTTGTTGGAGTTCAGCTGTTAGAACAAAACATACAAACCTTAGAATCTATCTTTCCTGATTGGTTGATATAGTAACGATATTGTTTTCCTAGGAAAAGGCAGGTACCTCCATTTTCTGCTGTAATTAGGTCTATTGTTCTCCTGGTTTGTTCTACAGAGATGATCTGAGTTTGTAGGAGGTAAATGGCCTCAGTTGAAGTGTCCATGGATCTGGCTACTTCCTTGCCAAGTTAAGGCCATGTTCAAGGGCTCCTTCTGCTGTCCCAAGGGCTAACAGGGAGGATGTTAGATTAATGCCTAGGAGGACTAAAAGAATGACTACCAGCTTATATCCTGCTGAGAGGGTGGAGTGAGTACAGCCATCTCAGCCAAACTGTAGGGTCAGGGGTAGAAGCATTGATACGTGTCGTGGCATGAGAAGTTAGTTCCTGGGAAGACTCATAAGAGTCTGACCCCATGATGGAATGGTGTAGAGAGCAAGTGGGGTCCATGTGGTATTAGACTGAGTGTTCCATCAAGACCCATTTAGCCCTACTGTAAGAAGGGCAGCTGTTGAAATCATTTTTCTAAGATGGGGGTATAGGAGTTGATGGGTAGGGACACATTGGATAGGAGAATGGCTGATATAGGTGGATCATCCACTGGGGCACATATGAAGCAGTCTTGTTTATAAAAGGATTGGTTTACTATATGGTATAAAAGGGAGAGAGAATAATCTATGATTTGTATCCAGGAAGTTTGAGGGTGTCTCTTTTGTTTTTGGAGATTTGGTGGGAGCCATCCTTTACTATATCAATGACTACATCTAATGGGGTGTGTGGGGCTTGGTCATAGCTTCTCATTATCTGGATAGATCCACGAGGGTCTGAGCTTCCTACATAAAGGTTCATAGAACCAGCTATTCCTTTGTCCCCTTGTGTGTCCCAAGGATCATCAATCCTGAAGGTAAGTAGAGGTGGGACCTTACTGTACAGGTTTGGACAGGGAGGAGGCTTGGAGTCCGTATGGTGGTAATTGCAGGAACATTAGGAACAGCCCTTCCAATAGAGGTTGTTACAAATGTTGGGGTTATCAGAGGTTAAGCAGAGATAGAAATTATGGAAAGGGAAGCTTTCTTGAGTATATCTGGCCCAGTCAAAACAGTTGTGGGTGATGCAGATCTGGGCGAAGTTGAAAGTGAGGGAGAGGGCCTTTTGGCAGCCCTTAAAAGGACAGAAGGTGGAGTTAATTAAAAGTGGAAGACTTTTGTCCATTGCAGATAAAACTGCCAAGCATAGCGAGTGCCAGGAGGATTTTTGGGAGCTGTGGTAGGGAAACAAAGAAGGCAGAGGAGTAGGGTGATCATGGTGTGTTGAAGAAGTAAAGGGAGTGGAGAATGTGGAAAAAATGCTGAATTTCAGTTGGGGTGAAGTTGGGGAAGGATCCCTGAAAATCATTCAGGAGAATGAGCTGGAAGAGGAGAGTGGTAGTGATAAGATGTGGAAGCTCTGGGTCAGAGGTCAACTTCACCCATAAAATGAGAAGAAATTGATAGTAACTACAAGCGAGGGATTCACACATCTGGGAATACATGATCTTCAAGTTGTTCCAGTATCGGGTGAAGTTTGGAGGCTTTTGTCCGCTTGAGCCATAAGGTGATAGGCCCTGTGGGAGTTGCAGTGAAGTGAAGGACCAATTTTTTTTTTTTTAATACCGTGGATTGAACTCAGGAGCACTCGACCACTAAGCCATATCCCCAGCCCTATTTTGTATTTTATTTAGAGACAGGGTCTGAGTTGCTTAGTGACTCACTTTTTTCTGAGGCTGGCTTTGAAATTGCAATCCTCCTGTCTCAGCCTCCCAAGCCACTGGGATTACAGGTGTGTGCCACAGCACCTGGCTTGTGGGAACAGATTTTGAGAGCTGAATTATATATCCAGTTGGGGAAACCCTTGAGCTTGGGAGCAGTTTGAGTGGTGAGTGTGACTTCATATGGTCCATCCATTTAGGGGACTAGCCATTAGGTGGGGCAACTGCATTGGGATGGGAGGACAAGAGGAATACCATGTCTCCCACTTGAATAGCGGATGGAAGTGTTGTCTATAGGGAGAGATTAAGATCTCTATTTCCAAGGCAGTGCTCAGAGATGGCTCAGAAGAGGGGGCAGAAGATGGGGTGGAATAGCTGGGAGCTGCAGGCATAGAGTAGGGGTTATCTCTGGGTACTCGTACATAAACTTGAATGGAAAGACAGGTAGGGGCTTTTTAGGGAGGGCTTGTAACCTAAGGAGCACCAGAGGGAGAAGTTTTACCCAAGTCAAGATGTAGTTTGAGGTTGATATGGTATGTGAAGATACCAGGGTATGTTAAATGCTCGTGTTAATTGTTGGGTTACTAGAAAGATACATTTTAGCCCATTATGAGATTGGAAGGAGGAAAGCATGCTGAAACGAGGAAAGAGGTCCTTAAGGAGGATGTTAGAAATGGTTTGTGCCTTCTTGTTAGTGGTGGGAAAGGCCTCTACCCATCCAGAGAATGTGTCAACCCCCAGGACCAGGAGATATTAGAAATGCTTTACAGTGGGCATATGGGTGAAGTCAATTTGCCAGTCACTGGCAGGTAAATGTTCTCTTGCCTGGCGAGTTGGAAAGGAGGGAAGACAAATGTTAGAGGAAGGGGTTAGTTTTTTGACATATCTTACAGGAAGCAGAGAAGTCCTGGAGGAATTTGATATGGTTCTGGGTGAGGGTTAGAGATTGTTTGAAAGTCCCTTAGAGAAGACAGGTTGGGGTGAAATAAGTGGTGTATATAGGTGAGGCTGTGATAGGTATCTTAGGTAGTGTTGGGGGGAGTGTAGATGTGTTATTGAGCAGTGTCTGGGGGTATAGAAAGGAGAATGGTGTTGGATTTTTTGTTGGGGAGGAAAGTTAGAGCCATCTGTTGGGATATTTAGTCCACCAGGTTGTTGCCTTCTGTAATAATGGAATTATCTGTCTGAAGGGCTTTACAATGTACTATGCCAATAGAAGGTAGGAGGGAGGCTTCAAGGAGGGAGGCTTATAGGAGGGCATTGGAGTATGAAATGTTGCTGATGGAGGAAACTTTGGAAGTCATGTGTCCCCGCTCTTTCCATATTGCTGCGTGAGCTAATAACACATGGAAGAGGTATTTACAATCTGTGTAAATGGTTAGAGATTTACTCTTAGCTAGGGTTAGAGCTATTAGTTTTGCTTCTTGATTGGTGGTGTTGTGGGGGTGGTAAGGGGTTAGCCTCTTATCACTTCTAAAGCTGTGGTGATGGTGTATCCTGCTATTTGAAGACCTTCATGTCTAAAGGCGCTTCCATCTGTAAACCAGGTGTGTGAGGGAGCTGACAAGGGTCCTTCCTGAATATGGGAGGGATGGGGGAATAACTGTTCTAAGGTCTCCACACAAGAACGGAGAGGTTGATGAGAATCAGAGCCATTGGGAGGAGGAAGTAGAGGAGAAAGATTGAGGGGTAGACAAGTTTAGAAGGTTAGAGTGGAGTCTTCCATCAGTGAGATTTGGAGGGAAAGAATGTGGGAAGGGGGCAGGGTCTGAAGACCCTTTTAGGAAAGTAACCCAATTAAATGGCGAGGGGGGTACTGTTAGAGGTGATCTAATGTTGATTGTTTTTCCTCCTGGATTAGAATGGCTGAGGTGGCTAGTACCCAAAGGCAAGGCGTTTTGAGAGAAATGTCACTGCTGCAAAGGATGGTTCCAACTGGTGACCTCATGCTCCTAGGGCAAATCCTTGGTTTTCTGCTACATATAGAAGAAAGGGGCAAGACAGGTCAGGCAAGTGAAGGGCTGAGGCCTTCAGGAGGGCTTGTTGTAGGGCCTAAAAGGGAGTGTTGATGGGTGTGATGAAGGGCTCTTCAAGGGGGCCCTTTGTAGCATCATAAAGGGGTTGGACCAGCAAAGAGTAATTGGGTATCCATGTCCTAAAGTATCTGCCAATTCCAGGAATAAGAGTATTTCAGCCTTGGTAGGGGGGATATAAAGATGAGAAATGAGGTTTTTTCAATGTACTAGAATGGCCTTATGGGATGGAGTTAGTAAGAGGCCCAAAGAGTGACTGTGGGAAGAGAAAGCTGAACCTTAGAGGGGGAGAGGTGATATCCTTGCAAGGCCAAGAAGTTCAGTAATTTGGCCATGTGGGCTTTACTATGGTAAAGGGAAAGACTAGAGAGAAGGTCATCTACGTATGGGAGGAGGAATGATGTTGACAAGGATAGGTGGGTGAGGTCTCAGGCCAAGTCTTTTATGAAAAGGTAGGGCTCTCCTTAGTGCCCCGAGGAAGGGCTGTCCATGTAAGTTGGGTGGATAACCTGAGTGTCTGGGTCAATCCAAGTAAAAGCAAAGAGGTCTTGAGAATCTTTGTGTAAGGAAATGGAGAAGGCATTTTAAGATCTAAAACAGAAAAATGTGTTGTGGAGGCAGGGATGGAGGACAATAGAGTGTATGGATTTGGAGCAATGTGGTGCAAAGGGACTACTATTATGTTGATGATGTGGAGGTCTTGGACCAGATGGAACCTGAGGGTTGTTTGATGGTGAGAATGGGTGTATTTTAAGAGGGGTCTGTACAATGCCATAGGCCTTTGGCTATGAGGTCAGAAATGATGGATTTGAGTCCCTTGAGGCTCTTTAAAGATAGTGGGTACTGGGCTTGAGATGGAAAGAGAGATGGGATTCTAAGTGTGATGTGGATGGGGTCTTGGTATGTGGCTATAGAGGGGTTGTGTATGTCCCACACCTGGGGATTGACTAAGGATGGGGGCAAGGGTGTTGATAAGGGGCTGGTTGTAGGTGATAGGAGGAGGGGGGTTAGGGACAAGTCTGGGAGAGAGCCCTGAATGGGAATATTAAAGGAAAACAGATGAGCCAAATTTACTTAGGAGGTCTTGACCTACTAATGGAGTGGGGCATTGGGGAATAATGAGGAAAGTGAGAGAAAGGGATCTCGTGAATGGAATATGTAAGAAGTAGGATTTTTAGTGGTTGATATGGTTTGCTTTCCACTGCTACAATAGAGGTCATGGAGATAGAAGTGTGTCCCCCAAAATGGACAAGTACTGAGAATGTAGCCCCCATATCCAAAAGGAAAGAGATGGGCCTTCCTGCTACCACAATGGTCACCCTGGGTTCCCGCGTTGTAATGGTGGTTGTCAGGTGTTGAGAGCCTGGGCCTTCTTAGTCATCTGTAGCTAGTCCCATAAGATCTTCCTGTGATGTGGTAGAGTCATATGACCTTCTGCCTCTCTGGGCAAAAGGGCAATCAACACCCCAGTGGCCCACCTGGTAGCATTCAGGACTGGGAATGGGAGGTTGGCGAGTATTAGGACAGGTCTGAACCAATGGACCACATTTAAAACATGGCAGTTACCTGTGAGTTGTAGGGCCAAAGGTTGTAGTGATAGGTTAGGGAAAGGTTGTAGTAGTAGGTTGTGGAAATGCTTTAGCCAACATCTGATATTTAACTCTGTGGGCCTTTTCATCTCTACCATTGTACACCTTGAAGGCTACCTCCAATACTTGGGCCTGTGGGCTGAGGGGATTCCACTCCAGCTACTTAAGTTTTGCTTTAATATCAGGAAAGCTTTTGGAGAAGTAGGTCATGGGTAAGTTTTGACCATCAGGTGACTCACGATCTAAATTGGCGTATTGGAGCAGGGCCTGAATTAGGTGGTTTAAAAAGGAAGAAGGAAGGGTTTTCATTCTTTATCCTGAGTGACCTCTTAGAGTTTATCATACTTGATGGATTTATGAGCTGCCCTTTTTAAACCTGTCAGTAAGCAGGTAATGAATTGGTCTCTTCTTGTCTGGCCCCCAGAGGAATTATAGTTCCAATTAGAGTCTTGGTCAAGGACTGCTTCGGTGCCCATGGGGTGGGTGGGGGTAGTTTGGTGGACTTCACTGGCATAATTGTGGGCTTCTTCCCAGACTCCTCCTCTGGGAGGACAGTATTGGATTGAATCATGTGCATGTCATGAAAGTTAAAGTTATAGGCCTGGATTATGTACTGTGGCTCCTTGGTTTATGTGGCAGGGTTGGAGGTAAAGGATCCTAGGTAAGTCTCTGGATTTGAGAGAGATCACTGAGAGAGAAGGGCACATGGACTCTGACTACCCCCCCCCCCCCCC
>NW_026000153.1:14591422-14606733 GCF_001458135.2 Marmota marmota marmota | reverse complement strand
CCCCCCCCCGACCTGGTGGCATCATGGAGAGGGAGTAGAGGGGCAGACTCCCGAGTGGCTGGGTGAGATCGGGTGACAGGAGGGTCAGAGGGCCCCAATTTGGCCAGTGGGTGGGATGCAGGGAAGAGAGGGCAGCTAGGATGGTGGTGTGGAGGGAGTGGGTGGGTTTGGCAGAGCTTGGAAAGAGGGGGCTCATCAGTGGGTTTAAAGAGGGTTCAAGGGTCCCTTATTTGTGTAGCAGTAGGGTCTCTGGAAGAATCCAGAGTCTTAGTGGTGAGTAAAAGCTGGGCAGGGGAGCAAGAAGAGCAAAGTGAAGGCTTAGAGCAGAGAAAGGTAAAAGCTTGCACGTAAGAGATTTCCTTCCATTTACCTAAGCGCTTGCAAAAATTATAGACCTTGCAAAATATTGGGATCAAAGGTGCGATTAGGTGGCCATTTAGACCCATTGTCCAGATCATAGAAAGGCCATGACTGAGTGGAAAGTTGAAGTAGTCAATGGGCTTTTAGATCTGGAGGCAAATGGAGGTGGACTAAGTGTGCAAGGAGAACATGAAGAGGTGAATCAAATGTGATTTTGGATTGAGAGTTCCCCAGGGAGAGTGCTGGAGTGGCTAGAGGCAGATGTCCCTGGCTCTAGACCAAACCAGAGTAGAGTGAAAGGGGACAACAGTGAAGGGGGGGGGATCATCACCACACGATGCACTGGCCCTGGACTTAAGTAGAAAGTCTTGGTACCTGGTACCAGGGCTTTGTAGACAGTAGGCAGTAGTAGCCAAGACCTGAGAATAGAGAGTAGACTCACCAGGGGGAAGGGATGGGAAAGTAGTGTCGCTTGTAGTGAGTCTTGGTGCTGAGCCAAGACTTTAGTTGTAGTGTCTCTCAGTGCAGAGCCAAGATTTAAGTTGTAGTGAGTCTTCAGAGTGGAGACTTGTGAAGAAGAGAGGAGGGGAAGGGCAAAGTCACTTACCCAAATGAGGACCATGTAGGGATATAGGAGAACACTCAGTGGATGGAAGGGATGTGTAGTGATCGTCCTGGGCCCTCAGGCCAGGATCCAGAAGCAGCTCAAACAGGAGAGCCTATATTAGAGTAAGGGCACCATGGAAAGGAAACTGGCCCAGGACTGATCACACAAACATACCACCACCAAAGACAAAAGCAGATTTATTGTTCAAAGCCTGAAGAGAAAGAGCAGCAGCAACACCCCCATTGAGCGTGACCTTTAATAGGCAAAATCATGGCAGCGCATTAGGTGTGGGGTTACCCCTTGCAATTGGCATGGCAACCATCACCTGATTTTATGGAAGGCAAGTTTTTACTCAAGGTCAGGGAAGTAATTTCTTAAGAATAAGGACTGTATTCATAAAGTGAGGGTGGGGAAAAAAAAGATGGCTGTAGTTATGTCAACAAGGACCACCGCGCCCATGTGGAGAGGACCACTGCTGTGGTTCCTCAACCACCAACAGGTGGCTCAACCCAAACCAGCTTCATCTTGGGAAACTTTAGCCACCACCATGGGCCTCCCCACGTGGTAAATTCCACCATGGGACAGTGGACAGGACCAGGAAGAAGCTACCCATTGCAGCACCGCAGGCCACAGTGTAGCATCATTAAACAGGCTGTTCAATAGCATCACATAGCCCATCCTCCTAGAACCATCTCTGAAAGTGGTTACCTCCATCTTGGGACATTTCTACTGCCCTCATGGTTATCTCCACTGCTGCCTCTGCTATCTTTAGTTGGGGCAGTTTCCATCTTGGGACACTGACTGGGGCCTGGAAGCCCAACATCAAGGTACCTATAGGCTTGACAGTACTGCTGCTACCAACTAGGAATGTGGCCACTTCCATCTAGGGAAAACAAGCAGGACCTGGAAGAATATCACCAAGGTCCCTGTGGTCCCAGATGCACCAGAAGTATCCCTACTAGGTGTGCTAACAGTCACCATCCTGTTGCAGAGGTAAAAGGGAGCCTTGCACTGGGTTGCCTCACTCTCTTTTTTTCTCCTCCTAACAGCCAACTTCTTTCGATTCCCCTTTCACACGTCTTATAATCTAATACCTCTATATTCTCACGTCCTACCTCATAACCATCACATTTTATCCTCTCCCCCCATTCTCTCTCTGTCCACCATTAGAAACTGTAAACACTTATGCAAATCTACTGGCTTATCATACACGATAACCAAAGTCATCATTTCTATTTATAATGACAAGACTGTAAAAGTCTAAATCGGATCTAATTAATTTATGGCTGCATATTGGTTGCATTGGGTGCTGTAAACATTGATCTTCCCTGCCGCAATCTGGCTGCAGCAAAATAACCGGGGGGTGACAAGCAACTGTGGACATTGATACAGCAGGAGTGGGAGCAGTTTATTGTAGGACAGGAGCGGTATATATACATTCCACACAGCTTATCTTAATTAACATAAACTAGATACAGCAGTCAACCAATAAGGAATGTCCACACTTAATGGCTCGCTGGCGTTACTTCACAAACCACTCCCTCTGGCAAAATGCCAGGCGCCATCTTGACTTGTTTACAGACTCTAACACTTCCCCTTTAAGGTGAGGTGTTGGTAACCTTCAAGGACACTAAAAGATTATAGTGTTGAAACTGCAATAGCTCAGATCCACACTGCAAGAGAGGAAGACATATAAACATGAAAAAACAAAGTGCCCCAAACAAACCAAGATACTACAATAATAGAAGCCATTGACAGCACAGTAGACAAAATGTCAGAGAAGGAGTTTAGAATGTACATAATTAAAATAATCTGTGAATTAAAGAAGGACCTAAGAGAGCAAACACAGGCAACCACTGATCATACCAACAAAGACATAATAGAGCAAATACAGGTAGTAAAATATTATTTCAAGTAAGAGGTAGAAGCTGGGTGTGGTGGTGCATGCCTATAATCTCAACAGCTCAGGAGGCTAAGGCAGGAGGATCGGGAAATCAAAGCCAAGCCTCAGCAAAAGCAAGGCATTAAGCAACTCAGCGAGACCCTGTCTCTAAATAAAATACAAAATAGGGCTGGGGATGTGGCTCAGTGGTCGAGTTGCCCCTGAATTCAATTCCTGGTACAACAACAAAAGAATAATTTTATTTATTTATTTATTTATATATATATATATATATATATATATATATATATANTATATATATATATATATGAAAACAAATATAAAAAGATATATAAATATATGTATATAGATATATAAATATATATCTATATCTATATATAGATATATATTTATATATCTTTATATTCCTTGAAATGAATGAAACGATAAGCCAAATTAAAAAGTCAATAGAAAGCATCACCAATAGACTAGATCACTTGGATGACAAACCTCAGACAATGAAAACAAAATATACACTCTTGAAAATAAAGTTGACCACATGGTGAAGAAATGATGAACAGAACTTCCAAGAATTATGGGATAACATCAAAAGACCAAATCTAAGTTTTATTGGGATAGAGGAAGGCACAAATATTCAAACCAAAGGAATGCATAATCTCTTCAATGAAATAGTATTAGAAAATTTCCCAAACATGAAGAATGAATTGGAAAATATAAGATTCTTACAGAACACCAAATGTACAAAATTAATACAGATCTACACTAAGTCTCATTATAATGAAAATGCCCAGCATAAAGAATAAGTATAGAATTTTAAAGGCCAAAAGAGAGAAAATTAGATTACATATAGGGGGAGACCAATTTGGATCTTAGCTTTTTCAACCACCCTCAAGACCAGGAGATCTTAGAACAATATATACCAAGCTCTGAGAGAAAATGGATGCCAACCAAGAATCTTATATGCAGCAAAATTAAGCTTCAGGTATGATGATGAAATAAAAATCTTCCACGATAAACAAAAGTTAAAAGAATTTACACCAAGAAAGCCTGCACTACAGAATATTCTTGGCAAAATATTCCATAAGGATGAAATGAAAAATAACAATCAGCAAAGGGAGGTATTACACTAAAGGAAAAAAACCAATCAAAGGAGAAACCAAGTAAATACCAAAAATAAGCAAAAATGACCAGGAAAACAAATCATGTTTCAATAAGAACCCTGAATGTTAACGGTCTAAACTCACCAATCAAAAAACATAGACTGGCAGATTGGATTAAAAAAAAAAGACCTAACAACATGTGTTCAAGAGGCTCATAGGAAAAGATATCCACAGACTGAAGGTGAAAGGATGGGAAAAACGTACCACTCACATGGATCTTTAAAACAAGCATGGGTTTCCAATCATATATAGTAGACTTCAAACCAATGTTAGTGAAAAGGGATAAAGAAGGTCATTTAATACTATTTAAGGGATTCATACATCAACAAGAACATAACAATCTTAAATATCTATGCATCAAACAATGGGGCATCTTTATATATCAAACAACCCCTTCTCCTACAAGAATCAAACAGAACATAACACAATACCACTGAGTGATTTAACACACTTCTCTCACCACTTCTAAACAAAAACCAAAAGAAACTATAGAACTCAATAAAACAATAATTTAAACTTAACAGACATATGTACAATATTCCATCCATCAACAAGTGAATACACTTTCTCAGCAGCACATGGATCCTTCTACAAAATAGACCACATGTTAGACCACAAAGCAAGTCTTAGCAAATTCAAAAAAATATATACTACCCTACATTCTATCTGACCATAATGGAATGAAATTGGGTATCAATGATAACATAAAAAAATAGAAGGTACTCCAACACATGGAAACTAAAAAAGTATGCTATTGAATGATGTGTGGTAACAGAAGATATTAGAGAGGAGATAAAAACAATGTTAGAGGTAAATGAGAACTCCAATATAACTTATCAAAATCTCTGGGAACTATTAAGGCTGTGCTAAGAGGAAAGTTCATTACATCAAGTTCACTCATTAAAAGAGGAAAAAAGTCAACAAATAAACAACCTTACACTACATCTCAAAGGCCTAGAAAAAGAACAAACCAACATGAAAAGTAGAAGACAGGAAACAATTAAAATTAGGGCTGAAATCAATGAAATTGAAACAAAACAAACAATTAAAAAATTGACAAAACAAAAAAACTGGTACTTTGAAAAATAAAATTGATAAAATCTTAGTCAACCTAAGGAAAAGAAGAAAAAAATTCAAATTGCCAAAATTCATGATGAAAAAGGAAAATCACAAGAGACACTATTGAAATACAGAAGACAATTAGAAAACATTTTGAAAATTTATACTCCAATAAAATCGAAAATACCATTGACACCAACGAATTTCTAGAGGAGTATGATATACCCAAACAGAATCAGGAGAACATCCACAATTTAAACAGATCAATTTCAAGCAAGGAAATACAAGATGCCATCAAAAGCCTACCAACCAAGAAAAGCCCAGGACCAGATAAATTCTCAGCTGAGTTCTACCAGACTTTCAAAGAAGAATTAACACCAATACTCCTCAAAATATTCCATGAAATAGAAAAGGAGGGAATTCTTCCAAACTCATTCTATGAGGCTACTATCATTCTGAAACCAAAACTAGACAGACACACATCAAGGAAAGAAAACCTCAGACCAATATCCCTAATGAACATAGATACAAAAATTCAATAAAATTTTGGCAAATCATACAAAAACATATTTAAAAAAATAGTGCGCCATGATCAAGTGGGGTTTATCCCAGGAATGCAAGGTTGGTTCAACATATGGAAATCAATAAACATAATTCATCACATCAATAGACTTAAATAATCATATGATTATCTCAATGGATTAAGAGAAAGCATTTGACAAAGAACAACACCCTTTCAAGTTCAAAATACTAGCAAAACTAGGAATAGTAGAAACATACTCATAAAAGCTATCTATGCTAAACCCAAGGCTAACATCATTCTAAATGAAGAAAAATTGGAAGCATTTCCTCTACAAACTGAACAAGACAGGGATGCCCTCTTTCACCACTGCCATTCAACACAGTCCTTGAAACTCTAGTCAGAGAAATTAGATCAAAGAAATTAAAGGGATTCAAATAGGAAAAGAACTCAACAATCATTATTTGCCAACGACATGATTCTGTATTTCAAGTATCCAAAAAATTCTACAAGAAAACTTCTAGAATAAATGAATTCATCAAAGTAGCAGGATATAAAATCAATACCAACAAATCAAATGTATTTCTATATGTCAATGATGAATCCTCTGAAAGAGAAATTAGGAAAACAATAGTCTAAAAAAAAAAATACTCGGGAGTCAATCTAACAAAAGAGGTGAATGACCTCTACAATGAAAACTACAGAACACTAAAGAGAGAAATTGAATAAGACCTTAGTAGATGGAAAGATCTCCCATGTTCTTGGATGGGCAGAATTAATATTGTCAAAATGGCCATTCTACCCAAATTGCTATACAGATTCAATGTAATTCCAATTGAAATCCCAATGTCATTCCTTATAGAAATAGAAAAAGCAATCATGAAATTTATTTGAAAAAATAAGAGACCCAGAATAGCCAAAGCAATACTTAGCAGGAAGAGTGAAGCAGGAGGCATCATAATACCAGACATTGAACTGTACTACAAAGCTGTAGTAATAAAAACAGCATGGTATTGGCACCAAAATAGATATGTAGACCAATGGTACAGAATAGAAGACAGAGACAAACCCACATAAATATAGTTATTTCATACTAGACAAAGGTGCCAGAAACATACACTGGAGAAAAGATAGCCTCTTCGATAAATGGTGCTAGAAAAATTTAAAAATCCATATACAGAAAAACGAAACTAAGCCCCTATCTCTCATCATATTCAACTCAAAAGTGAATCAAGGACCTGGAGTTAGACTAGAGACCCTATGCCTAATAGAAGAAAAAGTAGGCCAAAGTCTTCATCATGTCATATTAGGTCCTAGCTTCCTTAATAAGACTCTTAGAATGCAAGAAAGAAAATCAAGAATCAATAAATGGGATGGATTCAAAATAAAATGCTTCTTAGCAAAAGAATCAATGAGGTGAACAGAGAGCCTACAGAATGGGAGCAGATTTTTGCCACATGTACATCAGATAGAGCACTAATCTCCATGATATATAAAGAACTCAAAAAAACTTAACACCAAAGAAACAAATAACCCAATCATAAATGGGTAAAGGAGATAAACAGACACTACTCAGAAGAAGATATGCAATTGATCAACAAATATATGAAAAAATGTTCAACATCTCTAGTAATTAGAGAAATGCAAATCAAAACTAAGATTTCATCTCACTCCAGTCAGAATGGCAATTATCAAGAATACAAACAATAAGCATTGGCAAGAATGTGGGGGGAAAGGCACACTCATACATTGCTGGTGGGAAAGCAAATTGGTGCAACCAATCTGGAAAGCAGTATGGAGATTCCTTAGAAAACTTAGAAAACCATTTGACTCAGCTATCCCACACCTTGTTCTATACCGTAAAGATTTAAAAATCAGTATACTACAGTGACACAGCCATTTCAATGTTTATAGCAGCACAATTCACAATTGCTAAGCTGTGGAAGAAACCTAGATGCCCTTCAGTAGATGAATGGATATAGAAACTGTCGTACATATACACAATGGAATATTACTTACCATTAAAAGAGAATAAAATTATGGCATTTTCAGGTAAATGGAGTTGGAGAATATGCCAAGCTAAATAAGCCAATCCCAAAATAGCACTCTGATAAGTGGATGCTAATCCATAAGGGGGGGGGGGCTCATGGAATGAGTGGAGGAAATTTGGATAGGGCAACGGGGAGGAGAGAGGGGACATGGGGGTAGGAACAATGGTGGAATGAGACGGACATCATTACCTAGGTACATGTATGTTTGCACGAATGGTGTGACTCTACTTCATGTACAACCAGAGAGGTGAAAAATTCTGCTCCATTTGTGTACAATGAATCACAGAATTTTTTGCTGTCATGCATAACTGATTAGAACTTAAAAAGTTCAAGTGATTAGAATAGAAAACGAAAGAGTATGATTAATTCAAACCTCTGCAACCATGCTTCAGGAAGAAGGAAAACTTGGCACAAACAGAAGACAAGTAGAAGCAAATATAAAAAGAAATGTTTACAGTCTGATGAAAACAACTACACTTACAGAAACACAGCAATTGAATAAATGTAGAGATAGTACTGATTTCTGGATGGAATTAGAAATGTACCTATTCTTCCCACATAATTCCAGTCAAAATCCCCTCAAATTGCTGGTAAAATTGGATAAAAGTGGAATGAAATTGACTAAATTATGATATGTACAAATATGAATATTCCACAGTGAATTTAACCTTAATATCTATAAAGCAATATTTTTTAAAAACCTATAAAAACAAATAATGAAATATAGAATAAATCTATGAGGAAAAACCTAAACTAAGAATATTAAGGAAATGTCTGAAAAGAAAAATGAGGTGAGCTTTCCTTAGCAGATATTAAAATATATTATAAGGCTATAAAAACAGATATAGATAGTCTTATTGCTGGAATAGACTAGATTGTAGATAGATTAAAAATATAAAAACCCACTAAATGCAAACCATAAAAGTAATGCAAGATAATACAGACAAGCACACAGACACACTTTTAATAATAATCACACATATATGCACATCTACGTGTGTATATAGATATATGTATATTATTAACCTTTAATGATATAATCTTTGATCCATTCTGAATTTTTGTTGGGTTTAAAGTGTGGGGTAAGAACTAAGCTGTATTTTTTCCAAGTAGTTTGTCATTGACTGAAATCCCATACTGATTGAAAGCAATGCTTTATCATATACCAATTTCCTATAATTCTCTGTGTAGTCCTTAACCTCTATTTTAATTGCTATAGTTCTGTGTGTTTTTATTTGTAAAGGACAAACCTACTCTATTAATTGTTTTTAGAATTTCTTCCAGCTATTCTCATTATACCTTATTTTATGTGAACTTTTAAACTTTAAACAACAAAAATAAGTTTTGGTTTATAAGTACGTTGAATTTATTGGTAGATTTAAGAAAATGTGACATTTAATAATGGTGAATCTTTACACCAATGAGAAGATATATGTGTAGTTTTCTTTAAAAAGTTATATTTTTCAATATATGGAAGAAAATATACATATATGTATTTTATATGTGTGTATATAATATTCATCTATAATATAACTTTTTCTAATAGTCTATAACTGCAGGAGACTTATGTCTATGATTCTGTTTTTGTCATTTTCTATATTTTCAAGTTTTGTTTTATAGAAAATTCTTGCTTTTACATTCGATTTCCATAAAAGTCAAAACTGTTTTTTAATGATGAAAACTACTTTATTAAATATATTTTTGTTTAAATAAAATGTGGTTGATACATTTACAGGTAAAATTGTAGAAAAAAAGCTGGATGCATTTTGAAAAGGCTGTTGCTGTTTCTCCATAAAGTTCTGATGTGCTGCATTCAGAATTTCCTACATGAATTGACCCCAAACTCCCAGAGTGGTTTTCTTCTGGTGGTGGGGCCCATCAGCTAGGTAACAATCTACTTTTATTATTTTTTCTGTTTTGTATTGTGAAGTTATCTGAATATTAATTTTATTTCCCCATTATTTTAAAATGATTGAACTATAAATGTGTTGGTGCTAATGATAAAAAATAACTTTTTCATAAGCTTAATTATCTCATAATAACGACAGAATTTATCAGCTGTGCTTAAAGCAGCAAATGTTCAGCCACAAGCAGGCATCTGTTATGAAAGTAAGCAAAAATTAAAGAAATTTTGGGGAATAATATTTGATTGTTGATTATCCAATGGAAGAGTTCAGTGGCATATACAACCACACAGGTCATTTTCTGTACCTGCATTAAAAAGGTAAAAAGCTATAAATGGAATTAATTAATATTTTATTTAAGCCAATATATCCAAATCATTATCATTTCAGCATATGATAAATTAAAAATTCCTATATTGACAATTAAGATGCTTTTAACACTATAAGTATATTATACTTATAGCACATCTCACCTTAAATCCACAGTGCCCATGTGTTGCTAGTGGCTACTTTAATAGATGGTGCAGATCTAAATGTAATTAGAAATCTTACTATAAATTAGCTCTCTTGGAATGAATTTTCTTTAAAACTTAAAAGTTTTCAGTTTTGTCATATTATCTTTTCATAAACATGTCCAAGAACATCTTATACAAAAAATTATTTACATATTTTGATGCTATGTCTTCATGGAAGTTAGGACGCTCTTAGACACTTTATTCATATAAATGGACACTCTTAGGCAAGTTTAATATTCTTTGCTTGCCTTCAGTTTGATAGTATCTTGATTACCCATGTTTTTATCTGTTGGCATTTCCTATCTTTTTATTTAAAAAATTGATTCTTCTTATCTTAGGATTATCTCTTGTAATCATAGTCCTTCTGTTTTAATTGTATGTCTTGTAGACATCAACAATACAGCAAAAAAATTTAGTTTCTTATATACTCTCACCTAATTATAATAAATACAAAAGAATTCTGTGACCTTAAAAGATGTGAGAATTTCTCCCCTCACCCCCCGCAAGGAAACAATTCTGAGCAGACACCAGCAAGGTTATCTTCCAGTTCAACTCTGACACTACCTACCTGGAGATGGCATCAGATCTCACAGGCTGAAGACAGTTCCCAAGACTGGTTGCCTACTTTGAAGGCCAGTCACAACCCCAGGTTTTTCTGCCTGTGCTTCTGAGTCACTAGTTATAAACTGAGGTTCTCACACCCCCTCCTCTAGTTTGACTAATTTGTAGAGTAGCTCACAGTCGCTGGAGTTCACTGGTTTATTATAAAGGGTACTACAAAGGATACCAAGGAACACTGAAGGAAGAAAAGATGGCTAGGACAAAGCATATGGGTAGGGCTTGGAGTTTCCCCGCCTTCTCCAGGCAGGCCACTCCAGGAACCTCCATGCATTCCACTATCTTGAAGCTGTGAATCCTGTGGTTTTAAATGCATATGGAATCTTCAGAACATAGGCATGATTGATTAAATCACAAGCCACTTGAACAGCTCAATTTGCCTCCCTAGAGGTTGAGGGGTAGGAATAGACATCTTACCCCTCTAATCTTGCCTTGGTCTTTCTGGTGACAAAAAGCTTCTTAGGGGGCTATTATGGTTATTTTTTAACATGATGTAGCTCTTCTATAAAAAAGCATAATGTCTAAACTCTTATTATGAACATAATTATGTTTAAATAATTTAATGTTTACTATTAGTCAGGGGCAGCTATCAATTTATAGGGCTCAGTGCAAAATTTAAATAATGTGGGATCTTTGATCAATTATTACCAAGAACTTTCAGATGACAATAGCAAAGCATTAAATCATATGGAGCCCTTTTAAGCACAAGGCCCCATAAACTGCATTTAGGTTCATGAAGAGGGCCATGCTGCCAGGCCTTTTTTTTTTTTAAGTCATTTAGTAGATTGCATGAACACTTTGTACCAATCCTGGGCCTACTCATCCTCAGAGTCATGCCTCAACCTTCCCCTGATCTGCCCTGAACCATAGAGGGTATCTCCTCTGCAAGAGATTTTCTTAGGTTCTTGAGAAACAATGCCTCCTCTCCCCTTCCCTTTCAGATTGTGTTGGCCACAGGAGGGTTTGACAAGAAATTGGAAGGATGGAGGAAGGGCAATTCAGAGTTGTTGATCTTCTCCTTGTCCATCTCAGATATCAGCTCCCATAAGTCTATAATAATATCTCTATTTCACTGCCCAGGTCTGCCAAGTTTCCAGTTTCAGGTAATCCTGGCCCCTGGGCTCCCTTGTTGTACCTGCCTGAGGACTGACTGCTGCTAAACTTGAAATGTTTCATTGTCTCTTTTTTATCTTAGCTCTTACATTAACTGAATTTCTTCATTCAATTTACCCTCTTTCAAATACTCATGAAAAATATTATTTCCTGAGATTATACAGATAAGAGATGGTTGTCTGTTACTTTTGCATGCAAATGGCAATTTAGCATGCAGAAAAGTCGTGAGCTGCAGTGTTTATTTCATAAAACTCTAGAGCTGTGCTTCTTAAAGCTTAGCCTGCCTCAACCACCTGGAAGGCTTATTAAAGGACTGATTTCTGGACACCTGCAGAGAAATGAAATGCCAGGGGTAAGGATCTAGAATTTGGAGTTGTAACAAGATCCTGGCGATGCTAAAGTTGCCAGTCTGCAGATCATGTTTGAGTATCATTACTATGAAAGTTGTCTCCTTATTTATTATACAGTGCTACTTAGAAGATGCCTGAATTCACCCTCAGTTTTTTTTTCCTCTGTGGTGCTGGGATCAAACCCAGGGCCTTGATCATATTAAGCAAGTACTCTAACACTGAGCTACACCCAATCCCCACTCTCAGTTTTTAACTTTAATAATTAATATAATTATTTATAAGACTCCATCTTTAACTTGTGGTTCACCAAATTCACCAGAATACATTCATTCTTATAAGGAACATGGGGCATTGGTTTCAGATCACCCCAAGGATACCAAAATCTGTGGATGTTCAAATCCTCCAGATACAGAGGGCCAACTGCATGCAATGGCACTAGTTACTCATTGTAAATGTTCTTTTAAATTTGATAACTGCTTTCCTTAATTTTAGAGAAAGATTTTTTTCTGAAAGTATTTTTAAGTATATGTTTATTTCATTTGCTGTCCTCTACTTTAGGCAGTAACATCAAACTATCCACATCTTGGTCTTCACTGTGGATCCCTTATACAGGGTACTTCTAAGTTATTACGTACCTTGGGAAGAAGCCCTCCTAGGCCTAGATCTTCGGATAATTGATAGATTGAAAATGAAACTAGGTAGTCTGGTAACATTATCCTTGCATGTTTTCGTCTGTTGACAACCTAATACAAAGCAGCTTGGCCAGCCACAAGGCAGACCACTTAGGAAAACCGAGTCTATACAATGGAAACACAGAGATACGTGTAACTCCTGATCCCACCGCCAGTGATATTCTATGGTGAGGGACATTAAAGTAAATCAAATTAAAGTTATTCTAATAAAAACAAGTAAACCCTTATGTTTGAAGACACCAAAAGGAAAGTTTCATATAATTTAGCTTAAAATTTGAGAAGGATCAGAGGATGAGGAGAAGTGTTGAGTTAAATTCTTATCTTGGAAGTTACCCAGCCTTCCAAGAATAATAATGCCCAGCTACTCTATGAAGTTGTTCCTATGGAAACTCCACCACACTATCACTTGGCACTTTTGATTCTGAGAACCAGAATCTAATCTACACTGAGACCAAAGAACCTGTGCCACAGCTACTGTAAAATAACAAACTTCTCTACCTGCAGATGTGCCAGAATATGCTATCATCTCAAATTGCTAATTTCTTTCTAAAGTCTACATGCAGTATGTTTGCTTGGTGAAAACTAGGTCATATGTGTTCCCAGCTACAAGAGAGGCTGGGAAATGTAAGGTTTAATTTTATTTATTTATTTTAAGTTTTGTAGCTTTAAAAGTATAAGAACAAAATAGAATAGAAGCTGTTGGAATTTGTGCTAAGTGAGCCAATTTGCAGAATTTGCTATAATCTACCAGCCTAAATAACATCTGTTGACAGTATTTTGAAGAGTAAATATAATACATATAAAAATTTTAAATTCATGCAGCATAGCAGGCATAAAATAAAAGGTAAAAGCTGCTTTTTATCACTTTTTCATAATCTCTTCCTGTATTAGTTATCTATTTCTGGGTAACAAACTTAGCACCTTAGCCTAATAAAGCATTTATCATGTCACAGTTCCTGCAGATCAGCAGTCTAGGCACTGCTTATCTCAAAGAACTTCATGAGGTGTAGTCATGGGGCTGCAGTCTCATGCAATTATTAGTTATGGGAGAATCTTCTTTCAAGATCATTCACTTGGTTGTTGAAATTCAGTTCATCATAGACAACGGACTGAGGGCCCCAGTTCCATGCCACAAGGGCCTTTGCATGAGGTAGATCACAACATGGCAACCAGCTTCCCTCTAGTGAGCAGATGAGAGAGAAAGCAACAGAGAACACTCAAGATGGAAGCCACAGTCCTTCTACAACCCAATCTTGGAAACATCTGCTGAGTTGTACTCATTAGAGGTAAGTCAGAGAGGAAGAGATTTCACAATGGTGTGAATACTAGACATGGGGTCATTGGGACCACTGGGACCATTGTATAGGCTGCCTGTCATACCTCCTCTTCCTCCAGGTTTCTCTCCAAAGGTAACCATTATTAATTGTTTCTTATGGGGGGTAAAAAAAAATTGGATTTAAATCAATTTTCCAAGATTAACCTGGAAGTGTTCCAACAGTTACTGCTAAGATTTAAATGTCAACCACTTCTAAGTGGTATAAATGTCATCTTCTTAGCCAAGTAGACCAGATGAGCATTGAAACTCACAGCTTGTGCTCAAGTAAAAAAAGGTAAATAGTACAGCAATGGTAATGTGGTGAAAGTGCCCAGATGTCTGTTTACGTTTTCACAAAAGAAAAAAAAAAATCAACCATAGAACATATGGGCAATGCCTCAGAAGGAGTTTCTGAAAAATAAAATTGCTCAAAAAATGCTTCTAGTCTGTTCTCCAGAAGAGTTGACAGAAGCAGGGTTGCTGCTCTGTGACACTGAGTGCTATTAGCCTGATGTACAAATGACTGGTGCCTGCTTGCCCAGGTACCACACCTGGCCTCACTCAATAATCACAGTGAACTCTGCAGAAGTGATATTAACTCCCCTTCTCATAGGAAGAAACTATGGTTCTAAGATGCAAGTAACTTGCCCTTTTCCCACTCCAATGATTTCAATGCCTTTATCTTCTCATTTCATTCTTGGATTCCTAGCATCCATTATAGTCTCTCCCCACCTTTACTGATCTTTAAACTATTCCACAACTTGACTAGCTAAGGCAGAAGGAACTTGACAGTTTCCCTCTACCAGCTTTCTAGAAGGATACTTTTCTGTTGTTATTTACCAATCCCTTTCATATGTGAAGGCTTCTGGAAATAAGAATCATCTGCTTCGCATCTGGTTCCAAACAATCTAGATATGTAACGCCTTGCAAGGTCATTTTCTTTTAAAGAAGCCAGCAAATATTTAGACACCATTCTTAAGATGTGTTCACAGCAGCAGGACATAGGACACTGGCTTTTGTCTTATTTGCATTTAAATTAAGAAAACAACTAAAAATAGAAGACTCAGCTGGGAAAATTCTACAACAAGTAACACTTGTAGACAATGGCCAAAAAAAAAAAAAAAAAAAAAAAAAGTCAAAAGGC
>NW_026000153.1:14565978-14591407 GCF_001458135.2 Marmota marmota marmota | reverse complement strand
GGCCAAAAAAAAAAAAAAAAAAAATCAATAAACCAAGCAATTATGTCAGACTGCTGGAATTGAGAAGCTACTAGTGGCTATTGGATTTAGAAATTTGAGCTATCACTACTTTTGAAATTTATACTGTTGAAGAGCACTTCAGGATTAAACATTCATTTAACAAATATTTATTGAACTTAATACCAGGCAAAGGAAATGCAAAAGTAAACAGAAGCTTTCTCGGGATTCTAAGAGCTTAGGAAGCAGAATGAGAGAGGATCATATAAAAATATAGTATATTAGAAAGGTGTATTTATTCCAAAATTCATGTTTCTATTGGACAATACTATGCTTCCAATACTATTCTCTCTTATGTCCTTCACTGCTCACCAGATTGAGTGAATGCATCTGATGGAGAATTTGGAAAAGACAAAAGGACCTACTTTGCTGGTCTCTCCTTCTATCCCACCCCTATTCTTAAGCTCTCTGCCACTCTAACAGGAAGCACAGTAGGACAGGTTCTGCACATAAATAGTTTAAGACAGAAAATCATGATAGCAAGTCACAATTACTACACATTTAAGTCTCACCTTCCAGTCTATCAGTATTGGAGCTGATATTTTTATCTCCATATGATATCTCCTAAGTTTTTCTTAAGATTAGACAAGAGAAGTTATTTTCTGTGTCTCTTGAAACTCCAAGAAAAATAGGACTTGTGTTAAATATGAGTTCTGTAAGACACTGAGGAGAGGCCAATTCTTCACAATGGATACATAAGACTTCACAGAGTAGATGTAATTGGGGCTAGATGTTGAAGCATCTGGAAGAATAAAGATGGAGGTGGGCAGGTAAAACTATTCTAGAGAATATTAAAAAACTACTCTGCATGAAAGTATGTGTTATGGTAGATAAATGGAAAATAGTCTATGTAGTTATAAGATATGGTGGGGCCAGTTGTGGTGGTACACGTCTGTAATCCCAGCAGCTTGGGAGGCTGAAGCAGGAGGATTGAGAGTTCAAAGCCAGCCTCAGCAAAAGTGAGGAGCTAAGCAACTCAGTGAGATCCTGTCTCTAAATAAAACACAAAACAGGGCTGGGGATGGGGCTCAGTGGTCGAGTGGCCCCAAGTTCAGTCCCTAGTACCACCCCCCCCCCAAAAAGATATGTTGGGTTGCAGGAAAAGACAAAGTGAGATTGGGGCCACAATGTGAAGGCCCTTGTATGGAATGCTCTCTACAAGATTCCTGTATCTCACCACCACAGATTCAGCGAGGTTGAGATGGACACCATTCTTTGTTGGTCTTCAGCACTACTCTAGATAACTTGGATGCTCAACTGATTGCAGAAATCACTGCCTTCTAGGCCAAGGAGTTTGAACGTCATCCCATTATTAATGAAAGTCCATTAGAGGGAGGAGACTTCATAAATCTGTAGGAAGATATCTTTGGTGGTGAGTGAGGAGGCAAAAATCTAGTAAGCAGACTTTGTTGTAGGAGTTCAGGCTGAAGAAAATGAAGCTGGAACAGTGGCTGGAAAGAATGTATTTGAGTCTAGTTATGTTTTAGAGGAAGGAGAGGTAGGACACTGGAATTGGATGTGGGTATAAAGGGGTGTGGGTAGTGAAGGAGGAGGGTAAAGTAGGTGTGCCCTAGAGGACCTTACATGGCTAAATGGGGCAGAGGTAAGGTGCAGAGTCGGGAGTATTTTGTCCTTTGATGTCTCTCTCTCCATACCTCCACTCACCCATCTCCATGAAGGGAGGAGTGACTGATCTGATCAGTCTGAATCTGGCATTCTTTGGGCCATGTTTCACTACTGGGTTAGGCCATTGCACTGAACCCTGCTGCAAGCCTGTTCTGCCCATGGCCCACTGTGCCTGGGTGAAGAAAGTAGACCTGCCCTGCCCTCTGCAACCTGTTTGAATTCAGACAAGGAGGACAGATGGGAGATCTATCTTGCTTGGTAATCCTGATCTAAGCTGCAGTCTCCAATTCAGCTTTATAGCATTTCTGGTGTGGAATTGGTGGGAGAACTATTCATCCCAAATTGCCTGGGAAAGACCTGGCCAATGTACAACCAATCTATCCTCTGTCCTTAAAGTACTCCCTCAGTAACTATTGAGAGTTGATTCCAGGAGCTCCCCCAGACACTAAAATCCATGGATGCTCAATTCTCTTACATAAAATGGGTAATTTGCCTATAACCTACATATAGCCTCCTGTATACTTTCACTCATCTCTAAATAACGTATAATACCCAACACAATGTAAATGCTTTGTAAATAATTGTTACATTTTTGTTGCTATTACCTGAACAATACAGTATAAGTGTTCAATACAAGTGCAATTTATATTTAAATATTTTCCATCCGTGGTTGGGTGAATCCACAATACAGAATGTATATGGAGGGTTGGCTGTATTTTGTTTTTAAAGTAGTAGTATTAGTAGTCACACTGAAAGACCTTGGGATGGATTTGGTAGAGCCACACTTTGTCCTTCTGTCTGTTGTGCTGGTCTCATTTAAGAGTGGGTGATTTGCCTATGAACTGAGCATCATTTTCACATTAACAAGTGAAAACAGATAACATGATCACTCTTTCCCAATTAGTATACATCCATATATCTTTTTAATTATAGTACCACTTTCATTGATAAAAACAAAGTGATATCAACTGTAGGCAGCTAGCAATAGCTCCCCCTTTTCTTTCTGGGGTAGTAGAGAAATATTGGATGCTACTACCCATGATGGCCCCTTGGTGTAGCTACCAGCAGGCTACATCCTGGTCCATGTTTTGTGGTGCATGATGAACAAAAGCTCCCAGGTGACAAATCAAAGTAAATAGAAAATGGTTAGGAAATAGAAGCTGAGTAACCCTACTGGAGAGCATGCAGAATAAAGTCCATATGGTGTTGCTACCCTGGCTTTATTTTACATTTATAATACTTGTTTACTTAAAATTGGCATCAGTAACAGACTTTAAAGTATATGTTTAATGAAAAAATTAAGTACTGAATTTCAATTTTTTTTCCAGGAAGTTGATGAACATAAATTTTCACAAATATTTGTTGATATGGGATTGTGGTGATAACAGTGATTGGGAAACCAGAAGGTACATCAGACTTGTGTTGCTTGTCAGCTTGCTGATTCTGGATTCCAGATTCAACCTTTTTGCCTACTCTGTGATGATGGATCTGGGCTGTTATATATTTTTCCTTGGTTAGCTGGCACAATGTTAAGCTTTATAAAACAGAAACCCCTGGACAGAAAGGAGGAAGGGGGCTCCCTTCTTGGTACTACTGTGGTTTACTTCTGGAGAATACACTTTTTCCTCAGTTTCTCCAACACTAATGTTACTACAAAGTGCAGCTTTCCCTAACATGTGTCTTGTACTTTCTGCATCCCTCAACTTAGGTAGTCGCAGTATAACCAGGAGTTCCAGATAACATGGGCCTGTGGCCTATAATCAATGAGTCTGCACTGTCTCCTCAGCCCCAATTATGTGCACATGTATAGTCCCACAGAGATGGTCCTCTAGTGAGCTGGCTGCCTGACCTTTATCACATCCAGACAGCCAGGAACTCCAGCCCAAGCAAGGTATGCTGTTTCTTTCCCTAGTTACAGTAGCACTTGAAGCAGTGCCCTGACTCCTGATGCCTGACTCCCTGTGTGTATCTGTGCCCACCACCTTGGCCTGCCTTTGACCCAGATAGTTCTTTCTGTGCCCTCCCAACTGAAACATGATGTGCACCAGGCCTCAGTACTGTTTTGGTACTCACACTCTGCCCACCAACTTTGACTCTTCTGTGCTCCTACTTGCCCAGCAATCTGGGCTAGCTGTGGTTGGGGAACCCAGCAACTTCTCCACCATTCCCATCTTCTTCATTGAATTATGAGCTCATCCTTGGTGAATAATCCAATTGCCAGTTTGTTCTTCCTTTATGTATTTTCTCTCAGCTCTCAGAATTTTCTTTGTATCTCCATAGCTACTTTCTTATCATAGCTTAATAATTCTTTACATTAAATCATGGGGAGGCATGTATTTTCTGTAAAGGGACAAATCAAATATTTTAAACTCCATAGGGCATATATCTTGTCACAACTCCTCACCTCTGCCATTGTAATCCCAAAGCAGCCACAGTCAATGTCAACAAATGGGTATGTCTGTGTTACAATAATGCTTTGTTTACAAAAGCAGGCCATGAATTTGGCCCATAGGCACTGTTTTCTGACCTCTGTATATCTTCTTTTCATTACTGGTTTGGTTCTGTCTTCTGATTGGACCAGACTGATGAGTTCAATATAAAAAAAAAAAAAAAGGGAAGCAAAAGCCGTCAGTGCTCTGTTCAAAACTTAGTTTTATGTTTTCCACTACATACGTATTTGTTAGTAGACTGCTGCTGAAAGCTGCTCTAACTCACTTTGCCACACAATTAACTCCAGAAGTGCTTGGGACACTACTCTCAGTGGCATCCCTTAATTAAAAGGAATCAGGATATAAATACCTCAGCTCCTTGGCCCCTTGCCTGAGATAATTCTGGGTCTGCATTTCACAGGGACATCCAGAACTTCCTTTAAGGCTAAGTAAGCCCACCATGTTAAATTAGAAGCAACCCATTATGTGCTGGCTTTCCTTACTCATCTTACTTACTGACTCACTGGATGGGCTCCTGAAACTCCAAATAAAAATGTGCACTCAAGCAGCCTAAGTGTTCACTTTTGAGAGAAATTCAACTTAAAAACAAACAAACAAACAAACTCCATTTCTAACTGGGGATTGAACCCAGGGTCACTCAACAACTGAGCCACATCCCCAGCCCTTTTTATATTTTATTCAGAGACAGGGTCTAAGTTGATGAGGCTGGTTTTGAACTCTTGATCCACCTGGCTCAGCCTCCCCAGCCACTGGAATCACAGGTGTGTGTCACTGTACCCAGAAAGGTATTGTTTTTTTTTTTGGACTAATATAAACATACTTTTTTTTATTGGTTGTTCAAAACATTACATAGCTCTTGACATATCATATTTCATACTTTAGATTCAAGTGGGTTATGAACTCCAATTTTTACCCCATATACAGATTGCAGAATCACATCGGTTACACATCCATTTTTTTACATAATGCCATATTAGTAACTGTTGTATTCTGCTACCTTTCCTATCCTCTACTATCCCCCCTCCCCTCCCCTCCCATCTTCTCTCTCTATCCCATCTGCTGTAATTTAATTCTCTCCCTTGTTTTTTTCCCTTTTCCCTCACAACCTCTTATATGTAATTTTGTATAACAATGAGGGTCTCTTTTCATTTCCATGCAATTTCCCTTTTCTCTCCCTTTCCCTCCCACCTCATGTCTCTGTTCAATGTTAATCTTTTCCTCCTGCTCTTCCTCCCTGCTCTGTTCTTAGTTGCTCATATTATATCAAAGAAGACATTTGGCATTTGTTCTTTAGGGATTGGCTAGCTTCACTTAGCATAATCTGCTCTAATGCCATCCATTTCCCTGCAAATTCCATACCACTCACATGGTCCTCGGAAGCAAGCAGGAGTGGCCATACTCATATCGAATAAAATCAACTTCAAACCTAAGTTAATCAAAAGGGATAAAGAAGGATACTATATACTGTTAAAAGGAACCATCCACCAACAAGACATAACAATTATCAATATGTATGCACCAAACAATGGTGCTGCAACGTTCATAAAACAAACTCTCCTCAAGTTCAAGAGTCAGATAGACCACAACACAATAATTATGGGTGACTTCAACACACCGCTCTCTCCATTGGACAGATCCTCCAGACAAAAGCTGAATAAAGAAACTATAGAACTCAATAATACAATCAATAACCTAGACTTAACCGACATATATAGAATATATCAACCATCATCAAGTGGATACACGTTCTTCTCAGCAGCAATGGATCCTTCTCAAAGATAGACCANAATGCAATGCCAATCAAAATCCCAAGGGCATTTCTTGTAGAAATAGATAAAGCAATTATGAAATTCATATGGAAAAACAAAAGACCCAGAATAGCAAAAGCAATTCTAAGCAGGAAGTGTGAATCAGGCAGTATAGCGATACCAGATTTCAAACTATATTACAGAGCAATAGTAACAAAAACAGCATGGTACTGGTACCAAAACAGGCGGGTGGACAAATGGTACAGAATAGAGGACACAGAGACCAATCCACAAAACTACAACTTTCTTATATTTGATAAAGGGGCTAAAAGCATGCAATGGAAGAAGGATAGCATTTTCAATAAACATATACTTTGATGCAGCAGAATCAGAAAAAAAACAAGGTTCTTGCTAAATTAAGAAACCTGTGGAACATGTAATTCACATTTGCATTCATACATGCAGCAATGAAAATAGCAGCTATATTTGTCATTTTTTTCAAGTGCTTTGTATAAACCAGTACAATTTAACTGTGCTCTGTGTATGTGTAGGCTGAGAGTGAAAACCAAAACAGTGACCAAGGACAATGTAGGTCTTTATCTCTTTGCAGCTTTAAATTGATTGTAGTTGAGAAATGTTTGAGTCTTTAAAGAATTACTTTGTACACCAAATTAAGTGTCCTACATGTGGGACTTGTGTGTAATTGAGTAATCTAAATTTTACTTGCATTTGGTTCAAGATATTCAACAATTGTAGTCCCAAGTATTTCAGCATTTGAATTTTACAAACAAAACAAAAAGAACAAAAAACCCCACAGCTGGGCTGGGCGTGGTGGCACATGCCTGTAGTCGCAGAGGCTCAGGGGTCTGAGACAGGAGGATTAAGAGTTCACAGCCAACCTCAGCAAAAGCAAGGCACTAAGTAACTCAGTGAGACCCTGTCTCTAAATAAAATACAAAATAGGACTGGGGATATGGATCATGGTCAAGTGTCCTAGAGTTCAATCTCCAGTATTCCACCTACCCCCCACACCCACAAAAATAAAAGTGCATCTGCAAAACACTTGCAGACAAGAGGATGTTGACATGCATCTCTTCTAAAATAGAGGAAATTGTGAGATCAAAAGGGGTTTAAGATTAATTTTGAAGTTCTATAATTGCACTTTTGAATACCTTGATTTGTACATGGAATCTACTAATTTTGCAGTATCTGAATTTATTATCATTTAAAGAATCAGATACACATTACAGATGCTTGACTTACAGTGAGATCATGTTCCAGTAAATAGTCATAAGCTGAAAATAACATAAGTCAAAATTGCTCTTATACTGTAAAGTGTTGCTGGTTTCCCTTGTGATGATGTGGCTTACTGAGAGCTGTGATAACACTTCCCAGCATCACAGAGGATATTTTCCTACACATTAGTAGCTAATAAAGAGATCAGAATTCAAAATTTAACATATCAATTCTACTGAATGTGTATTACGTTTGCATCACCAAAGAGTCTAAAATCATATGTGAAACCATCATTAAGTAGGACACAATCTGTATTTATTGAGTTTATAAAAAATTTTGACAGGCAACAAAAAAAAATCAGGCTACATCAAATTAAAAAAAAAACAATCAACAGAGTGAAAGAGATAACCCTTAGAAAATATTCACAAATCATATCTGATTAGGAATATCCAAAATATATAAATAACTCCTATAATTCCAACAGCAATAAAAGCCCAACTAAAAATTGGGCAAAGACTTAAATAAACGTTTCTCCAAAGATACACAAGTAGCCAATAAGTACATAAAATCATGCTCAATATCACTAATCATAGGTGAAATGCAAACTTAAATCACAATGGAATATAATTTTGTACCCATTATGATACCTTCTATCAACCATAGAAACAAAATGTATTACTTAGTATGAGGGAAAAGTGGAATTCTTCTGTACTCCTGAAAGAAATGTAAAATGGTGGAAAAAAGTAAAAGAATTAAGAATAGAATTACCATATGATTCATCAATTTCACTGTATACCCCCAAAGATGTTAATCAAGGATTCAAAGAGATTTGTTTACTCATCTACATTGCAACATTATTCACAATAGCCAGAAAATGGAAGCAACCCAAGTATCCACTGAAGGATGAACGGATAAACAAAATGTGGTATCACATACAATTAAACATTATTCAGCTTTAAAAGGAAGAAACTTCTAATGCATGCTACATCCTAGATAAACATTGAGGACATTCTGTTAATGGAAATAAGCCCAGAGACAAAAGCATAAATACTGTACCAGCTCCTGTGTACGAGGTATCTAGGGTAGTCAGATTCAGACACAGAAGGTAGAATGAGGGCAGCCAAAGGTTGGGGACAGAGAAGAATGTGGAGTTATTGTTTAATGGCACAGAGTTTTAGGTTTTTCAAGGAGAGACAAAATTCTGTGGATAGATGGTGGTTATGGTTACACAGCATTATGAATGTACTTAATGCCACAAAACTCTGCCCATAAAAATGGCTTTTTATGTTACAACATTTTGCCACAACTTAAAAGATTGGAATCAGACATAACTTTCCTATGTTCATATATGAATATACCACCAGTGAAGCTCCATGTACAACCACAAGAATGGGATCCTTTATAAAATCAACACCAATAAATCAAAGGTGTTCCTATACATCAGTGATGAATCCACTGCAAGAGAAATTAGGAAAACTACCCCATTCACAATAATCCCAAACAAATAAAATACTTGGGGATCAATCTAACAAAAGTGAAAAATCCTCTACAATGAAAACTACAGAACAAAGAAATTGAAGATCTTAGAAGGGGGAACGATTTCCCATGCTCTTGTATAGGCAGAATATTGTCAAAATGGCCACACTACCAAAAGCATTATACAGATTTAAAGCAATTCCTATTAAAATCTCAACATTCTTCATAGAAATAGAAAAGGCTGTCATAAAATTCATTTGGAGAAACAAGACCCAAAATGGCCAAAGCAATCCTTAGCAAGGAAAGTGAAGCAGGAGGCATCACAACATCAGACATTAAACCTAGAGCCACAGAAACAAAAAATAGCATGGTATTGGCATCAAAACAGACATGCAGACCAATGATACAGAATAGAAGAGACAGAGACAAACCCACATAAATACAGTTCTCATACAGAAAAATATACACTGAAAAGAAGATAGCCTCTTCAACAAATCGTGCTGGGAAAACTGGAAATCCATATGCAGCAGAATGAAATTGAACCCCTATCTCTTACCCTGCACAAAACTCAAAGTGGATCAAAAACTTAGGCACTAGAACAGAGACCCTGTGCCTAATAGACAAAAAAATAGGCCCAAATCTTTACGACATTGGCCTAGAATCTGAATTCCTTAACAAGACTCCTAAAGCACAAGGAGTAAAATCAAGAATCAATAAATGGAATGGATTCAAACTAAAAAGATTGTTCTCAGCAAAGGAAACAATCTGGAGAGCCTATGGAATGGGAGAAATTCTTTACCACATGTACCTCAGAGCATTGATCTTCAGGATATATAAAGAACTCAAAAAATTCAGTACCAAAAAATCCCCAAATAACCCAGTCAATAAATGAACTAAGGAACTGAACAGACAGTTCAAAGAAATAAATCAATATATGAAAAAATGTTTAACATCTCTAGCAATTAGAGAAATGCAAATTAAAACTACAGAGATTCCATCTCACTGCAGTCAGAATAGCAATTATCAAGAATACAAGCAATAGTAAGTGTTGGAAAGGATGTGGGAGAAAAGGCACACTCGGTACATTGCTGGTGGGACTGCAAATTGGCACAACCACTTTGAAATGGAACCACCATTTGACCCAGCTCTCCCACTCCTCAGTTTATACCCAAAGGACTTAAAAATCAGCATACTACAGTGATGCAGCCACATCAATGTTTTTGGCAGCTCAATTCACAATAGCCAAACTATGGAACCAACCTAGCTTCAACAGATGAATGGAAAAAGAAATTGTAGTATACATACGCAATGGAATATTACTCTGTCTTGAATAGTGAAATTATGGCATTTGCAGGTAAATGGATGGACCTGAAGAATATCATGCTAAGTGAAATAAGCCAATCCCCCGAAACCAAAGGCTTATATGCAGGTGCTAATTCTAGGTACATATTCAGGGGTAGGGAAGAATGGAGATACTTGGATTAGGCAGAGGGGAATGAAGGGAGGGGAGGGGGTATGGAGGTAGGAATGATAGAATGAACTGGACATTACCACCGTATGTACATATATGATTACATGACTGGTGTGATCTTAAATCATGTATGACCAGAAGAATGAGAAGTTATACTCCATTTATGTATGATGTGTCAAAATGTATTCTACTGTCATGTATAACTACTTAGAACAAATTAAAAAATAAATAAAAAAGAAATAATTAACAGCTAGTAGTAAACCAAGATGAAAGTACAAGTAGTAGCATGAAGAAAGAAAAAAGAATGGGATCCTTATTAAAATAAGTTATACTCATGTATGTGTGTCAAAATATACTCCGTCACGTATATTGAAAAAGAAGAAAAGTCCAAAAGAGATTTAAAGATATTTTGAATGGAATCAAAGCAAGACCTGTGAAAATATTTAGGCTGAATATTTACATATTTCAGTTAAAAATAACTACAGTTAAGCACATTCTCCATTTAGCAGAATTTGTTCTGGACTTGCCTCTCACTTTAGTACCTATAAAGAATTTTCTCAACTCAAATAGATTACAGTATACAGAGAAGAGTCAAGAGATAGCAGGGATAATTTAAGTTTATAAACTATAAAATGCACATTTGAAAATGATTAGTGATTTTTTTTAGAGGTTCAATCATTTAAAAAACTTGCTTAGGAAATTTTCAGTGCCAGTTGAACAGCTGTAGCTGAGAGATGGATTACAGTAAGTGAATATGTACCTAGAATAATTATTTTGCTTACGTTATTTCAAATGCTTAGATAATATAAAGAAGGTTTTAGTTTTAAGATATGAGGGAGGAAGGAAGAGAAAGGGGGAAGAAAAATGGAATGAATTTAACAAAATTATATCTATTTATAAAGATACCACAGGGTATTTCACCTTTATATAAGAAGAAGAAATGCAGTTTAGTGAAGGAGAGGAGAAAGAACAGAGGAGGAAGAAGGGGAGAAAAAGTGAGGGGGAGGTTGAGGAAGGAGACTGAAATTAAATTCCGTGCATATATGTTTCTGCCAAAATGAACCCAAATGCTATGTATAATTATAATGCTCTGACAAAAGATGGACTGGAAATATTTCTGAAGTTAATATGTTATTTTTAGAACATATTTTATATGTAAAAATGGTTTTCATTGATTATATAAGCCTATGCAACAAAACCATTTGAGTCAATAAAAATTTCAAAATTATATATTGCATTTAATTAAGCAAAAGTTTTCAATCCAAAAACGCGTTCTTATTCAGACAATTTTATGCTTATCTATTTATACAACTGGCACATTCTTCATTGGGTTATTGATTCTTAGTCCCTCAGCAGAGAGGCCAGGGGAATAGTGGGTTGTGAATCATGATGTATTGGTGCCTGATCCAGTGAGGACCCCAGCAAAAACCAGCTTTTGAGGATGAGAGTATGTCAGAGGACCCCATGTCTCATTGCACAGCTGCAGAAGCTGATGAGTTGGGATGAGATTACTAGGAAATGAGATGATTTTAGTTCCATTTAATGCCGACTTTGAAACAAGCAGAGCTTCTGACAGACCTTAAGGCAGGCGGTTGTGGGGAGGATGCTGTTTTGCTATTACAGCTTGTTTTCCCCTTGAATCCATTTCTCAGCCAGGACACCACACAGGGACATTAAACTGCCAAAAGCAGCTACATTCCACAGACGCCTTGGAGCTCCAGTGCGTGACATTCAGAGCCTTTGGCTCATTAGTGCTGGGTGTAGGCAGGTGGCCCTGGTTCAGTATCCTCAGACTGTGTATCCAGTGCCAGTAAGGGAACCACAGTGAGACTAACTTCTTGGATTGTGTGGCTAGTGCAGTCTCTTGGATTTGCCACCTCCTTCTCCTCCTCCTCCCATGTGTCTACTTGACTTCGATTACTAATTATTTAACCCTTTTCTGTGTTCAGGATTTTATGACCAAAACTGTGATTTCAATCCTAGTGGGTGATGGAATTTGTTTTATCAATAAACAGATAAAGCAGCCCGAGAGTTATTATCCCTGCCACAAACCATCTCTGTCAGCTCCCTATTTATTCCGACTGTGCCTTGGATCTCTCCAGTTATGTGCCTGTTTCTTGGAAAGTTGCCTTTAAGACAACAATCATTCCTGCTCACCCCTCTAATCCTTTGGTCAGTTGAAATACATTGTGTGTGTGTGTGTGTGTGTGTATTCAGTTATATGCATGTAGTATACCAAAGGACCAGACATAGGTACTATCACAAGAAAAGCAGATTTGGGACATTCTATCTCCCCCGCAAAAAAAACCATGTGCTGAAATTGAACCCATCAGAAAAGAACTCAAAGTGCATTTTGCTAATAGAAGTGAGGCAGGGGGACAGTATTATAAACCCAGTAAATGTGTTTGGTTTCCTATTCTGTCATATGCCTGATGCTACCCATCCAGGCGCCTGGATGAAGAAGGGGAGCAGTAGATGGGCTTCACAAAAGGGAACACTCTTGCTTTGTGATAATAGATGAACTGATAATTTCAGAACAATGGTGAGTTTATGATTTCCTGTTCCCCATGACGAATGATTTTGTACAAGCACATGTGTGTGTGCAAACATGTGTACACACAAATATAAAACCAAAGACTAACACGTTGGAGTTGGCAATGACAAACCAGCCAGATGTGAAATGGACTGGAGAGGGTGAATGGGCTGCAAGAACTGCTTGCTGGCCCTGCTAGAAGGCTTGGAGGAGCTGGCAGAGGAGGAGGAGTTTGGGGAACAGGATTTGTGAGGGAGGAAGGAAGAACATATGGTACCCCTTGCTCTGCCTGGTCCCTGGGATTGTTCGATTTTATCCTCCAAAGCTCCACACCTGTGAGGATTTTCTCAGCTTCTTGAAGCTGCCTTATCTGCAGGAACATATGATTTCCTTGAAAGTAGGATTTGGTGTCCAACTCCAATTTGGAAGGATGGGAGGTTGGGAGGATGACTGCCTGCCCCTGCCCCATTTCAGGTCCAGACATTTCTGAGACTTCTTTGCACTCTAGAATTCTCCTGAATGCAGGCTGCAGCCATCTCCTCATGAATCTGCCCCCAAACTTGCTTGCCTTCTTCCCCTTCGCCTCCTATTTCCCCTTCCCCATTCCCTTACTATTTGTTTTCCCCTAAAAGAACTTCCTTAATCACTGCACCCAAATCTTTGCTCCAGATTGTTCTACTGGACAGTGGTTCTCAAGGCAACAGAGGACTGGTGCTTGCTTCTCTCTGCAGTTTGCTGAGACAGATGATGTGCAGGCAGCCCATGCTACTCAGGCAGAATGCCTTCAGAGTGTGAGAGAAGCAGTCCTGACTTCTTAGGATCACCTGGTGATGAAGCTGCAGGAGGGCCCACCTAGGCATCCCCAAATCATCTAACTTCCATATAAAAAGTTAATGTTGGGCATATCCAGGAGGAGGGAGCTGGGAGGGCCTAAAGTTATGGGTGAGCACTATTAAAGTTTAGGTATGACATGTCCCCCCAAAGCTCATGTGAGAGACAATGCAAGTGTGTTCATGTGAAATAATTAGATTATGAAAACTGTAGCCTAATCATTGGATTAATCCACTAATATGGGTTAACTGGGTGTTAATTCTAAGCAGGTTGGGTCTGGCTGAAAGAGGTAGGTCACTGTGGGGGTGGTTATGGGGGTTTCTATGTTGTCCCTGGTGAGCAGAGCTCTCTCTCTGCTTCCTGGCTGTCATAAACTGAACTGCTTTCCTGTGCCACACACTTCCACCAGGATGTTCTGCCTCGTCTCAGGCCTAGAGCTATCGAATTGGCTGACATGAACTGAACCTCCGAAACCATATGCCAGAATAAACTTTTCCGAGTTGTTCTTGTCAGGTCTTTTCATCACAGCAACACAAAGCTGACAAAAACAGGCACCAATGCCAAGAAAATGTGGATGAGAAAATGAGGAGGTGTGTGATGTGTGACTCTCCCAGATAGCCACCCAGTGCACCAGCCTGTAGGAGAGGAACATGTTCTCCTTCCCAGATTGGAACACCAAAGCCAGTGGAAATACAAATGGGATCAGTAGGTGGTCAGAAGACCTTAGTAAAGGGTTTGGGCAAGGAAGCTATGCCCGAGGCCATACTTCAGTGGATTATTTACCTCAGTGAGATGAAGTTTTAAAATAGGAGTAACTAGAGTAGCTGCAAGAGACAAGATAAATATCTAGTTATTCACTGCTGAGAAGGAATGGGAATTTATGCCAGGAAATTGAATTTGGTAGAAAAATTATGTTATTCCTTTATATGCATCTGTTTTGTCACCCACCTGGCACTACTCTGTTCCATGATGGGGAGAAGATAGTGAAACCGGCCACTGGCCTGCTTTTCTTAGCTCACTTTAAAATGTCAGTTAGATGCCCTGATACTAGAAACCTGCTGTGTTGGCCTGTATAGTCTTATTGAAGACTCATCAAAAAGAAATGGGAACTAGGATGGATAATGATCTTAAATCAGTTTTGGCTTCTGATTTTTTAAATATTTATTTTATAGGTGTAGATGGACACAACACAATGCCTTTATTTTTATGTGGTGCTGAGGATGGAACCTGGGTCCTGCCTGTGATTGGGGAGTGCTCTACCACTGAGCCACAATCCCAGCCCAAGCTTCTAATTTTTTAAAAAACCCTTCTAATTGCTGTGTGTAGGGACACACAGAATATCTGCAGTGGGGGGAGCAGGTCTTCACAATGGGGGGTTGAGGAGGATTGGGTACAGCCTGCTTCATGAGCTTCTAGCCACAGAGCTCACCTCCAACCACGAGTCTGTGGACCCCTCCCCACATCACAGTTGGCTTGAAATCTTCAGGGAAAACTGAACAAACACAAAGACTATGAACTTTTAGGTTGGTTAAAACCCCAGTTCACATGAGTAGGGACTGAAATTGCCAGAAATGAGTCCTTTCACCTTCTCATTCAAGGCTGAGCGTGCTAAACGTCACTTCTCAAAGAAACTAGGCTAATTCAACCCTGCCTCAAATCACTGCTTTTGTCCCTCAGTGCCAAGATGTAAGCTCCACTGGATGTTCATCTTCCACTATGCCTTTTCCCTGTATTGTTCCATGATTTGGTCTTGGCCCACTTGTAGGCATGGAGTTGGTATCCTCTTCACTTCATATTGCCACTTCCAATTCCAAACACAAGACACCACCTTTCCCCCAAATAAAGTTAAAAACTAAAAAAAAAGAAAACAACTCTGCTTCTTAGAGGTTCACACCACTGAATTTACCCTATCCTTAGCCTGATCACATGATCAGTCATCCATATGGATAAAGAATTTTGAAACCTGGTTTCTAATCTTTTCTGGTCCCAAGTTCTGCATCCTGAGTGACTTCAACATCTACCGAGAAAACCCACCCAACACATCAAATTCTCTGTTCTTTGATCACTTCATCTCTCATAACCTTCTCTCTTCTCAAGCTACTGTCTTCCAAAGTAATGGTGTTGGATAGGAGAGGGGCCAATAAATAGTCCCATTCCTTTCTCTAATTTCTAAACCAATTAAAAGAGGGAAGGTGAAAGAGACAAAATACTCAATTATTACAGATGGTGACCGAACTGTGTGACCCAAAATCTTCCTAATAATGAGCTGCAGAATTAACTGGATGAACAGATACAGGCTTCCTCATGAGGAAGTCATAGGAGCAGAGCATAATGCATTTCCAAGGGCAGCACAGGAGATAAGCAAGAGGGAGCTGGATGCTCATGAGTAACTTCTGCCCAACCTATCAATAAGAAGCTGTTCATCCTACAGGACAGAAGTAAATGAAGGACATCATCGAAAAGTGATGTCCAAGACTGGAGGTCAGGTGATTATTACAAACCACAGCTTAGACCTGTCAACATCCAAACTTGTTTTACCTCCAAAATCATTAATTTTTGACAAAGGCTCTTTATCCTTTATATTCACTGGGACTCCAGGTCTTGTTACTTCCTTTTGTTCATCTCTATTATAGTATAAATTCTGTTTAAACTCTAGACAACAGTCCCTATTACCATAATCTTCAGTATTTTACTGTAGTTCCTTGCAGAACTACAACCCTACAGAATTTTTGTGCTTGCATTTAAACATCCAAATGCTCCTGCAGAAAGGTATCTAACTGAGCAGATTGATGGCATTCAAAATACATGTCTTGCAAGACAAGATCGTTGAATAAAGGTGCCCTGCTTACAACTCTGCCACAAAAAAATGAGATCAATAAAAGGAAAAAAAAACTGTTTCAAGGAGTATTGGAGGGTGAATTCTGAAAGTCAGAAACCAACAAGAACCCTAAACAGCACAGAGTCAGAAAGTCAACCTAGAAGGCATAACAAGGGAACAGCATTGCCAGGGAAAGATAGATGGGAAAGTGCCATCGACCCCAGTCATAGCAGAATGGTAATCCTAACTTCAAGAGAACTCCATGGTCCTATAAGATTTAAATTCAGTTTGGGGACCTGTATGGTATAAGAGTGACTGCTCTTCTCCAAAGAAGAAACCACTTTGGGCCTCCCCCAACCTCTAGAACCCAAGCTACAACAAGTCACCCTTCTAGATACCATCTTGCTTTAGAGACCCACAGTTAGCATCCTGATGCCACAAGAAGCCTTGGACTGACGCACATCTTACTGGGAAGAAGACAGTCCCCTCAACATCCTGAAGCTTCAGGACCAGCAGTTACTGTAACTATAAACCTGAGTCCCAGCTACAGTTGCCTCTCAGGAAATAAGGAAGGTCTCCACAACCTAGGAACCATAGTTATTGTTGCAAAGTCTCAAATTTACCTGTTCCTATCCACAGGGAACTGGGAAAAGGTCCCAACCACTTCCTACATCATCAGTAATAGCTACTAGTAGCTCCAATCACTGCCACCACCACCTGCACTCACCCTGCAGGAGCTGGTCACACAATAACTAGGGAAAGTCTCCTCCCTGATCCACAGCGTTATAATTGTAACTATTGGTGTAAGTCCCAACTTCAATTGTATCTGTCCATCAGGAGCTGGGAAAGGTGCAATCCACTTCCCACAGCTCCAAGAATTGCCCAACCCCCAATAGCATGTGTTTCTCTGGCAGGAACTAGGGAAGGTGTCATTCCTAGCCCATGATTTTGGGACTGCTGATGATCATTTTAAAAAGCTTTGGCATCACTTTAGCTTGTTCCTGTGGACCAGGGAAATGTCCCACCCATATCCTGCATCTCCAGGACTGTGGCTACCAATGCCACAAGACGCATCCCCACCAGAGCTTGCTCCACATGACCTAGGTACATTCACATCCATGTTATGCAGCTTCACAAATACCAAAGCCACAAGCTACAGTATCACCCATGCTCAAACCTGTGAAAAGTAAGGACATCTCCCTCATTGTCCTAGACTTTTAGGAACATGGATATAAGAAAAAAGTATGAATGTCACCTGTACATATTCCTGGGTACTTAGTGAGGGTATCCTCCACTTGCACTATACTTCTGCAAGTATAGACTTCAGACCATAGCTGCTGGTGCCCAAATTCCTGGTATCACTGGTACTTGTCCCTTGGGCCCTGGAAAAGTTAGTATTCGAGTCCCATGGCTTGAAAGTGGCTTATAGTGCTACTAGGCCCAACACTAACTACAGTCACCCTTGGGATCTATAGTAGGTCATCTTTCTGTTTCAAAACTTTGAGTCTATGGTAATTGCTGTCACAGACCCTAAAATCACCAGTGATAATATCATGGAACTTGGTGAAGGTCCCATCTCATCCTGTGGTTCTAGAACTATTGGCGTCAGTGCTACAGACCCAGGAATCTTCTACATTCGTCCTGAGAGGACTGCTTCACATCCTGTAGCTCAGAAAACATGTCAACTGATGCACAACCCTTGACACCAACAATGGTTGCCCAGAGGACATGGGTACAGTCCTCTCCACATCCTGACCACTGAGATTGTCAGCTGATACTATAAGTCTGAGTATCATCAAGGCTCAACTCTGTGGAGTCTGAGGAAACTATGTCCATTGTGAAGTGGTTGAGCTCCCTGCATGAACTGCTGCAGTCTAGGCTATTGAGGCCTTCATAGACATTACTGATATCAAAGATGAAGAAATTAAACAGACCGAGTTTCCAAATAATCAAACCCTCCCCCAACCCTATCCAAAGGACCTTCTATGTTACAGCATGTTATGTTTTAGATACGTGGTATTCCCCAAGACCTCATGTGTGAGGCAATGCAAGAATTTAACTTAATGGATTAGTCCACTGATATGGATTAACTGGGAGGTAAATATAGGCAGGTAGGGTGTGGTTGGAGAAGTCACAGAGAGTGCCTACATTGTTCATATTTTGTCCCTGGTGAACAGAGCTCTCTTTCCTTTCCACTTGCAGCGTCCCGAGTTTTCCTCAGCCACACCCTTCCATTCTGATGCTCTTCCTTACCTTGGGTGTGGAGCTATGGATTCAACCAACCATGGACTGAACCCCTGAAACCATGAGCCAAAATAAACTTTTCCTTCTCTACATTGTTCCTTTCAGGTCTTTTGGTCATGGTGATAAAAAAAATTTGACTAAAATAGAGCAGAAATGAAACCAAACCAAAACAAAACAAAAAAAATTAGTGAAACAGTTTGGTTTGCTGAAAAGATAAACAAAATTGATAAACCTTTAGCTAGACTAACCAAGAAAAATAATAATGACCCAATAAATATAATCAGAGGGAATGGTATAATAACCAATACCACAGAAATGCAACAGATCATAAGAAACCACTAGAACAGTTAAATACTTTAAAACTGCAAAACCTAGAAGAAATGGGTAAATTCCTGAACACATACAACCTATCAAGACTGAATCAAGAAATAGAAGATCTAAACAGATCAATAATGAATAATGAGATTGGTAGACCAGTTAAAAAAATATCATCTATAAAAAGTCTAGGATCTTACGGCCAGAATTCATGTTGAATTCTATTAAAAAACATTTAAAAATAATTAATTCTAATTATTCTTAAATTATTACCAAAAATTGAAATGAAAGGAACTCTGCCAAAATATTTATGAGGCCAACATTTCCCTCACAGGTAAAACAAACAACAAAACAAAACAAACAAAAAAAAAAACCAGAAAAATGTAGAACAAAGAAATCTACAGATCCAGGCTGAAGGGGTTAAGAGAGTTGCTTTCCTGGATGCTCTGTGATGTGAAACAAAGAAAGCAGACAGCTTCTCATCAAGGTAGATGAATAAAAAGAAAAAGGGGTGGGGACTTTATGGGGATTTGATACTGGACATTCAAAGCAGTTCAAGAATTGAACTGGATATAATAGGAGGTTGGATATAATAAGGAAGAAATTCCCAGTGCCACAGCTGCTGCTGTGGCCAGAGACACCAGCCAGAGTGGTCCCTCTGCAAGCACAGTGGAGGGATAAGGAAATTAAAGGAATCTTCATGTCATGGTCGGGAGAGTTTATAGATCAAAGACACCACCAGACTCAACTGAAAGGTGGGCTGCACAATATCCTTGTATGGGAAAGAAACTGCATCTATTCCATTGTGCAAAGGGCAGAAGAATGAACAATTTTGCAGCCATTGCATGGGGGCCAACAGCTGGGGGAGCCCATTCCTGGCAAACCTGAGTTTGGCCAAAAATACAGGTCTGGTTAACGCACACTGCACAACATAGTGTGCCTAAGTAACTAGAAGAAAATCAAATATGGAGAGAGATTTACACAGGGGAATATTGGTCATGGAAACCCACTGGCTCTCCCACTCTCTCTCTAATCTAGCTGCTTAGAGGACGAGCTTGGAGAAACACCCTGGCCTGGCTGTTTCAAAAGGACATTGGTGGGAGAGATTGAGTTTGGAGACTGAACTGAGACCAGGAAATGTGGGATCTGCAGGTAACATAGTGGATGAAGAACTGGCTCCTCCATCACATGAGTGGAACCTAGGAGAGATCCATGCAGTGCAGACTTTCAGGGTGGACCAGCAATTGCTGGGTCCTGGAGGTATGCCAATTTAAAATCTCCAGGCCAACTGGCATTCAGTGAAGAGCTTGGAGCCTACCTAAGCCTAAACCTTGCCTCCAGGAGTTCCACCTACAGGATTACCTCTCTCACTCTAGCAACCCCTCCCTGAGATGGAGCAAGCATCATACTCCAGACAACCCCACCTAACTGCTGAGAAGGGAGCTGAGAATTTTTTGAATTCCAACAGAAACAATTTTTTAACTTTTCATTGAGATCATTTTTTTTTCTCTACTTAATTCTGACCTTAATGGTTCATGGACATTTATACATATTCTTATTTTTTTTCTCATTTCTAGCGTTTTTGAAACCAGTTATTTTTCATTGATCAGGTTATGAGGACTAGGATGTTTGATTAGTATATTTTGATTTGTCTTGTATTCTTTTATTTTTATTTAATTTAAAAAATTTTACTTTGTATATTTTTTTGTCTCATTTATGTTTTCCTGGATTCTCTCTTTCCTTTGGCTAACAGCCAATGTCTATTGTTCTTTCATTCTTCCTTTAATTTTTTACTTTTATCTTCTCTCCTCCTCCCTCATAATCATCACATCCTATATCACTTTTGTTTTCTCCCCGTTTACCATTTGAAATTTTAAATGCTTTTGCAAACTTACTGTTTTTGTTTTAGGCAATAACTGATGATATAATTTCTGTTTGTTTTGACAACATTGTAGACATCATAGCAGGAATTATTTGATTTAATGCTGTATATCATTTGCATTGCTTGTTGTTATTATTTGTCTCTCCTAAATTGTGAGGTACTGGAAGTGTTCAGGGACACTAAGTCTACAGGGCAGAAACTCTCTACTGCCTCAGATCCATATGGTTACATGAGTAGACACACAAACAACATTAAAAAACAAGAGAACAAATCACCTCAAACAAACTAAGTTACTTCAATAAGAATCCATTGACACCAAAGTGGAAGAAAGTCAGAAAAAGTTTAAAATGCACATAGTAAAGCTATTTGGCAAGGCAAAGGATGATATAAGAGTGAAATCAGAAAATACAGGAAGTAAAAGATCACCTCAATAAAGAGAAAGGTTCTGAAAAAAAAATCAAGCAGAAATTCTCAAAATGAAGGAATCTATAAACCAAATTAAAAATTCAATGGAAACCATCACCAACAGACTAGACCACTTGGAAGACCGAGTTTCATGCAATGAAGACAAATATATAATCTTGAAAATAAAGTTGACCATGGAGAAAAGAGGTTAAGAGATCATGAACTAAACTTCCAAGAAATATGGGATAACCTGAAAAGACCAAATTTAAGATTTATTGGAATAGATGAAGGCTCAGAGATACAAATCAAAGGAATGCACAATCTTTTCAATAAAATAAGAAAGTTTCCCAAAACTAAAGAATAAAATGGAAAAATCATATATAGGAAGCTTACAGAACCTCAAATATACACAATTACCACAGACCCACACCAAGCCACATTATGATGAAAATGCCTAACATACAGAATAAGGATAGAATTTTAAGAGCTTCCAGGGAAAAATGACAAGTGACATTTAGAAGGAAACCAATCCAGTTCACTACTGATTTCTCAAAGACCTTCAAAGCTAGGTGGTCTTGGAATATATATTAAGCTTTGAAAGAAAATGGACACTAAGAATATTATACTCAGCAAAATTAAGCTTTAGAATTAATGACATAAAGCCTTCCATGATAAACAAAAGTTAAAACAATACACCACTAGAAAGCCTGCTCTAAAAAACATACTCAATAAAATATTTCATGAAGAAATGAAAAATTGAAGTGAAAACCAGCAAAGGGAAGAACTACACTAAAACAGTCAAAGGAGAAAATAATTCAAGTTAAAAACCAGAAATAAATCAAAATGACAGGGAATAAAAATAATTTCTCAATAATGACATTGAGTGTAAATGGCCTAAACTCATCAACCAAAGACAGGCAGATTGGATTAGGGCTGGACTGTATCACTTGCCTGGCATGTGTGAGGTCCTGGGTTTAAGCCTCAGCACTGCATATAAATAAACAAAGATAAAAGATCCATTGACAAAATAAACTATAAAAAGAGACCCAACAATATGCTGAATCCAAGAGACTCACCTAATAAGCAAAGATATCCACAGATGAAGGTAAAAGGATGGGGGAAAATTATCATTCACATGGATCTTGTAAACAAGCAGGAGTTTCTATCCTCTACGAGATAATGTGGACTTCAAGCCAAAGTTAATCAGAAGGGACAAAGAAGGACATTTCATACTGATTAATGGATTTATATACCATTAAGACATATCAAATATTTATAACCTCCCGAATGGAGCATCTACATACATTAACCAAAAGGGTTAATTTTCTATGAAATACAATTTTATACACGATCTACTTTTTTTTAAAAACCAGGGTGTGGTAAATTTATTGATTTTTTAGTATGTGCAAATATAATTGATTGGTTAATTGATCAAGTGACCAGAAATGCAAATAATGCAAATAAAAGGGCCAGTGTATGCTTAATTACCCAGACTTTACCTGTACATTTTCTCATAATTAAGAAATTGAATTTCTGACACAAACTCAGCCTTCCCCTCATCATTAGGATGATGTTTTACCTTAGTCTGGATACACTCACCCAATATTGTGTTTCAATGTAGACAAGGCCGGATGTGTGGTGTCAATATGATTCATACCTTGCCCTGTGTGGTGAAATGAATTCTCACTCTGATGTCTTAGATCCAAATCCTTGCTTTGTGCTATAAATTAAATATTTGTGTTTCAAAATTCAGATATTGGAATCTATTCCCCATTGAGATGGTATTCGGAGATAAGACCCAACCTCTTAATAAAGGCCCTGAGTGGAATTCTCATGATTGGGATTTGTGCCTTTATTAAAGAGGAACCCTCTACCCTTCAGGCCTCTTGAAGAAACAGCAAAAAGATGGCTACCTGTGAATCTGGAAGTGAGGCTTCTCTAGACGTTGAATGTGCTGACATCTTGGTCTTGGATTCCCCAGTCCAGAACTGAGAATTCAATTTCCATTGTTTATGAGTCACTTGATAGGTGATATCTAATATAACAACTTGAGCAAACTAAGATACCTTGATAATATATGCTTAATAAAAATATGAATAAAAAAGAAATCTATAGATCCATAGATGCACAAATTCTCAATATAATATTGAATTTGTTTTGATAATATCAAAAAGATCATTTACCATGATCAAGTGATTCATTCCTGAAATCTAAGATTCAACATATGCAAATTAATAAATGTTATATATTAACAGAATGAAGGAGAAAACCATAGATTGTTTCAACAGATACAAAACTATCATTTGAATTGGGTGTGGTGGTGCATGCTTGTAATTCCAGTGACTCAGAAGGCTGAAGCAGGAGGATCTTCTGCTTGAGGATAGCCTCAGTAACTTAGTGAGGCCCTGTCTCAAAACAATAAAAAGGACTGGGGATGTAGCTCAGTGGTAAAGCACCTCTGTGTTCAATTCCTAGGATTTAAAATAAATAAAAAGGACCAAAGCCATTTTCACTAAAAGGAAAAAGCACTTAAGATTCAATATCCCTTCTTGATGGAACTCTTAACAAATTAGGATAAGAGGAATATACCTCAAAACACTAAAGACTATGTATGTAAAACCCATAACCAATATACCAAATGGGGAAAAACTGATGTTTCTTCTATGAACAGGAACAAGACAACAATGTTCACTTTCATCACTTTTGATATAATAGCTGGAAGTCTTAGCAAGAGCAATTTGGCAATAGAGAAATAAAGGTCATCCAAGTTGGAAAAGCTAAATTATCCATGTTTGTAGATTATGTAATTTTTATATACAGGAAATCCTAAATACTTAAAAATACTTCATAAAGCTGTTAGAGCTTATAGATTAATTCAATAAAGTTGCAGGATACAAAAAAATAGCATTTTATAAACCAATTAACTTGCTGAAATTTAGAATGCAATCCCATTCACAATAGTTACAAATAATTAAAATATTTAGGAATACACTTAATCAAGATGTGAAACATCTCTACAATGAAAATTATAAAATGCTGATGAAAGAAATTATAGGGGACTTACAAAAATGAAAAATATTCCATGTTCATGGATCAGAAGTATTAGTATTTCTAAAATGACCATGCTATCTAAAGCGATCTCTAGATTAATGCAATTCCATTAACATACAAATGACTTTCTTTACAGAATTAAAATTCTAAATTTCATGTAGAACCATAAAAGGCCCAGTTACTAAAGCAATCCTGATAAACAGAAGTGATGCCAGGAGTATCACAATAACTGACTTCAAAACACTCAGTAAAGCTACAGAAACCAAAACAGTGTGTTACAGGCATGAAAACAGACACATGGACAAAGAAACAAATAGTCAGAAATTTGTCCATGTTCCTATAGCCATTTGATATTTTTTCCAAGGCACCAAGAACACATTGTAGAGAAAAGGCCATCTCTTCACTAAATGGTGCTGTAGAACCTTGTAATGTAGAAGAAATTAGGTCCTGTATTCTCACTGTACACAAGTCAACTCAATATAACAAAGACTTAAATGTAAAAGCTCAAACCATGGAATTACTATAATAGAGGAAACACTATAAGACAATATTGAAGGCAGTTAGTTTTTGGATAGGACCCAAAGGTCACGGCGACAAAAGTAAAAAGAGACAAAGGGGCTTTTATCAAACTAAGAAGGAAGTAACAGAAGGACTAACCTACAGAATGGGAGAAAATATTTGTAAACTGTTCATCTAATAATGGATTGATATACAGAATATGTGTGGAACTCAAAACTCCTGGATACTGAAAACAGAAAAAATTCAATAAATGGGCTAAAGATCTAAACACTTCTCTAAAGAAGATATACAATTAGCCAACATGTATGAAAAAAATGCTTACCCTCACACGGAGATAGTATTCTAATTGGGGTAAGATGCTATCATCAGAAAGACAATAAATACCACATGCTGGCAAGGATGTGGAGGAAGAGGATCTGAATGCAAATTAGAATAGCTATTATGGAAAACAGTACAGAGATTCCTCTAAACCTAAAAGTAGAACAATTATATGATCCAGCAATTCCATTACAGGATATATATATACACACACACACACATACATACACACACACACACATACACACACACACACACACATACACACACACACACACATACATATACACATATATACACACACACATATATACACACACACACACACATATATACACACACACACACACATATACACACACACACATATACACACATCACACACACACATATATACACATACACACACACACATCACATACACACACACACATCACACACACAACATA
>NW_026000153.1:14537291-14559791 GCF_001458135.2 Marmota marmota marmota | reverse complement strand
GAATCTATCAAATGTGCTTTCTTCTCCCTTGCAAATTCAACCAGCCCTTCCTAACTAGACCCTTCCCCAATCACCTTTTAAACATGGTTGAATCTTCTGTATCTTACAAAAATTCTTCCATCATCAGGTTGCCACTGGGGAGGGACCACAAGGACTTTTAAACTTCTAGTATTGTTTTTTTTCCTAAAGCTGGGTGTAGATTCATACTATATACCCACACCATATATACACATGAATACATGCACATATCCTCATATACATATTATACATCACCTTTCACATTTATAACTTTTCACAATTAAAAAGGTAAACAAAACCTATCTCAAATCATGTTCTCATGTCACCCATTTCCTTCACAACCAGAGACTTCTTAAAAGAAGTCTGTAACTTCAATCTCCATTTTCTTAATCACCAATCTTTCAGCCTATTTCAGGCCTGATGTCCTGAACTGCCTGCTACTTCCTACCTTCCTCCTCTGTCGAAGCTCTGATAAGATTGACAGTGATCTTCCGGTTCTCAAATACATCTGATGCTGTTCAGACAGTATCTTACTACACAGTTCGGCAGCTTTTGCATGTTATTATGTGTTTCCAACTCTTATAACTCTTCCTGTTGAAATGAATGTTCTTTAGACCAAGTAAATTTAGTAGCATCTATTTGAATAAAGCAAAGCAAAACAAAAAAACAACAAATTAGGCAGTTCCCTGAACCTGAGCAGGTTCTGAGAACTCCAGCCAACAATATGATCAGGCAGCATTCATAGAAAATTGGAAGCGACACAAAACAACTTAATTGGCCACCAATTAGTCAAACACTCAATTGGTTATAACTTAATTGGCTACAGGGCTCAGTTATTGGGATTAAACTCTAGATTGGGGTGATCTGTTGGACCACATGCAGGAGTCTAGTCCAAATAAATGGGCTTTACAATTTTATTTAAAATTGTAAAAAAAAAATCCCCCCCCTTTTGGTCAGTCTCTCACCTACACAACGATGTGACAGATATTTAGGGTGATGGCCCCACTCTCAGTCATTATTTTCCTGGTCTTAACATGTATAAGTCCATAGCTTACACTCCCCTCGTGATCATGCATTTCTTTAAGTTCTTGTCATTCTAGCTGAAGAGAGAGCACTTAGCTTTCAACAGATGACTACACACAGAAATTTGAGGCTTTTTCAGAGAATATAGCACATCAGGGAGATTTCTCTTAATGACTACTGAAAGAATAATAGCAAGAATTTGGAACATGCTCCTTAGCTTCGCCATGAACCAAACCAACCAAATGTGAATGATGAGAGCAAATGAGATGAAGAGTATCAATTTTAATAGCCTGATCATTAATATTTTGCACCTGAGTCCACAATATATAATGTATTTTTCTGCATGAAACATTTACTATTAACTGCAGACACCTCCTTGATCAGCTAGAATCGCACAATCAGGTTGAACTAAAGTGTCGAGTAAAAACTAGTGACTAGAGGAGTCTAGACAAAAGGACATCTAGTATTATTTAAAACATTCTATGCCAAGGGTGTTCCTAAAGTCATCCACTGAGCAGACCAAAAATCCTTTAGGTTGTATAAAGATCCTGGCTTAGCATGAAAAATCTACCACCCCATCAAGTCACCTTCAAAAGTCAGCGACTATGAAATTCTAGTTATGGGAAACAAAAGAGGCATAAGCAGAGAATAATTAAGAGGGATAAGAGTATGGTTATGATAGAGTGTCTTGTTCTGATCTTAGGAAAAGCAGTCCATAAATAAGATGTTGTGTACTCTTGGGCAAGATTTTTCTTAGTGTTGCCCTTGGGTCTCCAACAGGAGTATAGTTCCAGGAGTCTGACTGGGCCCCCTGAAGTTGAAAGGGTTAGACAATGAAGCTTGACTGTAGGGCAGGTGGTAATAACTCGATATAGTCTTTTCTGAGACAGTTTAAGAGCAGTTTAAAAGTTTCATTTCTAGAACATTTAGTCTTCAGTTTCTAAATTATGAAATGTCTGGTTATCATCAGTTGATGGATCATGAAGAGATTCCTTTGCCTGATAAAAATATACCTTGGCACAGTACATTAAAGTTTTCCAGAATTTAGTCATATAATTTAAGAGAGGAGATATAAAAGGTTCCATTACTAATAACACAGACCTTTCTGTAACTATTCCTTTTATTAAAACTAATGACAGTAACTTTGGTCAAAGCAGTGCAGTTGATCTTGCCAATTTAAATGTTCTTCATCTTTTCAATGGTTCAAGAGGATTTAGGATGATTGATATAACGGCAATACCACTATGTTCATGACATCCTGTGTGTCTTATAATTTGCCCAGTAAAATATGTACTTTTGTTGCTGAGATGTCTCCAGAGGTGCTCAAAGAGTGTTGAAGAATCAAACCCAGAGCTTAATGTATGCTAATCATGTACCCTACCACAAGCTACATCTACCACCCCCCATAACTTTTTTAAGAACTATTAAAACATCAGTAGTCCTACATGGAGAGCTTCTATATAACCAGAGAACATAGATTATTTCAAGAACAAATTCATATACCATTAAAGGTAGCACTTAAACAAAATCCCTTTGTAAATATTCAAATGGTCCATCAAGTAGCAGAAATATACCACCTGAAGTTTTGATTGTTTTCCCTGGATTATTCATCTGTCAAACCAAATTGGCCACAAACCATGTTAGCAATTTTTGAACAGTCACCAAGCCAAAGTTTTTCCAGAATTTGTATCATCTTTTCATTACATGATGAGTTCAGGAGGGAACTTTTGATAATGGAAACTTAAACTCAATAATGACAAGTTAAGCTGACCAGGCCTTCCATGACTTGAGCTTATGCTCAACATTGAATTTACATCCTTTTATACCAGTTTTCTTTCTCCAACTCTATATAGCATTTCAGTAAATCAATCTTCAGGAGATCATTCAAAATTGCATATCCCAACCATCGCAACATTAGCTGACTTAGCATGAAATTCTGCTGAAACATTTCCCTGCTGTTCAATCAATTCCTATTGCTCCTGATGTTGGAATAACAGTTTTATGAACCAATCAGTCTATTTGCATTCTAGGAATTTTACCAACTTCAGTGATAGGATATAAAGGTTATCAAAAACTTACTTTTCAGAGATTTTTTTCTTGAAACTTCTTGAAGATTAAACACTTCAAGATCCATTACAATAATAAAATTGACAGGTAAATTTGATTATTTCTGTTGCATACATAAGATAATATCTGGAATTATGGTGTTAGTAGTTTATCAGGACTATCAGACTTCTATGAACTTCATGCAATTTTTGGAAATCATAACACTATTCCTACAACTCAAAGATTTAGCATCATTTTAGAATGGCTGCTCTGAAATATCCCAAAGTTAGTTCAAAGTCAAAAGACCTAATCTAGAACTTGATTTTGGGAGTTTGTCTCAAATATCAAAGGTTTGAAACTCTTGATCAAGAGACAGGTCATCATGAACAAGTCATTCAGTCAAACAGAATGACAATCAAAAGGCTCTAAAGGCAAATACAGAAAGCCACATAGCCATAGGACCAATCCTAGCTCTTTAATGAGGACTACTGAATATGATTTCCTAAGTAATCCAAAGACCTAATAAAGTTCTGTTTCCAATTAAGAACTGATCAATTCTTCAATAAAATTTTTTTAACATATGTGAAAAATTGGAATTTTGTTCCCTTTTTATATTAATGTTTAATTCTTATAAATAATTCCCTTCTAATGTATCCAGTTTGATCACACATAAAATTCATCTTTCACAAATTTTCTATAAGGTTATCAATTCCCTTATTTGTCTTACATTTTTCCTCGATTATTTTGGAACCAATCATTCTACTTTTAGGTCAAAAGAAAAAAGTTACTTTTTTCCCCCCTTAAAAAACACATCTTTCATGCTTTGTAGCTTCACTAACCAAAAACATCTTAACTTTCCTTGCCCAAGTAATTGTTATTATTTCTAGTTTTAATTACCATTTATTGGAATTTAACTTTTAGTAACCTTAATTTCTAGTAAAAACTTGGCAATTTTGAACTGTAATATATAGCAGCATTATGTCAATAAGCACCATTTCATTATTTTTAGCAACATATTTTCTCATTAAGACAATATTTTTAATGTCTACTGGGACACCCAAACATACCTAAGTTCTCTTATACCACATACAATCTGCTCCACAGGCAGAATTATCAAATATTAAACTATGAGACCAGCTCTATTCTTAGTATTAAAGTCAACAAAAATCACTGACATGAGGAGCGCAACCCAATCATTCTTCTATTTGAAAATACTAGTGAATGGACAGCCCTCTTTGTTGACAGTACTTGATGTGATTACTAATTTGTTTTTCGTTACTTGTACAGTGTGTATGCATCCATTTCCCCTGTGACATTCCCCTAGGGAAGGAGCTACATCTGCCTTGCTTGCCATTTGTCTTTGGCAAATATATATAATAAAATGTATTAGACAGAAATGTTCAAGTATCTGTTAACTGCCAGGTGTTGCTTATTGGTCTTACCAATTCATCATTCATTACTTAATGTTTCCAATTAGTCAAGACAGTCCTCATTTTCTCAATAGAAGCAGTAAACAACTGTTTTCAGACAATTTCGAATAGCTCATTCCAATCAATAAAGGCAATTAGGAAATCTTTCACTGGTCAGAATCACAAATTTATCCTCTGTAAAAGTTTTCAGTATTTTAACTTACTTGAAAATGACTCAGACATTTCATAAATATTTATCACCCAATTCACTGCAACATGGCTCTAAAACTTAAAACGACTCCTGCCAAGTTCATCCATAAATTGCCTCCCACTTACTTTCACCTGGTTTACCCATTTTTTCATTAGGCTTGAATTGCCTGTTAAACAAAATAAGCCATTGAAGTAGTTCAGGAAAATAACACCCTCAAAATATATTGCCTTACTATATTAATTACCAGTTGGTAAACAGGGCAGGGCTTTCTGAAATGCCTTCATCTGTGAAAGCCAATGCACCAAAACAATGTTGTCTTCTGCAAATGAACTCATCACAGGAGAGGGGACTTCACCACACCCAGACAAACTTCACTATCAAACATCTATTTCATACTAATGGTCTATTCTCTTTAAAAACTACTCACTCTGAGGATATTTTCTTTACGTCCTGACTATTTAATTCATTTCAGCAAGGGTGTTAAGTGAAAGAATTCTTTCTTTTTCTCTTGATCTACCTGCCCAATTATGTCCCTGACTGGTTTTTTAGCTAGGTTGCTTCTTGCCATTAGATTTCAGGCCTAATATCATTATCTGCCAAGACAAACGTAAGTAGAAAGCCTAGTTCAAATGGTCATAAGCAAAGATTGTTATATTGACCCGAATCTTTCTGCCTTGTCCACTTGTAAATACCTATAATAGCAGTCTTTCCTTTCTTCCCAGTGTCCAGTGAGATCCTCTATAAATGGAGGCTCCCTTCATAGATAAGAGTTTCCTTCATACAATAGGAAGATAGTCTCACAATAACAAAAAAGCAGCTTCCCACCCGGTTGGACTAAATTGCTGAGTTCAAGGTGTGGTCCATTAACTAACAGGTCAGTTACAGTGTCTTCCAGGAGGACTATGATATCTTAATGTTCTGAGCATAAAATCTTAACCAAGACACAAAGGTGCTTAAAGAAGCAAACCCCGCCTCCACCAAGCCAAGGGCTTAATTTTTATAAAGAACTCTCCACCATCAGTCTTTTAAGAGCCTCTTGGTGCCAATATAAAAATGCACCTCATTGTTTCCCACTGTTTCTGTGAGGGCTTATGAGACTTTCTAATGTATCCTACAAATAAACAATTTGACACAAATTAAAAGTTTCTAATTGTGGCCACTGTAATTCTAAAATATTTCTGGTAAGGTTCACCCATTTCTCTAAAGTAGATACAGGTTCTAAGAATTTTATCCATAAAATTGGCAGGGATTTCAAACAGACCCTGGGCCAAGCCAGTTTCTGTTGGACCCAGGAGATACCACAAACAACAAACAGGGAATATGCTTTCTCATAGCAACCTAAACCTATTAATCTTGGNGGGGGGGGGGGAAGAGAGAGAGAGAATATTGTGTGTGTGTGTGTGTGTGTGTGTGTAGGGAGAGAGAGTATACCCACAGGAAAACAGGGAGCACAGGGATTTGGGGGAACTTACCACTTTCCTCTGGGTACTCAGTGTCCTGGGGACTGCTGGAGGTCTGCTTTGGCTCCTGCTGACTACTGCAAAACTGTTAAAAGGAAAATTCCTTAAGCCAATTAAACTCAGTAGACTTTACTTGACCAAAAAAAAATAAGTAAATAAAATAAAATATGGTTCACAAACTGGGAAGCTCCCAAAACAAGGGCCTGAAACCTTCTCAAACAGCATTTATAGTAAAATGGAAGTGAAGTATAGAAAACAACTTAATTGGCCACAGCCTTGTCAAGCAATCAATCAATTGCTTCTAGCTTAGTTAATTGGTTACAGGGCCTCTTGCAACCAATCAAAGTTTAGTGATTGTGATTGAACTCTATATTGATTTTGTCTGTTGGGCCCAGTGCAGGAAACCAGCCCAAATCAAAGGCCTCTTAGGATTTTACTTAGCGCCCTCTTTTGGTTTTGGTTTCCCATCTACCCTCTGGCCCCATTTACCTGCTTTGTGGGGTTCATCTGCTACTCAAATCATTAAACTTGAAGCTTGTTAAGGCCCAGGTTTTTTTTTTCTTTCCCAGTACATGCTTTTTTTTTTTTTCTAGGCAACTGTATCCAAGATCATTAGTTCTAACTGCTGTATATAAGCTATTTATATCTCCAGTTATTGCTTTTGGCTTCGACATTTCCTTTGAGCTCCAAATGCATATATTCAATAACCTGCTTAGTATTGTCTCTTTATTTGTCTCAAAGGCACTTTAGACTATTTATAACCAAGTAAGTAGTCTGAACCAAGTTCATCTGGATCCTGGGGGTCAGAACTTGAACTTACAAACATAGACCGCTCCTCCACAAATCTTCTGTCAGTGGTTCTTGTCTCCCAAATATCTTGTGTATCTCTTACTGGCTATCTTCTTTCCCATCACAGGACCTTTCTGAGTCCTGACCTAGCTGCATGGAATATTCTTCCTTTTCTTTCCCTAGGTAACACCAGATATAATTTAGGCATCAAATGTCATTTCTTCAGACAATATTTCATATTCTGCAAGCTTAGGTCATCTTTCTATACTATATTGCTTTTTTCTGGAACACTTACCTAAGTAAGAATATTTGCATTTTGATTAGTGTGTTTATTCAGGAAATTTCTGGGTAGCCTGTCACAGCTACCTCCCCACAGAACTGTGCCTGTTATTGTTCCAATATGTTGCCAGTGCCCAGCATGACATACATGTGTAGGCTCAATAATACTTATTTAAATATGTGTATATAGTCATAACTGAATTAATTATTCACATTAGCATAATACAACTACATGGTTTTAGCCGGCTTTTTTTCATCACTGTGATCAAAAGACCTGACAAGAACAATTTTAGAGAATGAAATGTTTATGGTTTCAGAGGTCTCAGTCCATAGATGGCTGACTCCATTCCTCAGCGCCTAAGGTGATCAGAACATCATGGCAGAGGAAACCATCTGGGGACATGGCACCAGGAAGCAAAGAGAGAGACTGCCCAGCTCAGCAAGAACAAAGTATATACCTCAAAGACATGTCCTAATGACCCACACCTTACCTGCCTATAGTTACCAGTTAATTCCTACCAGGGGATTAATGCACTGAAGAGGTTAAAACTGTCATAACCCAATCATTTTACCTCTAAACTTTCTTGCATTGTCTTACACATGAGCTTTTGGAGGACATGTCATATCTAAACCATAACATACATACTACTCACTCTCTGTAGGATTTAAGTCTAATAGTTCTAGTACTCCCTGTAGATAACAAAATCTGCAGACCCTCAAGACCGTACTATAAAGTGGAATAATATTTGGATTCAGCCCCCACACTCCCTTCCACATATATTAAATCATCTCTAGATTACTTCTAATACCTAAAGTAATGTAAATGATACATAATAGTTGTTGTGTTGTCTTGTTTAGGGAATAATGATAAAGAAAAAAGCCAGCATGTGTTCAGTACAGATGCAAGTTTTTTTTTCTCCTGAATTTTTTGATGCATAACTGGTTGAATTCATAGATGGGTACCTTTGGTACAACTGTATTTTTGATACTTTTTCTATTTTGGAGTGTGGATTGGTTTAATTTGTGCTGCTTTTATTTTGATGTGGTTAATGTCAGTTTCAGAGGCACATTGGATACTCTGATGTGCCTGGAATTGTCATAAAAACTTAAGAGCAGGTGCTGCAGAACAAGATTCCAGGAACCCACAGGAGGAAGATTTGGAGAGCTGTTCCTGAAGAGGAGCATCAAATGCCACCCATTGCCTTCCTCTCTTGCATAAAAGCCAATCAAGATGAAAGTTGAAATTTTCTCATGGGATGTGGATTATTGTGCGAATGTGAGGGTCAGGAGCTGATTTGAGAAGAAGATGTTATGGGTCTTAGTTTGTATAAACTTGGATGAAAGTCTCCTCCTATAGGATAGGCTTTTGTGGTGCTTCCTCTTCTGAATAGGAAGGACCTCATGAGGACCATGAGAATGTTTTAAGGTTCAACAAACCGACTCACCTTTCTTTCCTTTATATTCCCCAAAGATGCAGAGAGATCACAAAAGAAGAGTCCTGGCAATGGCAACAGAGAGGAAACAAAAACCAGAATTAGGAGGCTCACCAAATAATTCTACATTGAATAGAAAGAGTGGGAGGAAACCTCAGTGATAAGCAGGCTGAGGATAACAACCATTTGTATGACACTAACCGTGGTGCTTTCCCCAGGGCCTAACATTTATCAGCTATTTTAACCCCCAACAGAACTTTATGAAAGGAATACTATTTTTATTCTTATTTTAGAGACAAGAAAACAGGGACAGAAAGGAGCTAAGTAACTGACACAAGATTATTAATGTTATACAATAGTCATAAACTTTTCAACAGAAAAACAATTTAGCCATGAAAAAAAGCAGCATAGCAAACTCCATAAGATGGGCAAATGATAGTTAGGAGGAAACCTGTCAATGTCTCCAGAATTAAGATATATTCTTAATTCTGGTTGTTGACTTAGAACTGACAGGTCTATCATTCTTTGTTTATAAAGATGCCTTCTCTGAAAATTTACTTACATTTTCGGTGAATATTTTCATCTATCTATGTGGGTCAACATTCCACAGATTCAACACATTACAAATACAAAGAAAATCTTTCAGAATGATACTGATGGATCCTTGTGGAACTGAAAGTTTTTAAATTCAAACATTGGGGTAAGGTAGAATCTGGCAGCATGGAGAAATTGAGACCATCAATCCTTGATCCATCCAAACGTGGCTCTTTACCATTTTGCCTGGATTCAAGCACCATTTAGGTCATCATCTTAGGTGTGTCTTAGAAGACATGCCAGTAGAGAAGACCAGTCTTCCCTTTGCAAAAAGAGAGCACAAAGAGGCATTCTTTGCTTAGTTTGATTCACTTCTGGAGTGACAGAGATATCCAAAATTGAAGCACTTTGAAAGGAGTCAAAATTGTGAATGTTAGTGACAAGAAAAACATAGTCAGAAAACGAATTAGTGTTAGAAAGATTGGGGGACAAATGTTGAAGCTTCAGAATCAGTCAATGACAGCTGAAAGTTTCCTATGGCAGCCAGGTCTATGAGATCTGGATAATAATTTCACATGAGAGCACTGGGGGACAGCAGCAAGAATAATGTGCAGATGAGGCATTCCTCTGAAAGTTTCCAGGCAGAGTCACCCCACTTCCTGAGTTTCTTGTGAGTCTGGGATATTAGTAGCTTACTACAATGAAGAACTGCTAGGATGGTGATGGTTCCCTCACAGGGGAAACTAGGATGTGTGAGCAGGTGCAGGTCTTGCAGAACACACTAGAGGGAGCTGTGGAGTCGATTGTGTTGTCCATATGACAAAAACCAGGAGAGGTTTCAGCAAATTTTGAGGATTAGGAGTAGGAGCAGAAAGGAAGACATGCCCAAAGAAACAATGAAAGTGAAAATGAATAGAAGTGTCTTCAAAGAAACAAGAGAGTGTGAGATGACGTCAGAGTCACTGTGAGGGACATCACATGGCAGATGCAAAAGATGCTCTAAGATTTTTCTCCTATTACAGGGTGGAGTTAAGAAGGGTTTTGGCAAGCCTACCATTCAAGCCTCCATATGAAGGCATAGGTGGTCATTTCCCTATGAGGGCATAATGTACAACAGGAATAAACGGCAAGATGCACCACATTCCTGAATGGGAAAATTTAATATCATGAAAATATGAATTTTTCCATTAATATAGAAATTGAAGGCAATCCAAAATAGAAATCTGATGCACATGTTTAAATTGGATTAAATGAGCTTAAGTTTATATGGAAGAATAAAGTTCAAGAATAATAAAGGAAATTGTGAGAAAGAGAAATCTATGAGATATTAAAATAGATGAAGTCTCTGTAATAAAAGCAGCATAATATTATCATAGGAATATGCAAGAAGAGGAGTGGAACTTTATATAATAGGATGCCCCAGAATAGATTCTGCTGCCTGTGGGAATTTAATATGTGGAAAATTCATTTTAATTCAGTAGGGAACCATGGTTTATTTAATAAATAATAGTAGCAAACTTGGCTATGCTTGGGGAAAGAATGAATTTGATGTCTCTCACCTTGCACTCAAATGTATTTCAGATGTATTAAAAACTTTAATGTAAATAAAGTAAAGCAAAACCATAAAATCTTAGACGAAAATGTAGGAGACCAAATATATATGTTGGGAGGTTGGTAAGGCAAGAAACTGCTAAAGGCTATTACAGAAATTAGTCATGTTTCTATAATATTAGGATATTTTAAAAGGTAAAATGTAACAAATACAAATGTGGACTACAAGTAATGGATTGAAAAAAAACTTTGCAATGAACATAGCATCAAAATATGCACAAAGCACTATGACTTACTATAACAACAACAAAACGATGACAATAGAAAATTGGGTGGAGTTACGAACAGGCAAGTCACAGAAGGGCAAATTTGAATGTCCTGGGAGAACAATGACAACAACAAAAGATCTTTAAGCTTCCTAGAAGTTGGGGGGAGGGATACAAATTAAAGTAAAATGAATTATTAGTGCAAGCCAATGATATCTGCAAAAATAAAAAATGAATTTCACATCCTGCTGGTGAGACTCTCAGGAAATGAGGATGCTCATTTACTGCTAATAAATATGTGCATTCTTCAGTTTTCTGTGAAAATAATCTGACAAAATTTGTTAAAAAACCCAAAAATGAATGATATAATTCATGGAAATCTCTAAGTATGGGAGTACCCATGCAAAAGAAATAGATACACAGGTGTTTATTTCAGCACAATCGTGGCAGCAAAAATCATGGAAACAAGGTGAGTAAAGATCAGTAGGGGAGGGCTGGGTGGTGGCTCAGTGGTAGAGCACTTGCCTAGCCTGTGTGAGGCACTGGGCTTGATTCTTAGCACCACATTAAAAAAATACAATAAAGTTTTAAAACAAGAGATCAATAGGGGAACAATTAAGTAAATTAAGGTCTGTCTGATCAAGGAATATCTTGAAGTCATTGAAGAATCAAGTAGAGCTGCACCGATCGATTTGGAGGAATTTTATGAGACTGGTAAACTAAAAATGCAAGTGCAGAGGAGTGTGTATGATCTTATTTGTCATTGAAAGCCAATGACAAAAAAAGAGCTCTTGATTTTATGTATGTATATAATATATATATATATGCATATATATTTATTTATATATTTATGCCTTCATAAATATATGTATATTATATATGTATATGATACATGTATAACATATATAATGCATGTTTAATATAAAAATGTATGTATATATTTATGTATATTTTATATATGTATATGTAAATTACATATATCATGTATTTTATATATATGTATTTTATATGTGTACATATATACACATTTATATATTTTATATATAAATTCATATTTATTATGCACATATGTGTACATATACACATTTATATATGTACATATATACACTTGTATATAAATATATATATGTACATATGTACAATAGACATATGTATATCCAATGTTGTATATACATATGTATTTTGTATATATTTATTTTATATATGTACGTATATTTGTATATTTGTTTTGCTTATATAAAGTGTGTTTGTTCATGAATATATGCTTAAAAAGACATTCATCTTTGGTCATTGGTGGTTGGTTACTATAGGAGGTTAGGTTTCTTAGTGCCTCTGGCATCATTTGGATCTGGAACAGGTTACAGAGTATAGTAAGCTCTAGAGCCAAACAGAAAAGTCCAGTCCATCTCCCTTTTAGTGGTGCCACTTACTTAACCTCCTTGTGCCTCAGTTTTCTCATTGGTGAAATGAATTTGCAACTCTTATCTCACAGACTTCTAGTGCGATTTTAGCTGAATGAGTCAGTATTTAAAGCACCTAGAACAAGGTCTGGCACAAAGTAAGCCGTGTGTCTTCATTAATTAAGCACTCACACACTACATTATTTTCATGTGGTAAAAAGGTATTACTTATATAATCTGAAAATTTATAGGAATAGACCCAAGTATTTTTATAGTAGAATTCCTTCTGTTAAAAAAAAAGACATACACTTAAAAAGTTTTTTTTTCTGGGCAAAAGTCTGTGTGAAAAAAAAAAAAAACACCCAAATTTCTCCTTCTGGGAAGAAAGTAAGAAAGAATAGAAGAAAGGGAGGATTGGAGGCAAAATGGGAATAAGGGATGAAAGAACACGAGAAAGATGGAAGGATGATCCCTTACTTGCAAAGGTTTAATTTTCTATTTTTGTACTTTCTTATTGTGCAAACTGTCAGAATAAAAATAGAGTCACTTGGGTCAAAAATAAGTAAATAAAACCTGAGAGCTATGAAGGAGTATGTCTTATGCACGTATATCTATTAACATGCAAAACAAGAACCACAACCTTAACAAAAACCACTGCAACCTCACACAAAAATACTTCTACAAGGACCTCAGTTCTTGAAACTGTCTGTCCAAACCTGGACTGACGCCATCCTTGTTACTGACCTTTGTTTCTAAACCACTTAAGTAACCCTCCTCATTTTACCTTTAAAAACCCTTGTCTTTCTTTTCTATAAGGTGCAAGGTCTCTGTTCTAGTGCCTCAGTTTTTGATCCATTTTGAGTTTTGTGCACGGTGAGAGATAGGGGTTTAGTTTCATTATGCTACATATGGATTTCCAGTTTTCCCAACACCTTTTGTTGAAGAGGCTATCTTTTCTCCAATGAATTTTTTTGTGCCTTTGTCTAGTATGAGATAACTGTATTATGTGGATTTGTCTCTGTGTCTTAGAAAATGTAGGTCCAGATCTTCATCATGTCAGCTTAGAAACTAACTTCCTTAACAAGACTCCTAAAGCACAAGATATAAAATCAAGAATCAATAAATGGGATGGATTCAAACTAAAAAGCTTCTTCTCAGCAAAGGAAACAATCAATAACGTGAACAGAGAGCCTACAGAATGGAAGAAAATCTTTACCACACACACCTCAGAGAGAACAGTAATCTCCAGGATAAATAAAAACTCAACAACAACAACAACAATAAACCCAAATAACCCAATCAATAAATGGACTAGGGAACTGAACAGATACTTCACAGAAGAAGAAATACAATCAATCAACAATTATATGAAAACATGTTCAACATCTCTAGCAATTAGAGAAATGCAAATCAAAATTACTCTAAGATTTCATTTTACTCCAGTCAGAATGGCAATTATCAAGAATACAAGCAACAACAGATTTTGGCAAGGATTTGGGGAAAAAGGTACAATCATACTTTGCTGGTGGAACTGCAAACTGGTGCAAACATTATGGAAAGCAGTATGGAGATTCCTCAGAAAACTTGGACGGGAACCACCATTTGACCCAGCTGTACCACTCTTCAGTTTATACCCAAAGGACTTAAAATCAGCATTTACAGTGACACAGCCACATCAATGTTTATAACAGCTCAATCCACAATAGCCAAACTATGGAATCAACCTAGATGCCCTTCAATAGATGAATGGATAAAGAAAATGTGCTATATATTCACAAAGGAATATTATTCAGCCTTAAAAAATAAAACTATGGCATTTGCAGGTAAATGGATGGAGCTGGAGAATATCATGCTCAGCAAAATAAGCCAATCCCAAAGAACGAAAGGCCGAATGTTTTCTCTGATATGCAGATGCTAATTCACAATGGTGGAGGGTGGCAAGCTAGGAAAGAACAGAGGTATTTTGGATTAGGCAGAGGGAAGTAAATTGAGGGGAGGGGTTATAGGGTAGGAAGGACAATAGAATAAATCTGACATTATTAGCCTATGTACATAAATGATTACACAACCAGTGTGATTCTACAATATGTACAACTAGAAGAATGAGAAGTAATACTCCATTTACGTATGATGTGTCAAAATGCCCTCTACTATCATGTATAACTAATTAGGAAAAATAAAAACCTGTCTTTATTTGCCTCCCTCAAATATGTCCATAATTTACTATGGCATACATGTTCCCATTGCATTTCTCTGCTATTCCCAATTAAATTCATTGTCTTTGGAGAATCTCTGTTTGTTATTTAGGTTGACACAGTACACAGTCAATAGAAATTGTATTTTGAGTTATGATCTTTTTCACACCCACTGATATTCAGGAAGATAATTGTCTTGCTATGCAGGACAGCAGCCACAGCTTCAAACCACCCACATGACAATGAAAAGAAACAATGAATGACACTTTACAGTGTATTGTGTTCCCAACATTTTTTGGGATACAGGTATTCAATAATTTGCATGAGATAGTCAATACTTTGTTATAAAATAGACTTTGTATTAGGAAATTTTGCAGAACTGCAGGTTAATTTAAATGTTTTGAGATTGTTTAAGGTGGGTGAGGCTGAGCTATAACATTCAGTAGTTAGTTCATTAACTATAGTTTTGAATTAAGATATTTTCAATTTATGATGGATTTATCAGGATGTAACCCCCTCCCCCTGCAAGTCAAGGAGTGTCTGCATCTGTGCCTCAGTGAAAAAGTATCTAAGCAATACAAAGTGGAAAGTGCCAGGTGCAGAGCAGTGTGAATAGTGTGATTCTTTGTGTTAAGTCAAAGTAAAGATGATATGCACTAGGTATATGTCAGGATACGTATAAAACGCTTTCTGAAAAGAACCTGAACTCAATCTCAATAGGACAGGTTGAGAATCCCTAATCCAAAAATCTGAAATCCAAAATGCTCCAAATCCAAATTTTTGAGTACCAACATGATGGCATAATGGAAAATTCTACACCTGACCGCACGTGACAGGTTGCAGTCAAAATGCAGGAACGCTAAAAATACTGTATCAAACTACATTTAGGCCACAGATATAAGGTATATGTAAAACATAGATAAGTTTTATGTTTAGACTTGAGTCCCATCCCAAAGGTATTTCATTATGTATGTGCAAACAATCCAAAATCTGAAGGAAAAAAAAGGAATCAGAAATACTTCTGATCCAAACCATTTTGGATAAGGGATCCTTAACCTGAGTTATTTTCAAGGACTTTGTGGGAGGAGAGGGATACACAGTTCTCACTCTTTTGTGTCTTTCTCTAATAACATTTGATTAGAGCCAACACATATGTATTATTTCACTTTTTAAGAACATCATCAGGAGTTATAGGGACTGATTATGGACCATTTTGTATTTTTATTTTTCTGCATCAAATGTTATAAAGTTATTTTGCTTGTTTTTGGTAACAGTTTGCGAAAATTCACGTACTACACAACTCAATCAAATCAATGTTTCTTTAATACAAATCAATGATTTTTTAATAGTCACACAGTTATGTAACCATTGCCACTATTAATTTTTGAACATTTTCATCACCTCAAAAAGAAACACTTTGCTCTTTTGCTATCTCCCACTTATCCTCCCATCCTCTCCTGCCCTAGTCCTAAGCAATCACTAATACATTTCTGAAATGTCTCTGTAAATGTACCTTTTCTGGGTATTCCATATAAGGGGAACAATAACATATGTAGCTTTTTTGCATCTGGCTCCCTTGGTCTTGTTTTTAAGACCCTGCTACATGAAGTCAGCCTTTCTATGACAGAGTAATATTCCATGGTATAAATATATTATGTTTTATTTATCCTTTCATGTGAAGATGGAACATTTGGATTATTTCCACTTTTAGGCTATTATGAATAGTTGTACATATTTCTGTACAGATTGTTTTGTGTGAGCATGTGTTTTCATTTCTCTTTGGTATATACCTAGAAGTATAACTACTGGATCATATGATAATTCTGTGTTTTACTTTTTGAGAAACAGGCTGTTTTCCAAAGTGACACCACTTTACATTCCCCACAGCCATGTATGGGGATCCTAATGTCTACATCCTTCCCAACACTTGTTATCTGACTTTTTAATTATAGCCATCTTAGTGGGTATAAAAATGTTCTCTTTTGAAAAAATGAGTTCTGGTTAAAGAGTGAATGTAAATATTTTCTCTTCTCCCAATATGTGACAGAGTGATCAATGACAGTGAAAACCCTCCCCAAATGCCTTTTATAATAAAATAAGAAAAGGACCCTAAATGAATTCAATAAGCTTCAAAAACTAATGTTCAAAGAAAGAAATAAAAGTTCCATTAGGAACACATTAGCTTGAGCTCTTAATTCTACCTCTATCTTTCACCCATGAAATTCACACTGGTAAAATCACCAAAGTCCTGTGAACTTTAACCAGTGTTTTCCACAATGGAGAGAAGCTACCTCTTTGGACATCCCTGTCTTTGCTCTCCTTTGACTCCACTGAGAGCTCTCTTGTTACCTTCATTCTACCACCTGGTCTACCATCTTTATTCTACCATCTTCAATTCCTGGGTCATTACAATGACTCCTGTTGGTTCCTCTATTGAACCCTTGATACTTTCATCTATGCTCAATGAATATTTTAAAATCAAGTCAGACAGTATCACTACTTTATGCAAAAAAGGCTTCATTTCCACTCCTGGGGAGATATCCAAAATGAGTGAGTACAACCATGGTTCAAAAATAGAAAGGAAAAAAACCCTGATCTTTTTTTTTTTTATTGTTGGTTGTTCAAAACATTACATAGTTCTTGATATATCATATTTCACACTTTGATTCAAGTGGGTTATATCTTTGAACATAATAGTCAGAAGAGTAGTTTCCCTGGGGGAGGATGTAGACGTGGGGAAATAATGCAAAGCTACTGGGGTGCTGCTGACATTCAATAACTATGTTTTTGTTTATGTTGGTAAATACATATTAAGCTATACAATTAATATCTGTGGATTTTATGTGTGATAATACAGTATAAAGATCAGGAAAGCAAGAAGAATGAATGAATGAATGAAGGAAGGAAGGAAGGAAGGAAGGAAGGGAAAAGGAGGAAAGGGAGGGAGGGAGGGAAGGAGGGAGACTGGCTTCCCTATTCATTCATAGTAAAAATCACAGTCCTTGCAATGGCCTCAGTGTCCTGTCTGATCTGCTTCCTGTTTCCTTTTTTTGCATCCTCCTTCTATTCGCTGCCTTGGTTGATGCATTCATACACCGATGGCCTCCATATTATGCCTGGAACTCATCCGGCATCTCCTGATTTAGGGCCTCCTTACTAGCCATTTCTGCTGCCTACAATACTTTTCCTCCATTGGTCCATATGGCTCCTTCTTCAGATCCTTGCCCTAATTTCACCTGCTGAGTGACACTTACACTGTCTACCCAATTATAAATGGAAACTGCCAGTGTCTCTACCTTGAGCATTCCCAGTCTTTATTGTCTTTCATATATCCACAGCACTCATCATCTTCTAAGATGATCTACTATTTTATTGCTTAGTGTGTTGTCTGCTTCCCCCACTAAGACTAAGACTTAAGATACAGAGAGAATTTTGTGTTTTGTTCACTCATGGATCTCAACTGCTTAGATTAGTACATGGAGCATTTTATACAATGAAAAAATATTTGTCAATGAATGAGTAAGTGAAGAGCTGAAACATTTGCACAAAAATGTTTCTACCCCTTGAGACTTCTCCAACTTTGAAAAAGCAGAGAGAACATGAACTTCTCAGCTTTCAAATTGGCCTTGGAAGAAAGCAAGCAAGCTGGGCCCAGATACAGCAGGAAGAAAGTCCAGAAATCATTCAGATTATATCAGAGCAAACAAAATGTCAGGGAAGGGCCAAGGAAGCATAATTAAGATGGAATGAAACAGGACAGTGGCCTGTAAACATATCACAGAAAAAAATAAGGTGCAGTGAGAACTCCTCAATGCAAAAGACAGAGCACAACATAAATAAAAATACAACGCAAGGAACAGAAGGAAATTCTTTAGAGCTGCTTTTTACTATATAGAAAGTTACTGAAGACATGAATCGATAAAACAAGACTTGGAATTGTGCTTTCTGGAAGTGATGGAATATTTTGTATTAGGTAAACCATCCTGCTGAGAATGTGTAGAAAAGCTGAGTGGAATGTAGCATGCATATGTTCCTCAAGTGTGCAAATGTGTGTGCATAGGTGAACATATACATACACACACACACCCCATCTGAAGGCTTCCAAGAGCTACTAAGGTGATGAGGACTTGAGAAGTCAAGATTCCACATAAGAGGGAAAAGTGGTAGCTGAGGCTGATATTGGGCACAGTTATTTGTTCTCTAGGGTTTGGTTTGTTTTGTACAAGGGATTGGACTCAGGGGTGCTTAACCACTGAGCCACATCCCCAGCACTTTTTTATATTTTATTTCTTTAGAGACAGGTTCTTTCTCAGTTGCTTAGGGCCTCACTGAGTTGCTGAGGCTAGCTTTGATTGTGATCCTCCTGCCTCAGCCTCCTGTACTGCTGGGATTACAGGCAACTGCAAGGCTAGAAAGTTGAGGATAATATTGAAACTTAGGAAGAACAAGGATGAGTAGAACTTCTGAAATTCCCATGGGGCTGGGACATAACAAAAAAGGACAGACCTTCAAAGAAAGAAGAGACCCTTGAACATATGGAGCATCCATTTTGCATCACCAAAGGGCAGATATTCCAAATAGAGCAAATCATAAATTTCCCAACTTTCAGAATTGAAAGAAAGTGGGGAAGGGGATTAAAATGAGTTTAGTCTGTATTGAAATGAAGGTGATCTTTATTTTTCTAACTGCTCACTAAAAGCAAAAGTAAATCCTATTTGGAAGAAGATGTCATCATTGAAAAACCTCAATTTCTCTTAACAGTATATTACATAATATGTCTGGTATGAAATAAAAAATAAGCTGGAATGCAAAGAAAGAGAAGAAAGGAAAGAGGGAAGGAAAGAAAAGAGTAGGAAAAAAGAGGAATAGAAAGGAAAATATTTGGACAGGAAATTTACATATTAAAATTATCAGATGAGAATATTAAAACAGTTGTGATTAATTCACTGAAGCAATTAAATGACAAGACGGTGATTTTAGCATAGACTGAATGTTATAAAGAAGAATCAATGGGAAATTCTGGAACATTCATCATTTCAGCTCTGTCAAATGGTTTCAATTTTGAATATCAATAGGCACATGGTAAGTGAATCAAGCTAAGAATACTCTTTTCCTCTGTGCTCCAAAACCCCACTTGAATCAACATCTACAGAAGGAAGAGAAAAGAGGAGACCAGTCTTCTATAGTATCATGCTTTTTGGAACTGAAAGATAACTGAATTTAAGAATTCAAAGTTTGGGACTGGAATTATAGCTCAGTGGTAAAATATTTGCCTAGCACATATGAGTCACTAGATTCGATCCTCAGCACCACATAAAAATAAATTAATAAAATAAAAGTATTTTATCCATGTACAACTAAAAATAAAAAAGAAATTAAGGGGTTTCACTACTGATCAGGCTGTTGAGATTATGAAAAATTTTTGTTCCTTTCTAACAACAACATGTAAGCTAAAATATCTTCCTTTTCTTTAGTGCCATTGAAAAGCTGTGGATACAACATGGTCTAAATGAAATACATTGCAGAGCACAGCAAGCCCTTTCTGGATGAGGAATGGCTCATGTTCATTTCCACATGTGGGAATAGTTTGGCAGTATGGATGTGACAGTCAAAAACTCCTTCAGAGAAGGGCCTGTTGGGAATGCTGTCAGAGAGAGATTTTAGCTGTTAATCCCTTCAAAGATTGCTTTAGCTAAAGATGCAATTTACTCAAAGTCATGCCATTCTGGGGATGGCACCTATTCAGTGACTGGCTGAGACATTTTGGCCCAATTTGGAGAAACTGTGACTGGTTATTTTATTTCAGAACTACTTGGGAAGTTGGCTAAGGCTATTGGTTCTGTATTGCAGGGTGGCTTATTTCTGCCTGGATCTTCTTCTTTTCTCTCCCTTCCATAGAAGTTTGTTACTGAATAAACCTCCTATTAGACCCCAACTAGAGACACTGCCTGGAGAACTCCACCTAGGAAGTTAATGCCAGGAGCATCTCAGAAAAGTGAACCTTCAAGTGGAGGTTTGGTGCCCCCTGGCTACCTGGCAGTGAGGACTGTGTCAGGGGTGATAAGTGGTACACAGTTAGTCTGTGGCATGAGGTGAGAGTCCAGCCATGAAAACTTTCATTTGTGATGACTACTGATTACAATCAGCGTGGAAAGCAAGGCCGCAGGTGGTGAAACTAATCAGCTGGACCTTGAAAAGTACTGGTATGTAGGAAAAAGATGCCTATTGCTAACCTCATTTGACATTCTAGAAAAAGATAAGGAAAGACAGGAAGCAATTAACTGGCACTTGAAAGACCAGTGTGAATATCAGAGTATCCTCCTGGTAGAAAGCAAACAATCTCTGTAAAGTGTCCTACCATGGGAAAACAGAAAAGGCAGAAGGTGATTTCATCCTCAGAGGAGGAGATCCCTGACATCCTGGCCACACAGACCAGCAACACCAAGGTCAGGGAAGAATGAGAGACTGACACATGGGCTAGGAATATCTGTGTCAAAATCCCTGACAATTTTAAGTATGTGATTTTTTTCTGAAAGTTCTGAATCTTCATCAGTAGCCCATCCTTCCCTAACAAGCACAGTGCACCCCTTCCTTTGAATACAATCCAAAATCTCTCCACTGAAAGGTAGGAATGTGCCTAGGGATGTACACCTCCCCACCATGTCCTTCCTTGTTACTCAGCCTATAACTGGGGAGAAGTCACAGGATGTCTCAATCAGGCATGTGCAGGGCCTAAAAAAAGAGAGAGGCCTACATTACAAAGGAGCTGTGAGTTCCAGATAGCATGTACTGATGGGAACTGGGAGAGCATGTGCAGGACTGAGTGCTGAGCATGTTTGATAAAAGGGGCCCCCAAAGAGAAGACTGGATGAGGAGAGTTTATGATTTAGTTGTACTTCCCTAACATACAGGGCTTAACAGCCTGGCAAGGATACTACCCTGGTTAGCATGGGCAAAGTAATGGCCTATTCTGAGAACTACTATTGCAGATGGTAGAGGAAGGGGTTACTCAGTGCTGGGAAGGTCATGCTGAACTGGATGTACTATGTAAGGCCAGAGAGCTCAAAAGATGACCCTGTTCAGTGGGAAAAACCTAGAAGAAGTGACATTTGCTGAGGTCATCAGGGAAGCACTGACATCACTAAGGGGCTCAGGGTGGCTCTTCTCTATAGACCATGGTTGATGTGAAGCCATTATAGGACTAGGCCACTTATGGCAATGGGGATGACAAGGGTCCAGAACAACAGAAGCCAGGTCAGAAGCTGGAGAGAGTTTTACTATAATGAGAGGCAGGTTTGTTCCCCAGCTGCATATGGAGAAGTGAATCTGAGCAGCACGTGTCATGTCCAGATTCCCTTACAAAGGAGGACTGTTGGCTCAGCTGTGGGAATGCTGACAGCCCTACAGGGATTGCTTCAGCTGCAGAAGAGAGGCCTTTCATTTTATGAATCAGGTGTAGAAAGTTCTGGAAATTTCTAGAAATTGGATGGGCTATTTCAGTTCCAGATCTTTCTGTGTGTCTTGCTGAGGCAGTTGGGCCTTAATTGCAGCTCAAATTCTCCGTCTGTCCAAACCTGCCTTCTCCCTTCCTGTACTGGATTGAATGATGCCTCTCCTCTTCCCTTGGGAAAAAAAATATGTCCACTGCCTAATATTCAGAATCTGTGATGTTAATTTATGTGGACAAATAGTCTTTACAGATGTAATTGAGTTGAGGGTTCTAGATAAAATTATCCTAGATTATCTAAGTGGGAATAATAAGATCTGATAGGGGATATATATTTCTCCCCTATCAGGTAGAGTTGAGCTGGGTGGCAACTGGTTTTTGAATTAATTTTGTATATATGTAAATTAATTTAAAAACCCAGTTGCCACCCAGCTCAACT
>NW_026000153.1:14526722-14536473 GCF_001458135.2 Marmota marmota marmota | reverse complement strand
CATTTATTGATTCTTGATTTTAATTCTTGTGTCACAGGAGTCTTATTAAGGAAGTTGGGGTCTAATCTCACATGATGGAGATTAGGGCCTACTTTTTCTTCTATTCAACGCAGGGTCTCTGGTTGTATTCCTAAGTCCTTGATCCATATTGAGTTAAGTTTTGTGCATGGTGAGAGATAGGGGTTTAATCTCATTTTGTTGCATAAGGATTTCTAGTTTTCCCAGCACCATTTGTTGAAAAGGCTATTTTTTCTCCAATGCGTGTTCTTGGCAGATTTTTCTAATATAAGATAATTGTAGTTTTATGGGTTAGTCTCTGTGTCCTCTGTTCTACACTATTGGTCTACCAGTCTGTTTTGGTGCCAATACCATGCTGTTTTTGTTACTATTGCTCTGTAGTATAGTTTAAGGTCTGGAATAGTAATGCCACCAGCTTCATTCTTCTTGCTAAAGATTGCTGTAGCTATTATGGGTCTCTTATTTTTCCAGATGAATTTCATGACTGCATTTTCTATTTCTGTGAAGGATGTCATTGGAATTTTGATTAAGATTGCCTTTAATCTGTATAGTGCTTTTGATAATATGGTCATTTTGACAATATTAATTCTGCCTATTCAAGAACAATGTAGATCTTTTCATCTTCTAAGGTCTTCTTTACTTTCCTTCTATTGCTTTCATTGTAGTGGTCTTTCACCTCTATCATTAAATTTATTCCCAAATATTATATATATATATATATATATATATATATATATATATATATATATATAGAGAGAGAGAGAGAGAGAGAGAGAGAGAGAGAGAGAGAGAAGATAAACATGTAAAGATGGAGGCAGAGACTGGAGTGAGAAGCTGGAGGCTAAGGAATGTCACATTTGCTAGAAACTGAAAGAGGCAAGGCCCAGAGAGTCTCCTAGAGCCTTTGAGGGAGCTCAGCTCTACCCACAATTTGACTTTGGACTTCTGGCCTCCAGATGCATGAGAGAATAGATTTCTGTTGTTTTAAGCCACCTGGTCTCTGGTACTTTGATAGGGCAGCCCAACTCACTAACACACCTACTTCCACAGGTGCTGACCCCAGGGTACAACTGGGTCCCATCTCTGAACATAGCCTGCTTTCCAGAGACCTCAACCTGAGACATGACTAAGGAAGTGGGCCTTCCATATCAAAGGAAATTTTCCATCACAAGAAGAAACCTGCTGAATGTTCAAAGTTGGGCTGGCAAGATGGGATGGAATCTGGAAAGATCTATAGTAGGTAGAATAATGACCCTCAAAGTCCAAATACATGAACCTTGTGAATGCTAGATTACATGGCAAAGGCTATGCATGGAATTAGGGCAGTTAATCCATTGACCTTCAAATGGGGATATTTTCCTATTTGATACAATGTAACCATCAATGTTCTTAAAAGTAGAAGAAGGAATTAGAAGAGAGAAAATGACAACAGTCAGAGAGACTCAAATGACACCTCTTGCTCTCAGGATGGAGGAAAGGGCCATGAGCCAAGAAATACAGCTCTGAAAGTTGGGAAAAAAAGGGAAAATGGATCCTCCCCAGAGCCTCTGGAAATGAACGCATCCTGCTGACACCTTGATCTTAGCCTAGTGAAATCTGTGCCAACCCTCTGATCTTCAGATATGTAGGATAATTAAATTTGTGTTGTTTTAAGCAACCAAGTTTATAACAAGTTGTTACAACAGCCTCAGAAAAGTAACACAACCCCTTAATGGAAAGGAGCCCCTCTAGTCTCCTGCTTTTTCTGAATTAGTGATAGCTGGAGGGACCTGGCATCACCTACCAAACTCTTCAAACTAGAAGATAAATTAATTAATTCAAAAACCCAGCTGCCACCCAGCTCAACTTTTATAAGGTCAAGGAGAGCACACTCCCTTAGTAGTATGAGAAGCTGGGAAGCAGAGGGAAATCTCATAGCCTTGTAATTACAATTGGCCCTCAGTAACCACGGGAACTGGTTCCAGGACCCTTACTCTGATACCAAAACTGGAGAATGCTCAAGTCCCTTGATGATGTGACAGTGGCACAAAACCTGTATATGTCTTCCTGTGTGTTTTAAATAATTTCTAAATTACTTATAAATACCTAATACAATGTAAAAGCTACCTAAGTAGTTATTATATTGTACTGTGAGGGAATACGTCTGTACATGTTTAATACAAATTATATATATATATATATATATATATATATATATATATTTATTTATTTTTAGAGTATTTTTTGGTCAATTGTTGTTTGAATCCTTGGATATGGAACCCTCAGGTACAGAGGGGAATTGTACTGGTGAATCTCTAGCAGAGCCCTGCTGGAGGGAGGGGATCTAAATTCACTCTTGGTAGGACAAGATGTGAACTGCAACTAAGCAAAGCTTAACTCCTAGTGAGATCAAAGAGATCATCGCCTCCTCTGAGCCTCCTGACAGAAAAGACTGTACCACATATTATTTGACCTGGTCTCTACTCTTTTATACATAACATAAAATTTAAAAAGTGTAAGACTCATGAAGAAACAGGAGAATGTTATTTATAATCTAGTTTAAAAAACATTGATAGAAATAGACCTACAGGTGTACCTAATTTTGATTTTGGAGTTTGACACATGACCTTCCATAATCTCTTCTTAACCTTAGAGAGAGATTTAGGAAATAATCGTATTTCTTTGAAGTTTTTAGTTCCTATAAAGTTTTTCTTGCCCATCAGGTTGATAAAAACCCCTAAATCTGGACAAGGTTTTCAAGTTGGTGGGAAAAGATGTACTTTCACATTTTGCTGATGGGATATAAAATAATATTATTATGTGAAAGAGAATTTGGTAATATTGACCAAAGTACTTAGGCATATATTCTTTGATCTATGAATTTTACTCCTAAGGATTTACCTTGAAGATATACCTTGATCAAAAGTTACTCATTGCAGAAATATTTACAATTACAATTGTAATTGTAAAATATTGTAAATTACCTAAATGCTCAAATACATGAGACTGCTTTCACTGGCCAAATTATTCATTGGTCTGGAATAATTCAAGCATCAAAGAAAAATAAGAAAAATAACAGTTGGTGAATGAACTCTGGTAAATGCACACCATGAAGAACTATAGACTAGTTTAAAAAAAGAATAAGAAAAATCTCTATGAACTTAAGGGGAAAAAATTCTAGAATATATTTTTAAGGAAAACTGAAAAAAATATGTGAATAAAAAGAAAAGAAAAGAAGAAAAATTACACTTTTTCCAAAAAGAAACAGGAACAATAATTTAAAAAAAACTAATGAAATTGGCTCCCAACAAGGGATGAAGATGAGAGTCTGGGTTGATAGCACAAGGGAAGCAGTGACATTTCTCTGGGGACATCTTTACATACAATTTTGATTTTCGGATTCATGTTAATGTTCTATACAGCCTATAAAATAAAAAAACGAAAATGGGAAAAACCATCAACTTAATCACACAGTTAACAAATCTGTTTTAAATGAGTAAAATAACTTCCCTGAGGAAGTTTAAATTTTTATTGTGGCATATAGACACATACACACATATATGTATATATATAAAACATTATATATATGTTTTTTTCTGTTAGTTGGAAGACCCAGAAACAATGATAATCAGTAGCAGTGAGCAAACGTAGAGCCTAGATGTTGGATTCTAAATATTATTCTTTTTAAAAAAATTTTTTTAGTTGTAGTTGGACACAGTATCTTTATTTATTTTTAGGTGGTGCAAGGCAGGTGCTCTACCAATGAGCTATAGCCCCAGCCCACTAAATACTATTCTTTACCAAAAGGAATGAGGGTTCCATGGAGGAATAGCATATTCAAGAACTTGGTAGGAAAAGTGGAAGATGAGCCTAGAACACCTTATTGTTCCAGAAAACAGGAAAGAGATCCCCAAAATGAGTATATATATAAAAATTGAAAGGACTTTCACTCGCCAAATCTGGGAAAATTTATGCATCAAGATACATAAGAACAAGAGGAGTTTCAATAAAATAAGAATCTATGACTCCACACTCAACAAAGAATAGATCAAAAACTCATAAATGCATTGGAAAAAGGAGACAGCTCTTCCATGCAGTAGAATTCTGACTATTCAATACAGTAGCATTGAAGGAATTTTAAAAAATCACTATTTAAAAGCTCTCATAGTAAAAACAGATTTAGGCAAGAATTATGCATGCTTGATTGGGGTAAGGGTATTTAAATGGCCTCCAATTATCTCTCTACAAGTTTCTTATATATTAGAAATGGAAAATGGTAACTGTACAATTGAGAAATCTGATAACACAGGTGACTATAATTAACTTCGTTCAGAAGGAGCAAATGGCCCAAGTTCAAATGTAAAAGCCTGGGCTTTGAGAGCATGGTCAAGTCAGTACTAGGATAACTTCAGGAACATCTCAGTGTAGGAGAAGCCAGGATAATAAGGCAGGGGAAGAGAGAGGAGATGATGTGTGGAGAGCAGAACCAGGAACATGAGCCTACTGCATGTTATATGAGTTCGACATCTGAATTACAGAGAAGGGCCACTTCAACAGTCTCAGCAGCCCCCACCTGCTAGTCCCTTCAGGATTAGCTACTACAGCAAGAGCTGCCTGAACCATCTTCACCCCACTCCTCTGCCACTTGTAATTGGTAGGCAGCATATAGAGGCTCCAGCCAGAGACACCCTATTAATGCTCAGGACAGAGTCCCCAGCAGATGGGCCAAGGCTTTGTCAGGCCTGCCTGATACTTGCACACTTCCTTGACAAACCTTCCCTTTATTTTGACAGGCTCATTGATTTCTAATTAACCCATATCCCTAATTCCATCTCAGCCTCAGCTTCCTAAGAACCTAACATGCAACAAGCTCACTCCAAAGCTACTGAGTTTCTCACTTAATTAAGAAGGAAAATAAGGCAAATCATACACTTACAAAACTATATTGTTTCAAAAGAAGGTGACAGATGAACATAGGCTGCTCCAGCTAATGACAATTTTGCTTTGGCAATTGGTTTGCTTTGGCAATTTTGCTTTGGCAACTGTTCTTTGCACTGAGGGGTAAATTTTCTGAGATGCACTGTTTTCAGAAGAAAGAGGTTTGATTCTGTATTAGTTTGTGAGGGCTAATCTGCAGATTAGGTGGCTTAAAACAATAGAAATTTATTCTCCCACCACTATGGGGGCTAGAAGTCTAACACTGAACTATTGGCAGGACTAGGCTCTCTCCCCTGGCTTCTGTGTTTTTTGGTGATAGTGTGTTCCTTAAAAAGCATCTTATAAAATTACAGTCTCTGTGACTGATGCCACATGGCCATCACTCTTCTATGTCTGTCTTCATATGAACTTCTCCTCTGTGTGTGTCTATCTCTATGACTTCTCTTATTATAAGGACATCAACCATTTGGACAAAGGACCCAACTTACACCATTATAACCTCGTCTTAACTTACATCTTACATCTCTAAAGATCCTATTTTCAAATAAGATCACATTTCCATGCATCAAGGGCTAGAACTTCAACACACCTTTATAGGGAGATGATTCTATCCAGATAGATTCTGTCCTAGACAAGACCTCTTGAAAGTCTGAACTTTAATGCTGACCTATAATAGTGTCAATGAGTATCATAGTAACAGGAATGATCCTGCCCTCATCACTCAACTGCTTTGACTTCCATGAAGTTGATTCCAAGCAGCAGAAGGTTGAGGGACTATAGAGAAGAGTCATAGAGGGACTGAGGAAATTTGAGACGTGAGAACAGGTGTAAGGTTGTGTGGCCTCTGGAGAGAGAAGAGGAACTACTGCAGATGAGTAGGCATATGTTTGGGACAGAGAAAAATAATAATTATTGCAGGCTCCATGCACATAGCATAACTCTGATGAGGCTCAGCAGTGAGCTGAGCTTATTACTCAAGGGCTTTGGCTGAGTGAGGGCTCTGAGTGGAGAGGCACTGTGATGATGAATCCCACTGTACAAGGTAATGCCTCTACTGTGCCAGGGGCCATAGCTCCAGGAGCAGTTCTGGAACAATCCTTGTGTTAGAAGAGGGTTAGGGGCAGAAGACAACATGTAAGAAAACAGATGCAGCCCTCTAATCAAAGGCAGACACATATGGATAGCTATATTCTTATAAAAGTATATTTGGATAAATTTAATCCAAAATATTTTTCTTTAACCAAAGCAGTCTTTGCCAATAGTCCCTAACTTATGAGGGTTTGACTTAGGATTTTTTACTTCAGAATAGTGTGAAAACAATATGTATCCAGTGAAACTGTACTTTGAATTTGGATCTTTTTCTGGGATACTGATAATGTGAAATGAATCTCTTTTGAGATGCTGGGCAGCGGCAGCAAATTGAAGCTTCTAGTGGACTCCTGATCACCAGGGGAGACAATGGAGACTACAATGCACTGTGTTGCAAAGCTGTGATGTTTAGTAGGTTAGGTGGATTCAGTCCATTTTCAACTCATGATATTTGCTATTTACAATGGGCTTATTGAGACATGGCCCCATTGAAAGCCAAGGAGCATCTATATATGATAAAATTAAGTAGCTGTTAAAGGTTTTGAAGTAAATCACTGTTACAAGGCTGTGGTTTGTCCAAGCTGAAAAACTATTCCTGATAAAATAGATGAGCTATAAAAGCAATTAAGAAGGTGCTCTCAGTTGCATAAAAATGCTGATTCCTGTGTTATACATATAATTTTAATAGATTATTTGTGGATGAAAAAGAGCATAAAATATTTGTAGAAACTTGTCTCTTTTTTCAGAAAGATCTGTGGCTCATTAGAATTTCTATTTTGTTTTGCTCCCTGACCTCTCAGTTGGTTTATAAGCTATTAAATCATGTTGAAATAATTTGGGGTGGAGAATTTGTTTTGCATAAGAGCACCAAACGTGGTATTGAAATTCATTAAAGTTATTAGGCAATTTAATACAATGACATTGTTTTCTTTAGTGGCCAATAGCTCTGTGTAAAACAAAGCTCTTGCCTCCTATTCAGCATTTCAGAATACATCAGTGATGCATTATTAATGAATCTAGGATGTCCTTATGTTTAGACTTGGTTAAATTAGGAAAGGAAAGGGTAGTCATGTAGGCAAAATTTAGTAAAAGTGTACGTACAATTAAATTGTAGATGGTTGGCCTAATGTGAAAGGTAGACTGAGTCTATGCTTGATTGTTTTTGCCTGCAATGTAGAAGATAATCAATCAAAAAAATTTTGTACAGAACATCCTAATTTTACTACCATTTTTGTTTAATATTTTCTGGAGAAAATAAAATTTCATTTGAGTTTTAAGGAGGTAAGTATAAGAAGTAATCATGATTTGGCTGAGACAGAAATTTCAGTTAAACTCAACCAAATGTTTAAATGGAATGTCTCCCTCATTTTATATAAAATGATATGAAAAACGCAATAATTAGAAAGAAGTTGCAACTAATTAGAATATGTTGTAGCACATAAATCACTGTATACACAGTTTTGTATTATAGTACTTCCAAGTGTTAACAGACAGCAAGATGTATTTTAAAAAAGATCTCTTAGACATCTTCCTTGAGGGTCTAAGTTGGACTGAAGAGACATGAAGATAGGAGAGGCTCAACTGTGCCATCAAAATGTAGGTGATGAGTTCTGTGATTACAGAGTAGTAATTCTGGGCCTATTTCAGCCATTATCAAAACCTGTCATAAATCACATATTGACTCATCAACGAATTTGAAATGCAATTTGGAAGGAAGAAAGATGAATCAGAACTAAAAATTGATTCAGGAATTCTGCCTCACACAGAGAAACATCTGGGGTTGGAGTAGTGATGGCTTTTGTGAAACCTACCTGAATAAATATTAAATACAATTTGATATCTAGGCTTGTCATAGAAATAGGAGAGAATTGTGGTTACTTTTCATTAATAATAAAGTATAGAAGGACTGGATGGGTCACGTTTTTCCTCATCTGACTGAGGAGGAAAAACAGCCAATATGGAAGAGGTACAAGCAATTAAGAAATGGTGGGCATGCCCAGTGCTATTGGGAATGAAGAGAGTATATGTACAGACACCATCCTACCACTCTGGAACTGGACAAGACCACTAAGATCCTTTTGAGCTGTGACCCTCCAATTCTTACAATGGAGTTTTATGGTTCTTAGGTGGTTCCTTAGAGATAGCCATAGGAATAAAGGAGTGGCCTAATGGGTGGGCTCTGGGCACTCAACACTCTCTGCAAACATAGACACACATATGATTAATAAATTTCAGCCCTACAAGAGATTTTGTATAAAAAAGACTCCACTATATGTCATAAAAATGTTAGATCATTGTAGTTGTACTCCTCTCCCAATCCTTCACCCCTCCCCAGTATTATTATTATTGCAGTTATGGGAAGAAATAAAGATATACTTTGGCACATATTTCAGGGGTCTCTATTACCTGCATTACCATGCAGGTAAGTAGATTCATCTATTCCGTTAGCATCTATGCAGCTCCAGCATGCCAGATTTGGTTTTTAAAGAGATACTAGGGAAGAATTCATGAACCCAGTTTGGGCTTCTTAAGGAGTGAGTTTCTCTCATTCTTAGCATCATGCCTGGTATGATGAATGCTCAAAAGCTACTATCATGCATTTTCAACAAATACTTAAAGAACACCTACTAAGTGCAGCTGAAGTGCTGTCATTATTCCAGAGTGGATAGAATAAGCCACATGGCCACCTGAAATTGGACACTGATTTATCTCTTGGTTGGAATGAAATGGTTTGATAGCTGTTCACACTTAACAACTTTTTAATATGCTTGGTATGCCTTCCAAATAGAATTATCAAGAAATGACAAAACTCCCTTTACCATCCACACTATAGAACTATATTTGAACATCTGAATAACAAAAGTTAATCATTTGCAATCTTATTTCAAGAGATAATTGTTGCGTTCCAAAAATGTGGTTGAGGGGGATAACTCTAAGAGAGACAAAGAACAGTCCTTTTGGGAACTGATGACTTGGGCTCTTCAGAGGCAGAGAAAAAGTATATCTTCCAGTTGGATCTCCTGTCCTTTGCCTGTTAGAGAGAGGGCATTGATACTCGCAGAGGGAACTATAGCTGGCTCAGTGCCAAAGCAGAGATGGGTTTGTGGCCACATCATAACATTGACCTTGGACTGACAAGCTCCAGAACATTTTGGTTTTTCCAGAATTCTAATTCTTTGATCCTCAAGATCAAAACCCTAAGGCACAGCTAAAGTTCTGGAGGTCCATGCTGGAGGGAGTTGACTTAACTTCCTGGTTTTTGAGAGTCTTTCCACTGCATATTGACCAAGAGGGGAATCAAGTTTCTCTTAATGTCTCTCTGACATAAACTTCTGTTTAACTGGGATGTTGGATGGTGATCAACTCATCTGAGCTTCCCTAGGATTTCCCAGTTTTAGCAATGAAAATTTTGTGTCCTGGAAATCCATTAATTCCTAGGCAAACTGGAACAAATAGCCATCTTAGAGACATAAAAGCCAAGCAAATAGACTAGGTATTCCAGTTACAGACTGTTTTGTGACAAATTATTACGACAGTTGGTGAGTTAAAACAACTACTACTTAGTTTGCTCACCATTCTGCATTCTGAGTGTTTGTGTAGCCGCATTCAGCCAGGGAATTGGCTGGAGGCTGGGACATCTGGGTCTCTCCCCTTCTTCAAATCTCTCCCTTTCTTCAAGTAAAGTAACCTCTGCCTCTCCCTTCCCATGTAGCCTCTCCATAGATCC
>NW_026000153.1:14502865-14524365 GCF_001458135.2 Marmota marmota marmota | reverse complement strand
CCCCCCCCCCCCCCCAAATAGCAGGGTAGCTGCATTTCCTATGTGGTGGCACAGGGTTCCCCAGAGTGCATAACTTGCCTGGCTTCTCAAGACTCAAGCCTGGAATTGGCATAGAGTCCCTTGTACCACATCTTATTGGTTAAAACTGGCTATAAGCATCTTTTTAGAATGAAGGAGACTACAGACTGCCCCATAGTGAATACTAGGGGGCAGTTCACTGGGAGTTACCAAAATAACAGTGTTCTTCAGAGAAGCAGCAGGACACTCACTGGAATTCACTTTCCCTTGACCACCTCTGGTCTCTACTGGGCCCACCTGTGTTCCTCTCCTCACACTCAAAGCAAGAACTAAATAAACCTATAGTCTGAGGTATATTGGTCAAAGCCTTCAAGAGCTCTAAGTATGTTAGGACAAGTTTATCTCTATCTTTTTTTTTTTTTTTTGCTTTCAGCGTGGCCTACAGAGCCCTGCAAAGTTAAAGTTGCCAGAGGGTTTGTAAGGAAGCAACAAGTTAGGGAGCCTGGGTTGGCCTGAGGCTATGAAGGACTTGATTATTCCTCTCACCTTCTTGGGGAGGGAGTGTGCCAGGTTTTCTGCACAGCACAGAAATTTCAGAGATGGGCAGGGCATAGCATCAGCCTGTAGGAGCTGACCCTTCTCAACATGACGTCCCCACCCATCAAGTCTTAAAATTAAACAAGTGCCACTTATGGTCACTCCCCCTTTCCTGTCAACTGCAGTATTACGACCCTGCAGTGACTTGGTTGTTTTCCAGTCAGTCCTCCATCACTGGGTTGTAAGCCAACTGCGGGCAGAGAGGCATCCAGTCCTTCTCAAACTCCCAGGGTGGATGAGGTGGGTGCCTTCTGGCCAGGTCCTTGAGCTGCTTCAGGGCCCTGGGGATGCTGCGTGGCTTGCATCCCTTTCACCTCCTGACCCCCTCTTCCATCATCGTGATATCCTCTGGACATTTTGACTTCTTCCCTTTCTTTCTCTGGTCCCGCCCCTCCCCGCACGGTGTCACCACCAGTCCCGGTGCGTCCCGCCTCCGCACTGTGGCTTTAAGCGGGTCCCACCGCAGCACCCCTCCCTCATCCAGCTCTCGCTTGGCTGCTCCTCACCGCCTCTTCTGCTCCTCCTCCTCCCTGCTCCTCCTCCTCCCGCTCCTCCGCGCCGCCGCCAGCCGTGCTGCGCGCTCAGCTGCTCTCAGCTCCCGGGACCCGCAGCCATGGCCGACATCAAGACTGGCATCTTCGCCAAGAACGTCCAGAAGCGACTCAACCGCGCACAGGAAAAGGTCAGCAGAGGGCGGCGGGAGGCCAGGGCAGGTGTTGCGAGGTGGGGGCGAACTGTAGGTCACTGGCTGCGGCTGCCGGGCCAGATCCTCCGGATGCGGCGCGTTACGGAGCCGGGCTGGGGCCAGGCGACGCGGACACTCGACCCGGCAGCGGGAGCATCAGGGACCCACAGACCCTGGTCCCAGAGGCACCAGGTTGTGCCTGGCCTCCGGAGCCCGCCCGGGGTCGCCGATTCCCTTCTTTCTTGGGCCCGGCGCCGGTGACCAGCTGTCGCAGGTGCTGTGGCTCTCTGCACCCGAGAAGAGCACATCTCCCAGAGCTTTGCATCTTCCCGAGCTTTGTATCTCTCCAGGAGCTTGCATCTCCCTCAGCTAGCATCTCCTGGCGCCGGCTTCCAGCTCGCCCGCAGGCAGCTAGCTGGGACGCGGGCCGCAGATGGGGCGGGAGATTGCGGCAGCCTTCAGTCCTCTGGGGGGATTTCGTGGCTACTTGAGTGCGGTAGAAACGAACGACCTAGCAGAGAAGCTCCCCCCCCAAATCTCTGGACCAATAAGACTGGATCGCAAACAACTAGCACCTTTGTAGAGTGCTCTCCTGGGAACCCTGGAGTTCAAAACAGAACACACTTTTCCCCTTTTCATGTATATTTGTATTCTTTTTGACGCCAATGTCCTTCCCTGGAAGGTCAAAAATAAATACGACCTGAACCCAAACAGTTCTTCTCAGAGCATTTTTGCACAAACGGGATGTTTTATTGCATTAAAATATGTATATAGATTATACGGGTTGGGATCCATGTTTTTTTCCAAACCCCCTTAGTAAATTGGCCATGGTAATTCATTTCTCCCTCCAGGATATACATACACAAGGGAAACCCAGGTACATAGCAAGCAAGTGCAGCCCCGAGCAGTTGGGGGGAGGGGGGTATGGGATGGATACTGGGCTTGCCTGGCTTTCCTGCTGACTGTTGTATCTGACAGCTCTAAGGTCTTCATTGGTGTCCTGAGCAAGGGACATTTTTTTTTTTTTAATTGTAGCTTGAGCATTGTACTTGAAAATGAATACTGGCTAACAAACCTCATGATTGGGATCAAGTTGAATTGTATTCTCTTTCATGTGGTAGTGTTTTCTGTTCCTGGGATATAGGGTGTTTGGCATTTTCCTGGGAGTCACATATGTGGTGTTACTCATTAGGACAGTGGATTTCTCTCTTCAGACCCACGCTCAGGCTGCTCCCCAGTTCTAGCCTTCCCCAAGGAGCTGAGCAGAAGGGGCACTGATCCCTTTGCCAGCACAGGCAGAGAGGCTTGGTGGCTGCTGCTAGTCCCTCCCTCTCTGCACACATGCACACTCTCAATGCAGTAAGAGGATTGTATTTCTTTTAATATCTACCCTAGCTCATCCTGAACCCGGGGATCCTCCTCCTGCTGCTCCCTCAGCGGCTGAATTAGCAAGACTTCCTGTCCCTTTCTAGTCCCTGGTTTCATGTTCAGAAAACAGCCACAGATCTATCTGCAGGTTTTGAGATTTGGATCAGATTTCTTCACCAGTTTTCAATACTTCATTTCATCTACTTGTAGTTATCTCTCCTACCCAAGTAATTACTTGACTCTTTGGTTTGAAGCTTTTCACTGAATCCACTTTCCATCTGTGAAGGAATTTAGTGATATGGTTTGCCTTTTCACATATTAAATTATTTCTTAATCTAGGTCACCAGCTGTTAATATGCCCAAAATAAATGAAAAGAAAATGTAATCTCTCTTACAGAGCATTCACGCCTGTATGAATTGTTGAAAACTCACTTTTTCCCTTTTTGTCATGATGAAGCTTGTGTGTATTAGATTGCAGTTGTGGATTGTGTTCATTCTCCTGTGAGAGTGAGGGTTTAACAAACCTCTTGTGGGGCCCAAAGTGTCCTTTTTTTTTTTTTTTTCCTGGGGATGGCTATTGATGAAATATGCCTGTTGCATCTAGGATGTTAAGACACCAAGAGGCTGTCTGCCCTGGGTAAATTCATGCCTTTTTGATCCTGTGTAACACTGGGACATGGTTAGCACAAAGGGAAAAGAGCAACCCAGCAAAGCTGAGATGGAAGTTGCTAGAGAATGGACAGTACAGTGTGATGCTGTTGGGGCTTCATGAGACATCTCCCCTCTTTGCTTTTCCAGACTCTTCTCCAATGAACTCTTTGTTTCAGTAACCATATGACACATATGTTCTTGAGACCTTGTGCTTCTTAGTTTTATAGGCATATTTTCCTAAAAAGTCTACTTCTTTGACTTTCTTATCACCTCTGCTCCACCTAACAGTTTGCATACATCCAAACGCACTACTGAAATTATCCGTAGAGGTGACTTATAGCTTTTTGTGAATTTAAAATACATTTTTTTTCTTATCAGAAGTCAAAAAAGGCTCATTGGGGAAAGAATGAAATATCATATAACCAGAAGAAATCACCCCAAAAAGAATCTCTTAATTCTACCTCCCAGAGACTTCACTATCATTTAATGTTTATCCCAGTAGATTTTACATGTGTGTATGTAAATATTGATACAACTAAAACATACATATACTATATGGTTTGATAACCTGTTTACTTCTTTAGTAATCATGAATAGTCTTCTATAAATGCATATCTTTTACCTCAAAATTATAAATGACTGAATTGTATTGGAATGTATGGATTTTAATGAAAACCCTATATTTTTTGGATATCAATTTTCTAATGTTTATGTATGTAAACGTAAGTCAGTTAGCAAACTCATAAGGAGAAGTTCTGCATACACCCATAATTTTCTCCTTAGATAAATTTCTAGAAGGAGAATTTTTGAGTCAAAGTTATGCTTATTTTTGTTACAGCTTGATTGCCTTCCAGAAAGGTGGTACAAATTTCCATTCTCATCAGCAGTCCATGAGACATTTGCCAACTCTGGATAATAAAATTTAAAATAACTCTTTAGGTTTGTCATTGGAAAAAAACGAGTTCCTCATTCATTTCATTTACTATTTGGAAATTGAAACTTATTTTGCATTCCTATGTTTTTAATTCATGAATCATGTGTTCATATTTTGCCCCTATCAGCATCTCCATCTTGTTATTTGTAAGAGCAAAAAATATATGAATCCTAAAGGTTGCAAACACATTTTCTTCCTTTCCTATTTTTCTAATGATTTTTTTTCCTAAAGAGAATAGTTATGCTTTATGTATATCTGCTTAAATGTACTGATTGTTTTGTATGGTTCCTTGTTTGGTAGTTGCATAAAGTCAGGATCCTGCCACTTGGAAATGTCAACCCAACATGGCTTGGAGAAAAATGGAATTTAATTGTGAATAATAAGGTTAGCTAATAACTTATATTAGGTTCTTGTACATATAAATTTAAGTATGTTTTTAATGTATTAATATATATCTGAATTAAACTGTGTACCTATCCTTACACATAAATAAATACATGCATATATATGTGCTTATTATATATATATATATATATATATATATATATATATATATATATATATATNAATTCTCAAAACAACTGCCATATATATATATATATATATATATATATATATATATATACACATATATATAAAGGTATTGGTATTGTGTTCATCTACAAATTTGTAGATGAACACATATATTTGTAGATGAATATATATATATATATATATTTGTAGATGAACACAATACCAATACCTTTATTTATTTTTATGAGGTGCTGATGGAACCCAGTGCCTCACACATGCTAGGCAAGTGCTCTATAACTGAGCCAAACCCTAGCCCCTTTATTTTATTGTTTGTATTTTCCTCTCTTCTACTGATTTGTTTCTATTTCTCTATTTTATTTTGTGTTTCTGTAAAATGTATTGAACTTTTATCCACCAACCCTGCTTCTCCTATTCTTGTCCTTGTACGTTCAAACATTTTTAAAATTTTCTTTTTTCTGTCATTTTAGTTAGGCTTTGGGAGGAGATGGAAATAAGCACATACAATTAGTTGTCCTGTTTAACCAGAAGCCTTTTTATTTAAATATTTGATCCTTCTGGATTCATTTTTCTACCATCTTTCTCTATTTGTGAAAAACTAGTGACATTTATTTGGTCTTAACTCTCTTTGACCTTGATGCAATATTTAAATCAGCGAAGCACTACATTTAAACATTTTTAAACATGATTTGAGTGAGCAGGATAACTTAGATATGTTATAATACCAACCTCTTTAGTATTATTATTTTTTTTTACAGTAAGGGTGTTAGACTATTTAAATTTTAAGGACCTGTCCAGTTTGATATGCTGTGTGTCATTTTATCTGTCCCAAATGATTATTACATAATCATCTTAGTTACCATTTTTTTCCATGCAATACATCTCCCAGTTAAATCATAGTTGCTTGAAGACAGAACCAAATGCATCGTGAGTCCTATGCACTCAGTGATGATTTAGTGATTTGATTTTCTATGTTCTTGCTTCTTTACGTCCTACTCCTGCAAACACATAGTATTGAAGAATCCTTCCACATTATTCTTTCTCTGACTTTTGTGAAGTTATGATGAGGGTTTTACTGTGTGGAACTGTCATTTTTGTAAGTGAATCAAATATTGTCAAAATCATGTTGTTTAACTCCATATTGATCTGGTAAGATAGCAAGAAAAATAATGTCTCTTTCTGCATGCTTACTTATGTGACATTATAGTTTTTTGGGAAATGTTGCTTTGTTGATGCCCATGTTTAGGTTTATTCTCAAAGAGAAACATGTGGATGGTGCATGTGTGTGCGTGCACACATGCATGTATGTATGTTTGTATGTAAATACAATAGGAGGAAGATGACCCTCTTCTGCCTAGAAGATTTCTCTGTGAACCTGTCTGTAGAAGAGTAGCTTATATGACTTCATTTACATCTGAGGGCACTTTGGAGACTGAACCCTTTTAAGATCTTCTGAAGACATTTTTTTTTTTTTGTAGTCTACTTCTCATTTCATAAAACGTATACCTTCTTCTGAGGTCTGAATGTGTTTCCCAAAGCATAACGGAAACTTAATCCCCTTGCAACAGTGTTGGGAGGTGGAGCCTAATAGGAGGTGTTTATGTTCTCAGGGCTCTACCCTCATGAATGTATCAATGCTGATTATAAAAAGGCTTGAGGTTGCCAGTTCTTTTGCTTTCTCTTGTCTTTCCATCTTCTGCCATAGAATGATGTAGCATAAAGGCTATATGGTCATGTGATGACACCTTGATGGAGGACTCCCCAGACTCCAGAATTGTAAGAAGTAAATCTCTGTTCTTTATAAATTACCCATATGCAGGTACTTTATTGTAGCTGCACAAATTGGACTAAGATACCATCTTTTTAATAATTTTCTCTGTTTTTAGAGACTGTCAAAATTAAAAGTAATTGTTAGGAAGACATATGTCAGGGTAAGGTTTTCTTCTTCCGTTGTTCCTTCACATAACTGGACATATACCAATGCATCCTTCTTTCTCTGGACTGAGTACACTAGGGAATCAGCACTATAGGAACTCAGCTTTTAATATTAGCAAAAGACTCTATTTTCCTTTATATGACATATATGATATGTGTGTAGGTTCCATGTCACATTTTAAAAATAAACTTTTCTATGGACCAATACAACTAATTACAAAAGCTGATATTCTTATATAAGCAATATGGCCCACTTGGGGTATAAAATTAGGTCCCATTTTTAAATATTCAAATTAAATGACTTCTCCAACTCATCCTATTATTATAAGAATCTTGTACTCCTTCCTAGGGTCCCTTGTGATAAGTCCAGAAATACAGGGAATTTTTCCTCTTTGCAGTAGTCAGTGGTTTTTACTCTAGCCTCATGAATTTCAGTTCTACAAAGGAATCCAGGACTTAAGTGTCATTCTTGTCCTCAGATGATCACTGCAGTGAACAGAGACAAAGAGCCCTTAATGGTGGATCTGAGGGTGCTGTCAGGGCCAGGAGCCTTTCTCACCAGGGTCATACCTACTCCAGTATGCCTGAGCTCCAAATGTGTGAATTCTATCAATGACTGGTCTTATTTTCCACTTCACTTTGTACATATACACATATAGCTTCTCCCTCCTATAAGATTTGCCCATAGTCCCAGGGTTCCTTCATTAGACAATATTTAAAATCAGTATACACACTGTGCCTGGAATTATCTATTCCATTCCATTCCATTCCATTTTTCCACTTTTAAGAAAATTCTTTTGGGGATATACAAAATTGATTTTAAGACTTTGATTTGAAAACACTGCCTTAGAGGACCTATGATATGTTTTCTTATAACTTGACTTTGGGCTACTTCAGTCCATCAAAGGGTGTGGGTGAGTGTGTGTATGTGTGTGTGTGTGTGTGTGTGTCTGCATATATTTACCTTTACACATATGTTAAATTTTAAACAAAATTTTAAAATTTTAAAGGTGTGACACAACTTGGGAGGGAATGAGAAGGGAAAGAATGTTTTTAAAATGACATATTGTTCTTACATTTTATAGTCTGGAAACTTGCATCTTTCTGTTTAAACACAATTTTATTTTATTTTTTTTTTTAGCCTTTTACAGTAGGAGCTATCTGAGTAGAACTCCTGAGGAAATATGTGGGCCAATGGACTTCTGTGAAAGATATAAAAGGTGCAAAGAGTCCTTGAGTTACAGATAGAATATCTAGATGTTCTCAATAATGGCTAGCATACATAATGAAAATGCTATCATTACAGAGTTCAAGGGACTTATCCATTAAGGATATAACAAAGCTCTATACAGCATCATGTGCTATTAAAGTGATATATGGTTATTATTTCCTAAGATTACAACCATGAGTGACTTTCAGCATGGGAATGCTGAGATGCCATTCTTATTGATTCAAATTCTAAATTTAAGTATTCTGTTTGGTTACAATTGTACTTCCTTAACACACTGAGCAGATCCTTTATTTGGAGTGACGTATAAAGCTATGGATAGGGTCTTAGTTTTAAAGTAGTTGTTATGTCATGGTCATATTATTGATTTTGAAGCTATTTAGAGCAGATGTACAAAACACAGTAAACAACTATTTTGGTATTTTCATCTTACTCTGATTCAGTTATTTGGTTGAAAGCTTAGTTCATGACTGGGAAGAACTTGAACATATAGTAATTGGACATATTAATAAGCATATATGTGTTTTTCCCCTGTCTTAAAGTGCTTATAATGATTTAGTAACATATTCATGGACCCAGGCATAAATGGACTTTTGTCATGGCACCTAAACTTTGTTGAATAACAGATGATAAATTTATATACTCTTAATCGTTAACTATTCTATTGTCAAGTCAGTGTGATAGAATGAGTTCATTCATTTAGAGACATTTATTGAGAATCTAATTTGTGAAATGCACGTGCTAGATCCAGATATACCTCATTTTATTGCACTTCAGAGATACTGTGAATTTTACAAATTCAAGGTTGCGGTAACCCTATATTAAGCAATCACCACCATTTTTTTTTTCCAACAGCTCAGATGATTGCTAGCATTTTTTTAATCAACAAAGCATTTTTAAATGAAGTCACTCATGTACATTAAATTTTTATATACAATGCTACTACACAACTAGTTGAGTACAGCATAGTGTAAACACAATTATTCTATTCACTAGAAGACAAAAATTCATGTCACTTGCTTTATTGTGATATTCATATTATTGTGGAGGTCTGGAGCCAAACCTATACTATCTCCAAACTATGCATATATCATTAAATAGCAGTCAACAAAGCTGTCCTAGTTGCACATAGAGACCTGAAAGAGTTGGTAGAGTCATAAATATATACACACACTAGAAACTACATAGTTATTCATTAAAAATCATAATTTAAAATTATGATTACAGTTTGGGATGTAACCAGGGAATTGACCTAGAATGAGAGGATTAGATAGCCTTCCCTGAAGAAGGTAGAATTTTTTTCCCCTCCACATTTTTTATTGGTGTATTATATTTGTATATAGTGGTAGGATTTGTTGTTGTATATAAGTACATTCACATGATATAACAATACAATTTCACCAATATCTCTCCCATCCTCTCCTCCCTTCCCTCTCCCTTTCTTATTCTACTGATCTCCCTTTGCTTTTCATATGATCACCTCTCCACCTTTCTTTTCCATTTTCCCCCTCTAGCTTCTGCATGTGAGAGAAAACATACCACCAACCTTGACCTTCTAAGTCTGGCTTATTTTGCTTAACATAAAGGTCTCAAGTTTCATCCATTTTCCTGAAAATGACTAATTTCATTATTTTTTTTAGCAGCTGAATAAAACTCCTTTGTGTATATAGACCACATTTAAAAAAAATCTATTCATCCATAGCCTGTTCCCATAGTTGGGTTACTATGAATTGTGCAGCTATAACCATGGATATGCATGTATTTCTATAGTATGATGACTTTAATTCATCAGGAAAAATACTGAGGAGTGGTATAGCTAGGTCATACAATGGTTCCTTGCTTAGTCTTTTGAGGAGTTTCCATACTGACTTCCATAGTGGTTGTACTAATTTACCATTCCACAGACAGTATAAAATTGTTCCCTTTTCTCCACATCCACTCCAGCATTTATTATTACCCTAATGGCTGCCATTCTGACTGGTGTGAAATGATATTTCAGTGTAGTTTTGATTTGAATTTTCCTAATTATTAATAATATTGAATAAGTTTTCTTTATTTGTTGGCCATTTGTATTTCTTCTTTTGAGAAGTGTCTGTTTAGTTCATTTCCCATTTATAAAATTGGGTTATTTGATTTTTGGTGTAAAGTTTTCTGAGCTCTTTATATATTCCAGATATTAATTCTCCCTCAGAAGGTAGATGTTCTCTCATTCTCTAGGTTCTGTATTAACATTCTTAATTATTTTCTTTGCTGTGCAGAAGTTTTAAAATTTGATGCCATCCCATTTATTAACTTTTGCTATTATTTCCTGAATTTTAGGGATACTATTGAGAAAGTCATTGCCTATGCCTATATACTGAACTGCTAACCCTACATTATAAGAAGGTAGATTTTAAACTAAGATCCTAAGGATGAACCGAAGCCATCAGACAAATGGGGGTTAGTATAGGGTAAATATGGGAGTCATAAAGCCCTCCATACCTTGGCTCTTTGCTCATATTCATTGAGCATAAACAAGAACTATAGTGTAGAATATAGAATGGACTGTAAATATCAGCCTAATAAGTAATATCTTCTACCACTCAGATATTTAACTAGGCAAAGGGGACCCTAATCAGTATAATCTCACTGTAGTAGCAATCTCTCTTTAGTGTGATCCGATTTTACATGCCAAAGGGTCTTTCTGGAGCATAGATACCCCTTGATATAGAGCCAGGACACTAGTTCAGAAATGACTCACCCTCTGAATTGCTATTCATACAAAGACTGCTTTGTACAATAGCAGTAAAGTCCAACCCAGCATGCTTTCAAGGATTTGTTGAGAGTAGGGTCTCTTATTTTAACCATCAGAAGGCCAAAACAAAAGTGAAATACTTATCAAGTCATTTAATGTCATAGTTCTAGAAAGGTTATTCTGCCTTCAAAATATTTGATTGCATTTGGATTGTATGTGGATTCTTCACATTTAATTAACTGTCTATATTTATACGTGAATATATAATATGCATCTCTCTGGGTTTGTTCCCTAGTTAGATACCAACTTATATTTTCCTCTTATAGAATTTAATTATATTTTTTAATGAATAGCTATGTAGTTTCTAGGGGTACAAAGATGTAAAGATATATATTTCTATGAACCCTTGCTGGCAGAGAATGTACACACACACATACAATTAATGGGTATGTACCTAATAGAAGGGGGATATTAAGGCTGGTGACAACCTGATTTACTATGGGGATTTCATTGATAATTTTGTAAGCAGTGGTCTTGGACTTAGGAATAATCAGCTTGCTTAGAGGACATTTTTTCAGTTTTTATTTGTTTAATGTTTTTATTGGTGCATTATAATTATGCATGTGAGATTAACTGTGACATATTCATATATTCACATAAAATAATTTGATTGATTTCATTCCCCAATACCTTCCCTTTCACTCCCCTCCACCCTCCCCTGATCCCCTTTCTCTATTCTACTGGTTATTAGGAAGGAATCTTAAATTTGGGAAGAGATTCTTTGTAGCAGACAGTTTTCTCTGCTACCTAATAGTGGTTGCAAACTCTTAAATAGTGTAAATGGTCTAAGCCTTAGAAGGATCTTCCAATTCATGGTAGCACAACGTAGGAGATTGGAACCTTTCACCATCTATGATTTCTTAGTATTTGAGACATCTGTACACAAAATCCTGCCTCTTTAACCTACAGATTTCTATAGTACAATGTCTTCTTCTTGCCTGTTCAGCTTTTTCTCTGTTCAGTGAGCTCTTCTGTAAATCATTTCCCCTAGGAAAATGATTTCTGAACTTTTCTTTCTACCACTTCACAAAATGCTTCTGTCTGTGGGGACCACTATCATTCTTGAATTATGGGTTAGGACATATGTCCTTCAATGTCGGGCTCCCCTGAGGATCTGCATTGACTCATAGTCACTCCTGTTAAGCATAGAGAAGGAATCTAGAAAGCAAGTTCTTCTAGGGCAGTGTGGTCAGAAACACTTGGGAAGGGGACAAATTAAAAGTGCAGATTCTTGGGCCGAGTTGAGTTACTGATTTAGCAAATGATAATCTTTTTAGTGAAAGATTTGAGCATCTACATTTTTAAGTTCTTTAGGTGGACACTGCTTTAGAGAAGGGGCCTTTAGTTGAGATTTTGTGGTGGTTATAAGCTTATAGGACCACTTCAGTGTTATGATATGAAGAGTAAATTTACCTCTGAAGTAGTGAGAGAGAATGATAAAAAGGAGTATGCTATAGGATGTTTAAAAAATGCCTTTATGCTTAAAAGAGCCTACCCTAAATTTCAAAGAAATCAATCTATTTTCTGGAAGTCGGATTGGAAATGTTTCATCAAGAGCCAAATGGCTCTCTTATTAGGAATGTTACTATGTAGCATGGAAAGTTGAATCTTGTGGAAAATTGGATTCTGTGTAATCTGATTCTGTAAAAGCCATTATATTTTTAAAACAATGCTGGTTAATGCAACAACTATAAAAAGTGCAGTGAAATGAAAACTAGGCTTAAGGCGCTTAGGTTATAGCTCAGTGGTACAGGGCTTGCCTCACACATGTGAGGCGCTGAGTTCGATCCTCAGCACCATATAAAAATAAATAAATAAAGTAAAGATATTTTGTCCATCTTAAAAAAAATCTTAAAAAAACACTAGGCTTAAAAACCTGTTGCATATTTTTGGTAGAGACAGGAGGAAATGGGGTGAGTTTGAGGGACTTATTTATAATTACATTGACCTTACATGTTTTATTATGGGATGAGGCACAATTAGACTGCTTAAAGTTCCTGGTAGGGAGAGTGGTCAAAACTCAGAGGCGAAATTCGGGTCCACTGTGAAGGAATACCATTTTCTAGGAACTCAAATTTTCTTTTTTTTTCTCTTTTTAGTATTTTATTGATGGTTTATGTGTCTATATTTACAACAGATATTTCCTTATAGTTTTTTTTTATGATGTCTTTGTTGGTTTTTGAATCAAGGTAACAGTGGCCTCATAGACTGAATGGGGAAGTGATTCCTATTCTTCTAGTTTTTGGAATAGTTTGATATTAATTCTTTAAATGTTGAGAGAATTTACAAGTGAGGCAATCTAGGAAAGGTTTTTATTTGTGGATAAAAAATTTAATTGTTAACAAAGTTTTGTTACTTGTTTTAGGTCTATTTCAATTTTCTAATTTTTTTTTCAGTCAGATTTGGTAGTTTGTGTGTTTTCCATTTCACCTAGTATTTATCCATTTTTTTAGCATATAATTATTTATGATATTTCTTTTTATTCTGTAAGGTCTGCTGTACCATTCCAAATTTTAATAATTTCAGTCTTCTTTTTTTTTCAGTTCTTGGTCAGTGTATCTAAACATTTGTCACTTTGTTAATTTCCTCAATGAGCCAACTTTTGGTTTCATTGATTTTATGTATTGTTTTTGTATTATCTATTCCATTTATTTCCAGTATCATCTTTATTATTTCCGTACTTCTGTTCATTTTGGAATAAATTTGTATTTAGTTTAACATGGAAGGTTAGATTATTTGACAGCTTTCTTCTGTCAATATAGGTGCTTATAGCTGTAAATTTCCTGTTAAGCACAACTTTGACTATATCCTGTAAGTGTTGGTATGCTGTATATTCATTTTTATTTATGCCAAAGCATGTTGTCATTTCTTTTGTGATTTATTCTTTGGTCCATTGTTTAGGAATTTGATGTTTCATTTCCATAAATTTGTTAATTTTCCAAATTCTCTTCATAATTTCTAATTTCATCCAGTTGTAGTTGGAGAATGTACTTCATGTGATTTCAATTTGTTAAAATTTATCGAGGCTTGTTTTATAGTCTAACATATAATATATCCTGCAGAAAGTTTCATGTATACTTGAAGAATTGCATTCTTCTGTCAGTGGTTGGATCATTCTGTAGATGTGTTCCAGGACTAGTTGGTGTATAATGTTCACATCTTTCTAGTCAGTCTTTTGTCTCGTTCTATTATCAGAAGTAAGGTATTGGAATTGTCTTGTTGAATTTTCTGTTTCGTTCTGTCAATTTTTGCTTTGTGTATGGTACTTTTACTAGGTACATAAATGTTTAGATTTATTATATCTGCTTCATAGATTGCCCTTTTGTAATTGTAAGATGTCTTTGTATCCAGTAACAATTTTTGTCATAAAGTCTATTTTGCCTGATTATTATTACAGCCTCTCCAGGTCTCTTTTGGTTACTGTTTGTGTGATGCATCTTTTCTATCCTTATACTTTTAAACCTATATATGTCTTTGACTCTAAGTTATATCTTTTGTAAATAATATAGTTGGACTTTAAAAATCTGTTTTGCCAATTTTTATCTTTTAATTGGAGTATTGAATCTGCTTACGTTTAATATAATTATTGAAAAGGTAGAATTTGTCTCTGTCATTTATGTCTTTTTCCTTTTTGTTCCTTTATTTCTCATTCCTTTCTTGTTTGCGTTAAAAAGATATTTCAGCATGGCATTTTAATTCCCTTGTTTCTTTTACTATCTTTTGTAGTTCTTTTCATTGTGATTGCTCAGGGTTATGATTAATTTGTAGTAATCTAGTTCAGATTAATGCTAACAATTTAAATAGTGTGTAAAACTTTACTGTTCTGTAACTCATCTCTTTCCTCATCCATTGTGCTGGAATTATCAGACAAATTATGTCTTTACATATTGTATGCGCATCGTTAAGATTTGCAACTATTAGTTTATCTAATTGTCCTATGCATCAGATGAGATAAAGATGAATTAAAGTAAAAAGTGCATTTCCATTGTTTTTTTACATTAGCCTTTGTAAGTTGGTGCATCTTTCAAAAATATTTGTCTTATGAAATTGGCTCTACTAAGTAATACTTAGCTGATTCACACATTTAAAATGATAGAGCAAAAAATTGATAATAGGATGATAGTAGGAGATACCTGTATTTTCAGATTTATTAAATACAACTCCAACTAGAAAAAAGTATAAAGACTTAGTGGTTTTAGCCATTTTGTAACTAAAACTACAGTTGCATTCTAATAAATGGTTTACATTATTGAGAAAATGTCTCATAGTTTCCTAAATAGTCTTACAGTTTCTTTGTTACAAGCTATTCAATATTATTTATAACACCTTAAAATACATGCAACATTTTATGCATTTTTTTTCTGGATCCTTAAAATTTTTTATCAGATTCTCAAAAACAAAAAACCAAACCAAACCAAAACAAAACAAAATAAAAACTCTGTGAAACGTAAAGTATTAAGGAATGTTTTTGGCTTAAACAGTTCCATTAAACTTTTTTTTTTGGTTGTTCAAAACATTACAATGCTCTTGACATATCATATTTCATACATTTGATTCAAGTGGGTTATGAACTCCCATTTTTACCACGTGTACAGATTGCAGAATCACATTGGTTACACATCCATGTCCATTAAACTTTTTGATGATCACAAAATTCTGAAGAGGAGGAAAAATAAAAGTCATTGGTAGATTGGTAGATGGTAGAACTCCTTGCACTCAGGCACCCAAGATGGTTTGTTCTGTTTGTGGTCATGCTCCTTGTTCCTTGACAAAGAAGAATATATGAGTACTTCAAGATTTGATCCAGTCAGGTTGTGATTGTTTTGAACCTGAATATGGAGGAGGGGGGATGCTTTCTCCCACTCCAGTTTATCATCACACATTTTTTTTTTCGGGGGTACTGAGGATTATACTCAGGGGCACTCAACCACTGAGCCACATCCCCAGCCCTATTAGAGACAGGGTCTTACTGAGTTGCTTAGTGCCTTGCCATGGCTGAGGCAGTTTTTTGAATTCAGGATCCTATTGCTTCAGCCTCCCAAGCCACAGGATTACTGGAGTTCGCTACCACGCCCGGCCATCATGCACTTTAATATAATTATTTTGATCTGTTATTTAAGGGATAGTAAAACTTTTTAAGTTAATTCAGTCCTTAAGTTACTCTAGCCTGCCTTTCTACAGTTGTTCATCTTATGGCAGCTAGAGGTTTTTATGTAGTGGTGGCCCAGGTAAGTGAGGAGGAAACCTCTATCAGAGGCATTTATTTACAGAGGGCATTAGATGAGACCCTGTACAATTTGGCTATAGAGCAGCCTCTTTTTGGGTAGTGTAGTAGCATTGATAACCCTCCTCTCAATTTTAAGAGTTGCTTTCTCAAATTGAAATTGAAAGACTGCCCACATTTATGTATGTATGTTTCTTAGAAATTTTAGAATGAGATATGACATGCATGTACTAATTAGTGACAATCTTATCAACTTGACACACACACATATATATATATATATCTGCTGCAATTCAGATGCTAAGGTCATAAGGCATTTCCTGAATAGAGTTAGGCTCCTTCATACCTCATTTCAGCTAATACTACCTTCCTCTATTCATTTTTTATCCCAGTTACCCACTATTCTGATTCTAACTTGATAAGTTAGTTTCATGCCTTCTTGAACTGAGTATAAATGGAATCGTATGGCATATACTCTTTTAGATCTTTAGCTTATTGTAATGTATATGAAATCCATTCAAGTTGCTGCATACAAGAGTAGTTCATTCTTTTTTTAAATCAATGAATAATTCTATACTGCACAAAGTCTCACAATTTATTTATCCATTCTCCAGTTGAAAGGATTTGGTTGTTTCCAATTTTTGGCCATTATGAATAAAAGCTGTTATACATGTCTTTTGGCTGCCCAGACCACTCATTTCTCTTAGATTAATACCTAGAAAGATGTATTAGTCTGTGTTCTGTTACTTAACTGAATACCTGAGTATGGTACTTTATAAAGAAAAGAGGTTTATTTGGCTCATATTTTTTGGAAGCTGAAAGTTCAAGATGAGGTGGTTTCAACTGTTCAGCTCTGTGAGGGCCTTTTGGCTGCAATGCAACATGGCAGATGGCATTATGGTGGAAGTATTATATATAGAGAGAGCAGTTACATGATAAGATAGAAAGCAAGAAATATTCAAGGTCATACTTGCTCTTTTGTAACAGCTGAATCTCTTGGTAACTCACCAGGGTCACATGAAAACTACATGAATCCCTTGTAAGGGTTGTGCCCCCATTGACCTAATTAGCTTGCACTAGGCTTACCTCTTAAAAGTCCCACCATCTCAGCATCACCACATTGAGAACTAAGTTCCCACCCATGGATTTTTGTGGGTACACACTCAAACCATATCCATATCATAGCAGAATGGAATTACTGATTCAGTAAGGTGAAAATTGTTAGCTTTTGAAGATAATGCCAGTTTTCCAAAGTAGTGCTCCAAATTTACATTCCATTCAAGTTGTGAGAGCTTAGAAGCTTATATCTTTTAGTTATAAATTTGATATTGAAAACCAAGTTGTGCCTGTCCACTGTTATATCACCATAGAACTCATTTAATTATGGAATGATTTTATCTTTACATATTTTATGCCTAATCATAGAAACTCTTCTCTTGGAGGAACCTGTCAACATTTTGCATTTGAGTTCAGTGGTGAGGGCATGGCCACTACCTTTAACTTACACTGCAGCTCACCTGTTTAGAGAAACTGTACAGAGGGTGTCTATACAGATTGGTGGGTAAGGATTGGGAGCATGGGGTGCTTGCTGTCACAGTGATACCAGGGTTTTTGTGTGCCCTAATCTTCCTTCTGTCTCCTGAACAGTGTCTTGCTCCCACATAAATGACTTTCCCTTCAGGTGTCTGTGGTACACTAACTCATCATTGGCGCCTCTGGGCTTAGGTGAGGCCCATTAACATGGCCTGCTCTGACCAGCTCCGCTTCACCCTGGTTCTTCCTGGCACAGCACATCCCCCTGTCAATTGGCTGGAGTGACGTTGGGCTCTGATTCTCAGGCCATGCTGCACAGCCACATGACCAGTGCTACAGCAACTGGACCCTAGCCCCCCAAATCTGCCAACTTTCCCAGTCAATTTTCCAAATCCCTGTGTCTTCACCACATGAGTATCGTGAGCCACTTGGGGAATCTAAACTTCTGGTCTCCTTTGTCTTGTCACTGTGCAGCCACAGTGATGTAGCTGTGCCTTAGGTTGGTGAGTGAGGCAGCCCAAGGAGTAATCTTTCCAGGCAATCAATGGGGGATAAGGGCCATACCTTCCCTCTGACCTTGATGTTATTCTTGCTTTGAAGGGGAAAGGGGAAGGAATTCAAATGCTTTTTCTTCTATCTTTTCTTTTCCATGGAGGGAAATGCTTTCTTCTTCATTCTCTATATCCTCTTGCCACAGAGCATTCTAGGCCATCATGGGTACAGGGACAACTTCCTACCACCATAGGAGGAAGCCCTATGTGGCTTTAGAGACACAAAAAAGAAAATGAGGGATTATGAAAAAATTTTCACTTAAGTCATCTTAATTCTTGTACTCAGACTTGTTTGCATTAAGAATTGGGTATTTTCTATCTCTTAGGCACTATTACAAGCATATATTAACTTATTTAACCCTCATAGTAGGTGCCATTATTATCTCCATCTCATAGATGAAGAGTGTAACACACACGAAGGAAAAGCTTACTTGATTGGTTTGAGACTCCTTAGCTAGTTATGTGTCAGTTGGGATTTGACCTTGGGACTCTCTAGTTCTAGAGAGTCCATATTTTCTGAAAAGACTGAAGACATTGCCATTCAATATCATCATCCTCTAGTGATATTTCTCTGCAATATTGAGAAAATATTGGGTCTCCTGCAGTAGCCAAGGGTAGGGAAGAACTTCTGATACCTGAAAATGTTCCTTTTTTTTTTTTTAGTTCTAGAGATTGAACTCAGGGCCTCTTGGGTGCTGGGCAAGTACTGTACCCGAGTTAAACTGTCCAATCCCCTGGGTAGTAATTTCACCACTGAATTTGTATTTTTTTTTTTTTTTTTGTGGGAGAGAATGAAGCCTTGTTGCTTCCATTTTGCCATTTTTTGGGATATCATTCTCTGGTTTTATTCCTTATATTTCCTTCATTACTGTATGTGTCTTTATTTTTATATTCCTGGAAACTCTCAGTTATCCTCTTCTTATCTAAGGGCATTGTTTTATTTACTGACTTTTTTAAAAGTGGGGACAAACCAGTATGAGAATCATATGTTTTTGATGGTATGACAGTTTTATTCCAGCAACTTACACTACTTTAAGAAATATCATGCTCAAAGTTTTATAGAGCCTGGGAAGGAGGCACTGATGGTTGGGAAAAGTCATGAAGAATTCTTGAGTATATGAGTTCATGTCACTTTTTACAAGATAAGCATCTTTCAAAACCTTTACAGCTTATCCTAAATTGAGCACTAGGAGAAATAAGAGGAACATATGCCACCAAAACATGACCTTACAACCTGGGAAGAAAGAGAGCAAAGCAAGGGTGTGTGTGTGCTACCAGATTGGCAACGGGCAAACTTTTACAAAGGGCAGGTGTTTCCTAAGCCTCAGAAGCCTTGTGCATGTTCTGTAGCTGCTTCTCAGCAACTTGCATATGCTAAGCATTCTGATTTTCACTTATTTCAATAACTCTATTTTCATCTTGCCAGATGTTTTATATTTTCTCTTCAATTCAGTCAATTCTACGTGATCCATCATAGAAACTCTGTACTGTTTTATGACAGTTCGAGTTCTTTCCCTTGATATATGGCAGAGATTACAGATTGCCCCATAATATTGATTCTTCCCTTTTCCTTTAATGGCACAATGCTGGATTTTGCTGTTAAAGACATTTCCAGCTTCATTTGCAGCTAGCTGTGGCCATGTGACTAAGCTCTGACCAGTGGAAGGTAAACACAGAGGCACAATAACTTTTACGTCTTGATCCTCTCCTTCCTGCACTGTTTTGATGTGGATCCTCTGAAGGGTGATGGAGCTGGAGCCATCCCAGGTGTTAAGTAAAACAGGAAAATGAGATGGAGGAACTTGAGTTCCCTGCACTGTGAAGCCACAATGGCATCCTGGGCTACTTAAACTAGGACAATTGCAAGAAGGAGCAAAAGGTCCTATTTTTTTTTTTTTTTTTCATCTTTATTCCTGAAGCTTAAACCTTGTCCTAAGATTTAGTTTGAATAATTTCAAATTGACATTATTTAGTGAATCAAAAAATTTAAGTATTAGGGATGGAGATATAGCTCAATTGGTAGAGTGCTTGCCTTGCATGCACAAAGCACTGGGTTCTAATCCCCAGTACTACACACACAAAAAAAAAGTATTGGCAATTTTATTCAGCTCAGCTTAAAAATGTGCATTTACTTTTCTACTTTTTTGCATTTTCACTGACTTTTGCAGTCTACTATATGAGCTTGCATACTGTGGAAGCAGAGAGGATTTGGAAGGTGCAAAGATGACTCAGGCATGGAGAAATATTCAAACAGGAGATAATGAGCAGATGTTTGATTACTTGGAAGTTATCCAAAATGTGGGTTGAAGAGATTTCTCTCTTTAGTTAAGACCTCCTTGGAGCATGGGGAGATATTTTTATGCAAATTAGTTGGAAGGCAGATACCTGGGCAGTAGGGTGTATCAGTGGATGACCTTGGGGTTTGACCCCTGGGCAGTCATTTCCCTTGAACTATGGTATGAATCATCTGCCAATGGAAGACACTGATGCTGCTATCAGGGGACTATTTGGAGTTGAACATGACACTTTAGAAAGGGTGTCTTTGGTAAGCTGTAAGCTGTGGTGCCAGACTGAAAAGAAGATATTGCTATAGTTTGGAAGCAGTTCAGGATGGTCAGAATGTTTGGAACTGGCCCGTGATGGACCTTGTCAGTTCCCAGCTGGGGATGGTCTCTGTGAACCTCTGCATTTTCCATAGTAAATGCATAACATGATGCTATTTTTTTTTCACCCTGCAATTTGAATCAGAGCTAATATGCAAGTATTGGCGCAGGATGTAGTATTTCCATAGAATTTAAATGGTAGCTATTTTAATTTTCTTTGGATTTCGGAGTATTTCTCAAGGTGGCAAATTTGTGCTATATTTATATGTTTTAATTCTTCCTTTAGAATAGATGGTGAAAAGAGGCTCTAAGTGTATATTCCACACATCTGTTTGGGCCCCAAAGAGAAACACCTTGTTTAAACTGAGAAAACATATTTCCTTTGGTCACACTCAAGTATAATTGTGAGGAGCCCTAGACCCAGAGGTGGAGACACACTTTTGGACATCATCCGCCTGCTCTCAGGTACCTCCCAGGTGGGTCCTGTGGTCCTTTTCTCCTGTGGCCCTGGTCCCCAGCCATAGGGCAAGACTCTGGGAACCTTTGGAAAATCTTGATTCCCCTTCATGCTGAGAACCTGCTTTAGGTTAAGACCAAGATAGAAAGACAAGTCTTTATTCTCTTTTCCTCAAAGCTCTGTGCATATCAATCCTTCATATAAATCCTACAGAAAACAGTTTAGACTATAGGAAAGGACCTGGTTCTGTAAGATTGAAAAGGCATCAGCTTTTCCCTCTATTCAAGCTCCAAAGTCTCCTTCAAAACTCTAGTGGCATTTTCACACTGATAGCAGTAAAAAAAAAAAAAAAAAAAAAAAAAAAAAAAAAAAAAAAAAAAAAAAAAAAAAA
>NW_026000153.1:14478446-14502840 GCF_001458135.2 Marmota marmota marmota | reverse complement strand
AAAAAAAAAAAAAAAAAAAAAAAAAAGAAAAGAAAAAAAAAGAAAAAAAAAATCAATTTTATTAGAATGTGTATTGAATTCAGGCCCATAATTTTGGAGCTGAAGGGAAATAATAAATCAGAGGTGTCTCCTTAGGCCTGGGTTGTTTGCTTAGCTTGCTTTATTAAGTTGTATGGACAGTCTCTGTTTGGATTATTTCATTTACAATAACTGGGTTCATCCTTTTCCCTGTAATTTGACTATCTTGTTAGTAAAATCGTGGTTTTCATTATTAACTCTTATTACTAACACTTATAAACCAGAGAATTAATTGAACTCTATATCTGAGTCCAGTGCACGGGAAAAATATCTGCAGACAGGGTGAGCTAATCCCGGCAGGCAGACTTAGGTGAGATAACCTGTGGCTGGTGCATAGAATTTAGCTCTTGTTTTAATTTCTTCTGGATTGCTGCAAATAACAGATGTGAAGTTATCATTCCATCCAGAGTACAGAATTCAAAAGGATATTTTCTTCTATGCCATAGTAGAAACCTCAAGTTTAGGAATCAGAACTATACACAGGACTGGTCAGATAAGTATAATTTTGTAGAAAAAAATGGGATTCCATTTCCCAGATAAGAAAAATTTACCTCCCCCACCTCTTTTTTTTAAATTTGTGGTAAGAACAATTAACATGAGATTTACCCTCTAAAAAAATTTAAATGCATGATGTGGTATTACTGACTATAAGTATGAAGTTGTACGGCCGACTCTAGAATTAATTCATCTTGTTTAACTAAAACCATAGACCCATTGCTTAGCAACTCTCCATTTGCTTTCTCTTACTCTCAACAACCACTTTTGACTCTTTGGCTCTATGAATTTGGCTATTTTATATACCTCATATGAGTAGAATCATGCTATATATTTGTCCTTCTGTGACTGGCTTGTTTCATTTCACATGGTATCTTTAAGGATTATCCATGTTTTTTTCTTGCATATTGCTGAATTTTCTTCTTTCTTTTGCATATTCTATCTTTTGTTTTATAAAGCTGGCTCTATATGTATATATACATGTACACTTATACATACATAAATAGTCTTTGCACAGTTATGCAAGACCATAAAAATGACCATACAAGCTGAAACTGCAAAACATAAATTTCCTTCCTTTTTGAAGGCTGAGTCACATTCCATTATGTTATGTACCACATTTTTCTTATCCATTCACCATTGATGGACTTTTAGGTTGTTTCTTCACTTTGGCAATTGTAAACAGTGCTGCAGGAATCCTGGAAGTGCTATCATCTTTTCAAGATACTGTTTTCAATTTTTAAATAAATACCCAGAAGTAGGATTGCTGGATCATTGAACCTCATATTTGACTTAATATCTGAGTACTCCCCACCCCACTTTTGTTTTTCTTTCTTTCTTTGCTCTATTACTGCTCTGTTCTTGTACTTTGTGATTCTTTTTTATTTTAGATCAAAATATAAAATTAAATGATCTTTTAATGTGCTATATTACTGAATGTTTTGCATTCCTGTTCATTTATTTATAAGGCAGGAACAGTTGTAAAGACCTGTGTTTCAAATATGTCTTCAAATTACTTATTCGTTGGCCATGGAGAATTCATCCAGCTTCCTTGAGTAACTTTGTTCATTTGTAAAATTTGTAAAACACTTAAAGGACTACTGAAAAATTAGTAGATAAAGCAAGTAAAATGTCTAGCACAGTGCTGTTAAGTTATAATAAGTTCTTAATACATGGCTCAAAAAGTGTCTTTTTGCTTATATGTAGCCATCTATGGATTTTTTTTCTGTTACTGGGTTTCTTGTATATTATGTTATTTCCTCTTTTCACTGAATTTTGAGTAGAATAGTTTTTAGAAAATAGTTATGGGGTGGATGTATTAATGATTAATGAGTTTTTTTCAATGTGTTCTGAAACTAGATTTCCACTTTTACAAATAGATATTTTAGGATGATGCATGTAACACATGTTCATTTATAAAAAAGCATCTGCAGTCTATCTCTGGGGGTAGTTTCTCCTTAGGTGTATGTACACTTTATATCATAAAACCATAAACTTTTCAAAAAGGCACAGGTATTTAAAATCGAGAGTATAGAACATAGCTTTAGACCCAGATCTTTTGACTTTGCATCATATTCTTGCTTCAGGTCATTTGGAGGATGTGACTTTCTGTGGCTGCACTGAGGATGGACTGTAGTTTGAAACAGATTACTCACTGACTGTCCTCTTGGACTTTTGGGGGTAGCCTCAGCACTGTGTAGTGTGCCTACTGTTCTGATAAATGTCTGGATGCCTTCTGAGTCAGCAGCCACTGTGGCTGAATTTGGGCAGGAGGATTTCTAGGTCTGATGGAGCATCAGAGGAGGTGGGGCAGATGCCTCTCAAGTTGACTTTGAGGGGTTTTATTGGCAACCTAGTCAAATAGAAATAAAAGAAAGCCTTCATTGAAGATGAGAGCCTTTGTGCATCACCAGATTGTTGTGCCTGTGCCTTTGTGTGTGCTGTACAGACTTCTGCCTTTGATACTATTCATTGTCACTGAAAATAATTCCTGTTTATCTGAGCCAAATCTGCAAGCAGAGAGCTGATTGCAGCATCCTGCCCCTCTCTCAGCCTTGTAATTTGATGATCTACCTCTTCTCACCTGTCATTCTACCTTTCCTGAGAATGGAATCAGTTCCAAAACCCATTGTTCTTTAAGCTTTGCTTTGGCTGAAAGTCATGCTCTCTGCTGCCTGATGATTTATAATCAACATAAGGCACAGTTAATGCAGTAGCAAAAAGATTAAGAACTCATTTAAACTGCTGGCTGTGTTGCTCAGAAAACATCTCTTCTCCATCACCTGTCTTCTGCATAGACATTCCAAATGAGGGCTTGAGAGGGGAAATGAACAAGTTGAAAGAAAATGGTTATTGTTGATTTTGGTTGGTGATGCAGGCTGCACATCATGGGTTAAAACAATGAGCTGCTGAGGCATTTTTATTGTGCATGGGAGAGAGGCAAGCAGAAGACATTTCCAGAATGCTCTATATCACAGACAACACATGCAGGCTTCCCCCCTCATTTATCTGTAAGAGCCCTCAATTCTATTTCTCGTTGGATGTCGTGATGATCATTGGTGCTGGTAGTGACAATTGGTGGTATCAGTGTATTGGGGGTTGGGGACATATACAACAGGCAAAATTATCAGTTCTTCTTTCAAATCTGGGGTCTTTGGAGGGGCTAGTTAGGATATTCTGTACTCTATAGACTCTGCAGTCCTAGACAACAGTCAAAGTGACATTTGAAGGATAGGGAGCTTACTCAGAAGAGAAGGCAGAAGGAAGGGGTAAGAAAGGAAAGATGCCTTTGCCAGGGAGTTAATTATTTTTGTCTAAATTAATCTTCATAATAGTATTGGGGAAAAGCTTTGCTCTTACTTTTATACAAGAGGACAGACACCCATTTGCAGGAAGGTGAAGTGCAGACTGTCAGAATTGTAGGCAGTGATGTGATGGTGAGACAGCACCTGAAAGCTGCCCAGGTAGTCATGCTTTGATGCCCATGATTCTGCACCCCTCCTATGTTCCTGTGTACAAGGCTTCAGCCTTGTGCACAGGGACACCCACATATGACATTATGAAGAGCCATTAAAGATCATTGATTTATATTCATCTTTTCACCAAGGGAGAAAGTAAAAGAAGGTTTTGTCTTATAAGTAATTTTCATAAAGCTTGATAAATGGAATTATTAATATGCTTAATGTTTATAATGTCAACATTAGTTTCACAAAAGCCTGAGTATTGGAGATCTCAGATTCTGTTCCCAGTACCTTCAGTGGTCTTTGCAATTTAAATCAAACCCATTGCCAGGAAAGTTAGGCAAGTTTCCTGGTGTTCATCCTTGTAGCATTGAGACCCCTTCACTCATTTTATTGTGTGGTCTTGGAAATGGATGACTTAGCAGACATTAGACTATTCTCCAATAAAGAAATCCTCTTACTTTCCTTCCATCACCTCCCTCCCTCTGTCTTTCGGTGGCTCTACTTTGCTTTACTTGTGGCTCTACAGTCTTCTGAAGCGCCTCTCAAACTCCTGATTTTGATTATGGCCTCTTTGATGGTAGTTTGGCACATGGTATAACCTACACTTAGCATCCCCAAATTGGAATGTACTGTTAATGTTTAACCAAATATACCTTTAGCTATTTTAGTGTTTTGCATGTTCTGCTTCGGAAGTTTAGTTAAAGGGCAGTTTTTAATTAAGAAAATGAGGTAACTTTAAGTTCTGGATCGATGCTTTGGTATTGGGTATGATATAATTATTTGGGACTTTCAGAAATTAGTAATAAAATTGAAAAGACTTCAGTTGATATAATTTCGGTCATTTCTCAGTTATTGTCCCCATGAACAAACATTTTGTGAGCCTCTGGATACCTAGAAGCTTAGTAGTTGTCATGGGACTTGGTTCCATTTTGAAAAGTTGGGCAGTGTGGTCATTACAAGCATGGGTTTCCTAAAGGAACTGAAAACAGGTATTCAAACAAAAACTTGTGCAGTTGGCCCTCTGTATTTGTAGGTTCAACATACACAGTTTCAACCAATTTCAGGCTGCATCTTTGCAAAACTTATACAGACTCTTTTTTGTGTCTCTATTCCCTAAATTATACAACATAACTACTCACACAGCACTGACCTTGTTTTAGGTATTATAAGTAGTCTATAGTAGATTTAAAGTACATGGGAGGATACTCACAAGTTATATGCGAATATTATGCAATTTTATATAAGGCACTTGAGTAACTGCAGGATTTGGTATGTGGGGCCTATAACCAATCTCCCATGTATAACAGTATTATTCATAATTTCCAAAGGTGGAAATAGCTAAATGTTCAGACACTAAAGAATAAATAACAAAATGTGGCTAATTATACAGTAGCATATTATTCAGCCTTAAAAAGAAATAATGTTCTGACACATGCTACAACATGGATAAATTGGGGAAATTATGTTAAAGAGCTAGACATAAAAGACTGTGTACTGAATGATTCCATGTATATAAAATATATGGAATAGGCATATACACAGAAGGCAGATTAGGGATTGCCAGGCTCTGGTGTGAAATAAGAACAGGAGCAACTGCTTAATGGATATAGGGTTCCCTTTTGGAATGATGAAGATTTCTGGATTTAGATAGTGGTGATAGTTGCACAACAATGTAAATAACTGAATTTCACTGAACTGTACATTTAAAAATGACAGAAATGATGAATTTTATGTTGAAGTTCATCGTAATTAAAAAAAAAAAAGGAGAAACAGAACAAATTAAAAGCATAAACCCCTCCTGAACCCCAAAGCATAGGGGCTAGTGTGGACCAATGGACTGCTTTTCCATTTACTTACTTTGCTAGCTTGCTTGTGTTTCTTGATCTCCCTGAGCTTCAGTGTCTTCTTTTGTCATATAAGGACAATGACATTTCCTATAGTACACAGTTGTGAGAAGCGAGAGCTTACCTTGAAAGAGTGGTGATGGGATTCCTGTTTTAGCAAGTTTAGGCTGCAGTTACTCAAAATTACATTATAAGTTCAAAACGAATATTGGATCAAAATTCTAAAATAAGTAGAAATACTAAGTAGACTCTTCCTTTTAGGTTTTCATGGGGAACAAAGTGTGATCCTTTAAAAAGGCCGCAGAAAGGCTTCTGAAAAGGGAATCAAAGGGGCAAGTCCTTTGCAGAATACACAGAAGAATGCTGTGGAGGTACTTTTCAGCTCATCTCTGTTTATTCTCCATTTATTGTGGCAGTGCGTCCTTCTGAAAGTGCTCTCTCTTCCTCTTCCTCTGGCTCTTGTTCTCGACACCCAGACTTCATGTTCCTCCCTTGCTCTTATTGCTACTTTTCTGCACCAAGCAGCTCCCTGCTTCTTACTGCACATTGGTTTGACTTAGGTCTAGGCCTATCCAGTTCCAAGGCAGTATGTTGTAGTCAGCCTTTTTGTTGCTGTGACCAAAAGACCTAACAAGAACAACATAGAAAGGAAACGTTAGGGCTCCCAGTTTCAGAGGTCTCAGTCTGTAGATGGTCAACTCCATTGCTCTGGGTCAGAGGTCAGAAAGAACTTCACGGCAGAAGGGTGTAGCAGAGCACATTGTACCAGTAGGAGTAGGGGAGAGAGTCCACTTGCCAGGGACAAAATATGTTCTTCAAAGGCTCGCCCCCAATGATCCATTTTCTCCAGTTACATCCTATCTGCCTTCAGTTACCACTCAGTTAATCCCTATCAGGGGATTAATTCACTGATTGAATGAAGGCTCTCATAACCAAATCATTTCACCTCTAAGCTTTCTTGCATTGTCTCACACATGAGCTTTTGGGAGACACATATTATCTAAACCGTAACACAGTACCTGTTACCCTGAACAGCACCCCCAAAGCTTTCAGACTTAAGTGAAGTAAAGCTAATTGTGTTTTCTCTGTCATAAGAAATTTGTGCTTATGTGGTGCACATTCTTTATTAATCTTCCCTAGCTTCAAAATGAATTGCTGTTAATTCTTTGTCATTTTTATGAGGGACAGGAAATACAAATGATAAGCTATTTTGATGAATCACATTGTACTTCCAAATAAAGATAGCCATTTGAAAAAAAAAATGAAAAAAGATGCTTGTTACAGACAGTATAAGAAGAAAAGAGAAGGAAGAAATTTGAATGGGCCTCATTTGCTTTAGTTTACAAAGTCAGTTATTTTATTACAGGCAGGACTCTCAGTAATAATACTAAGTACTGAATTTCAGTGCTGACAAACCTCAGGAGGAGGTTACTGAGGAAACTGAGGCTCTAGGATGTGAAGTCATCTGTTCAACTCAAGAGAGTTGAACTCAAATGTGGCAGAGTGGGGATTCCAGCCCAAACCCAACCTATGTTCTCCTTTGCTCTAATTGTTACAATCACCTTTACTTAAGTCTGAGAGCTTTCAGGGTGCTGTTCAGGGTAACTGGTACTGTGTTATGGTTTAGATAATAGATGTCTCCCAAAAGCTCATGTTCGTGAGACAATGCAAGAAAGCTTACTGGCAAAGTGATTGGATTATGAGCAAATTATTGCTGGGTTTGGGCAAAGCATGTTCATCCTCATTCCTATGTGTTTCCTTTTTCAATTCCGTGCCCAGTTCACAACCGTAACCCCATCCATGGATGCAGTGGGTGAGCTGAAGTTGCAGAGGCTCAGATCTGGGGAGTTGGAGGACTTGTTATCAAGTCCTTAACATTTCTTGCAATCTCTGTCTTGCCATCATTTAATAGTTAAAATCTGGCTGCCTCATGTGATTATTCTTTGTTTTGTAAATTTGTTAATCACTCGTTTTCTTTTCTATGTGTGCTTCATTGGGGACAGTGCAAATGTCTCCCCTTTTATTTAGAAAGATCTTTGTGTATGAGTGAATGAGGCTCAATCATCTTTCCATGCTGTAGTGTTTACAAATGACCACATCGGGTCGTTCCCAACAATCTGCCTGTTTTTTAAACTTTCTAGAAATTTGCTCAATAGTTTAATCAGTATAGAATATAATTCTCCTGCTGAGCTGATTCTTTCTGCCAGTTAACCTAAGGCCTTTCTTCTCTGTTCTGGAAGATCAGAAAGACATAGCCTCTCATGCACTACACACACACACACACACACACACACACACACACACTTTGTCAAAACCCCTATCTCTTTTCTTATTTTTTGCTTCCAGGGTGAGAGCAGGTCCTGAATTCAATTCAGGTGGATTTGGTAGCTAGCACTTTCTTCTCTGGGAGCCAACAGTAGTTTAAGCCTCAAGGATGTGTCACATACACACCCAGACATATGAGCCAGGAAAGTCAGCACTCTGTTGTGCTCTGGACAAGCAAAGAGCTGTCACTCTGGATTTGATGAGCCTCTTAGCATGTTGGGTTTCAGAGCCTGTGTGGTAAATAGTTACGAAGGCCTGGCTCCCTGGTGACTTCAGTCATTCCACATGCATTGTTTGGAAACCAACCGCCATCCTCATTTTAGGTTACCATGAAAGTGTATGCATTTGTAGCTGTAACTTGTGCCTGGCTTGTGACCAAAAATGATTTAGGTGGTATGAGGAATCTGGCTCCTATGAAGTCCAAAAGAGGTTGAGAGGATGGAAAGGAATTTCAAAAGTGGACGTCTTTAAACCTAGAGGATAGGGAGGCTGAAACAGGAGGATTGCGAGTTCAAAGACAGTTTCAGCAACAGCAAGGTTCTAAGCAACTCAGTGAGACTCTGTCTCAAAATACAAAACAGGGCTGGGAATGTGGCCCAGTGGTTGAGTACCCCTGAGTTCAATCCCTGGTACCCCCCCCAAAAAAAAAAATTTTCAAACATGTTTCAAGTACCTTTTTTCCTTGCTTTGGAATTCCAAGATGGACAACTATGTTTTTTAAATGTGATTTTTTTCCATTCTACTTTATTTCAGCTTTTAATATTGTCGTAATTTCAAATTTATAGAAAAAGTTGTAGAGTAGTTCAATGTCCAAAATCAATATTCACATCAAGAAAGTTGATAAGGTACTATAATCAAATCTCTTGACTTGATTCAGGATTCAACAGTTGTGCCCTTTTTAGCCACAATATTGCTAGTGTCCTTTTATTTCAGTATTCAGCCTTTCACTGGCTCAGGGTATTGACATTTTTTTTATGACCATAGGCTAGTGATTTGGTAGAGCCTCCCTCAGTTTGGCATGCCAGTTTCCTCATGATTCCATGATTCAGGATATGTGATTTTGATGGGAATACCATAGAAGTGATATGTGTTCTCAGTGCATCCTGTCAAGGAGTTGGAGATTGTGAGTGGAAGAAAAGTACACCCTTTGAGATAGCTACATTCTGATACCTGGAAGCTGTCAGTATCTTATGCTACCTGGCAAAAGTGACATTGCTGGTGTGATTAAGTTAAGGATTTGGAGATGGGGAGATTATCCTGAATTATCTGAGTGGGCTCAACATAATCACAAGGGTCCTTATAAAGGCAAGTGAGAGGTGGGAGAATCGGATAAAGAGAGGTGACCACAGGGGCAGAGGCTGGAACAATGCAGGGCCAATAGCCAGAGAATGTGTGTAGTCTCCATAAACCAAAAGGCAGTGAAATGAGTTCTCCAGAGCTTCCAGGAAAGTCCTGCTATTAGCTTGACGTTAGCCTGGTAAACTCAGTTCATACTTCTGACCTCCAGAACTAATAATAAGTTTGTGTCTTAAGCCAAAAAGTTTGTGGTAATTTGTTAATAGCAGCAATAGGAACCTGGAACAGAGGTGGATTTAGAAAGCTGGGCTACTGATGTGACATGAAGAATGGCTCCAAGAGAAGGCTACTCACTCGTCAGGATGCACCTCTGCAGCTCTGAGGATAGGGCATTCCATTTGCATTGTTGGCCTCTGTGGTACAGTTTGCTGTTGGCCAGTTCAGTGATCCTGGCCACCCAAGCATGGCTTATTCTTATTATCTTCCATTATGAATAATAAAGTCAGCGGTGGGATGACCAGTGGGCTTCAAGGCCTTTGTTTGCTGCCTTCCATTGGAATTTCTTTTAGATATATATAAAAAATGTGCCAGAGGTTTTACACTGACACTACATTAATACTAAGTAATTACAGTTTTGTTTTTGGAGTCTGAGCACTACACAGATCCTCAGTAGGTTTGGGGGTTCTTTACTGGATATTACAAAGTGATGGTGAATTGAGATGGTGAGAAGTCTTGCTGTTTGGCATAATGATTTATGTTTACTTTCTTCCTCATACCTGCCATCCATCTGAAGAGGTAGCTATGATTATCCCATCTTGCAAAAGTGGAAACAGTAGAGACTCAGGGATCTTAAGGCGCTCATACAAAGTCACACAGGAACCTGGGATTTCCAAGCAGTTCTATAGGGTTCTTAGGTCCTAGGCTTTCCATTATATTATCTTATGTGAGAAAGAGGATTGTGTTAATATTTTTAAGCCTGCAAACATTTCAGATTCAGAATGATGCTTGCAGGAATAAGAAGATGAATCATGTGTAACTTGGATTTTCTAATATTTTATAAATGTTGTGACTAGAATGTACCTTTTAGTGTCCTAGGCATTGAAAAGGTAACTGTTTGATTTTAAAGAGCCCAAAACAAAATGATTTAAGTTGGATTGGAGAAAGAAAACATAAATATAGTTGTGGAATAAGACAGACTTTGGCTTCAGCCCTCAAGGGAGCTTCCTTTTTAATAGTGTTTTATTTTAACAGATAAGTGAGTTGAGTGCAGTTAGACATCTGCTCCTTGGGGACAGATGCTTCCAGTTGGTGTCAGGAAACATTGGGGCTACTCCTGTTGCGTTCATGAGTGAAGTGGCCCAGTGATGGTGGCTGTGAGTGAGACCCTGGAATTTAGATGACTGGGTGTTCTCTCTTGATTTCCATGACAGCAGGGTAGGTGTTGATGGGTGTGACAGGTAAGGTGGCACTGCACACTGACAGTGATAAAGCCTGCTTTGGAGAGAAAGAGAACAGCCACAGGATGACAAGGAGTCTCGAGAGAGTTTGGAATCTTGGTGCTAATGAGCTTCAAGGAAAACATGAGTATTGGCATAATGAGCAATCATTTGTAGTGATCTTGTGAATAGGGTTCCTGTTTGGCAGAGGGCATGCTGAACCTTTGGCTCCATGCCAGCATGGGTAATGTTTATGAGGGTCCTGCTCACTTTGTAACAGTCATCATGTTTTATGAAAACTGAACAAAGAATGTTCATACCAAACTAACTAATATATGTAGATATAAAAGCACCATCAAAGAGATTGGCAAACTGAATTTAGAAGGTCATTGAGGAAATTATCCTCCATAGCCATTTAGGATTTGTTTCTTTAATGCAAGGATGGTTTAATATTTAGCATATCATTTAAATGTTAGCTTGGAGAATAGAAAATTACCATATTTTCTGGATTAAATAATGGTTGAAGATTGGCACTAGGCTACAGTTCAAACTAAAGTGTTGCTTTTCAAATGGTGTGTGCAAATGTATGATACAATTCACTACCCATTCCTGATTTAAAATAAAACCTTTCCTTACAGGGCAAAAAAAAAATATTAATAGAAATCTTACAGTGAGCATCAGAACATGGCACCATTTAAGTCATTCAGTTAAAAATCAGGAATATGAAAAAGACCTCCTAGTTAACACTGTTACTTAGTGTGGTTCTGGAATTTCGGAAATTTAAAAGAGGCATGAAACAGTAATATTATGAATGCAGCATGATAAACAAATGCAAAGGAAAAAGTGATGTTCAGTGAAAACTCAAGTATCTGAATCATTTAATTGGAAATTCAGTGTATTAGTGCACAGGAGACAAAGAAACAAAATTCCTGCTTCTTTGTATACCAATAGTATTTACAAGATAGTAAGGAAAAATTATTCCGTCTATAATAATAACAACAAAAACAACAAAATATAGACCCTGGTCAGCCCTCCTAAGCAATGCATGGGACTTATATAAAGAAAATTATGTTCTGAGAGCCACAGCTATAAACTAAACGATATTACAAAACTATCTGACTGGGTGCAGTGGTATGCGCCTGGTATTCAATTACTGGGGAAGCTGAGGGACGAGGATCACTTGAGATCAGGAATTTGAGACCATCCCAGGCAACATAGCCAGTTCCTGTTTAAAAAATTATATGTGTGTGTGTATGTGTGTGTGTAATCTCAATTAAAACATATCTTAGCAGAAGATGAAAGTACACAGTAATATTTTGGATTCCTTTGTTGTTTTAGAGAACTGACACTCTTTACATTTAATATACTATAAAGGTGAACTGTAACAGTGAGGTGATTGTTCAAAAATCCACAGTTATGTTTGATTATAAACTCTAGGAAAAGGCTGACTCATCCCAAAGCATTGCTACTACAAAGGGAAGTGGCAAAATATGTGGAAGGAATAATCATCATTAGTTGGTCATAGGAAAAGCAGTTAACTGGAGAGATCATGAATTATTTAAGTATTTACCTTACACTATAAACAAAAATATTTTTCAGATGAATTAAATATAAAAAAGAAATATGGTGGGCTGTGGGTACAGTTCACAGTGCTTGCTTAGCATGTGTGAGTGTTTCAGTCAGCTTTTTTGCTGCTGTGACCAAAAGACCCAACAAGAAAATTTTAGAGAAAGAAAAATTATGTGGTGCTGAGTTTCAGAGGGCTCAGTCCACAGATGACTGACTCCGTAGCACTGGGCCTGAGATGAGGCAGAACATCATGGCGGAAGGGTGTGGAGGAGGAAAGCAGCTCAGGACATGGCACCAGGGAGCAGAGAGAGCTCATCTCACCAGGGACAAAATATAAACCCCAAAGCCACACCCCAGTGATCCCTTCCTCCAGCCCACCCTACCTGCTTTCAGTTGTCACCCAGTTAATCCCTGTCAGTGGCTTAATCCATTGATTAGATTAAGACTCTCAAAACCCAGACAGTTCACCTCTGAACGTACTCGAATTTTCTCACACATGAGCTTTTGGAGAACACCTCATATCTAAACCCTTAAAGTGAGGCTCTGGGTTCAGTTCCCAGTAGTACTGGGGAAAAAAGAAAGAAATCAAATAAAATGCTGAAATTTAAGTTGAATGTCTTATTGAATTTTTGATGAGGGTGAGTTTTCTAAGGATAAAAATAACAGCAATAATGTAGTTATTGTCATAGAACATTTTGAAACATAGGTTTGTTAGAAATGTATTGATATTAAAAATAAACTAAAATGCATTTCTTGTAACAAATGAGTTGTTTCCCTGTTATATCAAAATGTTTTTAATTGATTTAAAAATCAATTAATTTAGAATTAATTAATTTAAAATATTTATATTTTAGCAGGGAAATGGACCAATTATTGGCCTAGATAGCCCTTAAAAGAAGCAGTAAAAGTGATTTATAAAAATATGAAACAATTCACATTAATTCATAATAAAAGATGTGTATTTAAATTGTGATTTTATATTTTGCCTCATTAAACTATTAAAGATAAAAACAACTTGTTACTTCTTGATGAGGGCCAATCAGAAGGTGCAGTCCTTAAAAATGGTGGTGAAATTATTTCACTACAAAGAATATATTGCAAGAAAATAAATAATAATAAGGGTATTTTATATCATGATGCTTTTCAGGGTGAAATTTATAATGGTAGAATGCTAGAATAAATAGTTTTGAAAATAAGAGCTTTGTTAATTCATTTTTATTAATCCCATTGATGATACTACTACTAAAATAATATTTATAAGTTTAAAGTTTAAATGAATATTTAGGATATTTCAAGTTCATTTAATATAAATGATAAACTATTAATACAAGTACTTGCTATAATTTTATGTGTATGGACATGTCAATTTACATAGTTATATAGATATATGACCATACATAAAACGGAGGACATAGTGATTTTTTTAAAACTATCTTTTTAGGTGTTTATGGGCATTTATTTTATTCATTTATTTATATCTGGTGCTGAGAATCAAACCCAGTGCCTCGCACATGCTAGGCAAGCCCTCTACCACTGAGCCACAACCCCAGTCCTCATAAGTGATTTATTGTGACCTCTGAACCAGGGATATAATATAGAGGTAAGTGTTTTCATGTAAACTAGAGAACACATGTGCTTTATTTTGTTTATAAACTCAGAATATATGCTCTTTCCCAAAGTTTCAAGAATATTTACATGTATAATACATATTAAACTACAAAGATCTTTCCACTGCATTACTAAGTGTGGAAATCACACAGCCCACATCTCTCCACAACTCAAAGAATTAGAAAATAACTGAAAAGGTTTATCACAATTCACCTCCTTGAAAAATTACAGAGTACTGTTAAATAACCTACATCAAAAAGGGGAAATCAAAAGTATATTTAGACATTGTGTAGAAATGAGTGGCAGTGAACACATCACACACTAAAAGCCACGGGATAAGTGCCAGGCCACACAGAGAGAAAAAGCAATTGCTTTAAATGCTTTTAGATTACCCAAGAAAGGATGAAATGAAGTAAAAAGCTGTTTTTCAAAAATCTTGGAAAGTACAATCTAAAGACAAAGGAGAAAGAAATAATAAAGTTAAAAGCAGAAAATAAACTTGACTTCATGATAATAAATGAAAAATGAACCTGGAATATCCAGCAAGAAAACAAGGAATAAGAAAGGGGCTGACTGCAAATATAAAATACAAGCTCTGTAAATTAAAATTTTGGAGGGTGGAAGTCAACCTTGTCAGATGTTGAAACACTGCAAACACAATGAATGACTTAAATTATCAAAATTTCAGTGAAAAAATGTGAGCCTCTTCTTTGGAAATATTACAAACATAAATGGACAAATCAGTGGAAAAATCATAGAAAGTTGAAATATAAAATCAAAGACACATATGAACTAGTTATTATGAGAAATCTCATCATAATAAATCTTAAGAACTCATCATTTGGGAAAAATGACATCAGTTATCAGGTGTTAATGTTGCTCTCTATTGAGTATTCTTAGTATTTGGTAAGAGTAATTTCTTTCTCTGCTTGCAAAAGATGATAACAATCTATTTTTATCATGGAAAAAAGTTAGATCATTCACTTAAGCATAGGAAATATATAATCAATTCTATTTAAAATTCCAGACAAGGAATTGTATCAAATCACATTCACAATTGGCTGTATAAAATATATCTATGAATTTTACCTTGAAGTTTTAAGTTACATAGCTGACTCAGAGTCATCTAGGTGAAGTGCATGGCCTGCTGATGTTAGTACTTCAGTACAGCCCTTTTTCCTGTTCCTCCACAGGGGAAATATTCAGTAGACCTTAATTAGTTAACATAAAATTTTCATGATGATCAACTCCTATTAAATGGAAATGCAATAGCATTTATAAAGCTGCATGAATTTCTGCAGTTGTGTATGTCATGACCATTTAGTTTCACAAACAAGCAAAAGGGATGAAGCATTTATTGTTTATTGTATCAAAACCATAGGATGATGTGGCTGCATCAAGTATAATATGCTGATTTTAAGTCCTATGGGTATAATAGTGATGCAGCCACATCAATGTTTATAGCAGCTTAACTCACTATTAATAGCTTAATTATGGAACCAACCTAGGTGCCCTTTAACAGATGAATGGATAAAGGAAATGTGGCATCTATCTATCTATCTATCTACCTACCTACCTATCTATCTATCTATACACAAAATGTAATATTACTCAGTCTTAAAGGAGAATGAAATTATGGCATTTTCCAATGAATGGATGGATATTATTCATAATAATGAATATTATGCTAAGATAAATAAGCCAATTCCTCCAAGCCAAAGACCAAATGTTTTCTTTGATATGCAGACTCTAATTCACCATAAGGGGATGGGGTTATGGAAGAATACAGTCACTATAGATTAGGTAGAGGGGAGTAAAGGGAACAGAGGTGGTATGGGAGTAGGAAGGATAGTAGAATGAATCAGACATTATTACTCTATGTATATTACATATATAATATTATACATATATTTTATATATATTACCCTATGTATAACTATAACAACCAGTGGGATTCTACATCATGCACAACCAGAAGAATGAGAAATTATACTCCATCTATATATAATGTATCAAAGTGCATTCTACTGTCATGTGTAACTAATCAGAATAAATTTAAAAAAAATCGGATGAGCTGGGAGCAGTGACACATGCCTGTAATTCCAGTGGCTTGGGAGGTTGAAGCAGGAGAATTGCAAGTTCAAGACCAGACTCAGCAACTTAGCAAGACCATAACATGTCTTGCTTTGAACACCAGCCTCAGAACATATGGTTATACCCACCACTCTGCTTACTATTGAGGGGAAAGCAGAAAAGCAAGGTAGTGTGTGTAGGAGGTGAAGGCAGACACATAGGGTCAGAGCTGTAGGAGCAGTTTGCTTTCATACATGAGGTATGGACCATTGTCCACATGTCAGAGGTGTAAATGGAGAACCATCTTTCTACCCCTCAGTAGTCCTGGAGCTCAGAGCACTGATGGCTAGGAGTTTCTCTCCTAAAGGGCAGAGGCCATTTGTGGTTTTTCTTTCTGTGACATGTAGAAACATAGTGGTAATGTCTTAAAATCTGTACTTCTTTTTTGACATACATCTAATCTTGTCTTATATTTATTTAAAGGGTTTTTTTTTAGATTTCTTGCTTCTGCATCACCTAGAATGATCATTTAAAAAAAACATATCATTTTATAATATATTTAGAATTACAAGCACTGGTGTCTCCATCTTGTCCCAGTGAGCCTCCCTTAAGGGATGCTCGGGATGCAGGTTTGTTTGTTTGGCTCATATTGTGTTTTTTTTTTAACTGTCAAAATTTTTAACTATATTTTTAAATATCAAGACTGCATGTAATTATCTGGATTTCCAGTTTCTCTATAGAAATGTGAAGATGTGGCCATACTAGCTTGGCTTTCCCTCTTGGTGGATTACCAATCTTTGCTGAGTCTCAGCCCTCTTTACCATAAAACAGTATAATAATTACTCTCTCACAGGTTTTTAGTGTAGATCATGTCCCTTTGAACTACCTTGCACAAGTCTGATGCAAAATTGGCAGGGAGTAAATGTAGGCTGCTGTCCCCCAAATAACCAATGTTCAAAGTGAAAAGTACTGGCATGTTTTGGGGACATCGAAGAGATCTTTGGAAGGAACTTGGGATCCACTGGGATCATTTATGTATATTGCATGCCATCCTGGCACAAACCTGGTCACCCTAGACTCTTCTCTTTCTTGCCCCACATCCAGTCCATCAATAAATCATGGTGGCTCTATTTTCAGAACATACCTGGAATTCTATCACTGTTCACCACTCTGCAGATCCAGGCCATCAGTCTCTCTCACTTGGTTATGGAACCAGTCTCCCAATGTGGCTTCCTGCTTCTGCCCTGGACCTCCGCCACACATCCACCAACTTGATTGGTTGGAGCATGTCAGGTGTCTTCTCAGAACACTCAGGTGGCTCCCCATGTAACTGAGCAAAGCCACCCTTCTCACTATGTCCCAGAAGCCTTATCATCTGGCGCAGCCTTCCCTCTTGGACCTCATCTCCTGCACCCCTCTCTCTCCCAGGCTCCACTTCTCTCTGTTTGACTTCTGTATTGAAGCTTTAATACCATCTAACATCTTTCATATTTACTTTTTTTTTGGTCTCATCATTATTACTTTCCCTTGTTGACTACAACCTCTGGCAAGGATTTTTGATTATATGTTCTCTACTGTAGCTCCAGAGCTTGGAACAGTACGTGGTACTTCAGTGGATGCCCTGTAAATGTTTGTTGATGAAGAAATGAAAGCTAATCAAAGAATGTCACCAAGCAAGACCTAATGTGGCATTCCTCCTTTTAAATCAAAGCTATGGAATAATGCAGCAAATTAACACTTACTATTTTTATAAGAGGCATCCAGCTCCTGTGATAGAACTGAGAGCAATAAAGGGAAAATTACAAGTCCTTTAATATTTTTATTTGATTAAATATAAGAGCCACCCAGGAACACTGCTTGTTATCCTTTGGTTCTGTGAATATAACCTTTGTGAATTCATTAGCACTTGCTCCCTTAGAAAACACAGTTGTTAAGTGCATTATGAGTTCCTCAATATTTTTCTTTCTCTTCCTTTTCCCCTCCCTCTCTTCCCTCTTCCTTTCTTCCTTTTGAATATCAAAACACACTTCATTCACTGAAATAACAGGTTCTGTTTCACCAGAGTTAAGTAGACTCTTTTACAGACATAATTAAATCTTTGACCTGTAATTAAGAGGCTTTATGGTTTCATTCCTTTAGAAAGATTTTCGTTTGTATCATTTAGCAAACATATTTATTATGCCACTACTTTATAAGATGTAAAGAGAAGGACTTAAACAATATCTGCATTTGCAAGTAACTTGCAGTCTAGTGGAGGATGGAACTCAGAGATTCACAGGAACTATGGAGAGGGTGTGTCAGGGGGATTAAAGAGACCCAGCTTCAGCAGTCCTTAGGAATTTAGAATATGCTACACCATCTTCAGTTTATCAAAGTTCATGACCTTATTTAATCAGCAGTAAAGTAGGTATTGCTATTGCCCCTTTATTGATCAGTGAACTGAGATGCAGAGACATTAAGTAACTGGTTCAATATCACATAGGTAGAATTGCACATAGGAAAAAAATGACTTTGAGTTGAGATTATTAGATTATCAGAATATTAAGGTCATTACACCTAATGGTCCTTAGACCTCAAATCTATTTGACCCAAGGTCATTTCTCTTTCCACTCAACTGGCTAAAGAGGTGTCAAGGTAGTGGTGAGTAGGGAAAGATAACATTTGTTGTAAGTGACCTCAGGCAACATTGAATAAAAGAACTGACTTTAGAAGACCTGAAGAGATTGATAGCTGGTTCCCAGGGCCAAGTGTCAGGGCAGTGAATAGAAGAATGGGCATGGAGAAAGCAGCACACTGAGTACAACTGTGTGAGCATCACAAGTGTGATTGTGAGCTTACTGTACTTGTGGCAGGGGATGATGAGATTTTGGGGACCCTTGAAGAATCTCCCCACTTTGGGGGCTCTTTTAGATTAGAGAGTAGGACTTACAAAAAAAGGAGGTTTTGTAAATTATTCTCTCTTGGTTGATAAGAATTGGGATAATTTTTACCTGGAAATTGCCTTAGCTTTAGGGAAGTGGAGAGTTTGCTGTGGGAATCAGAGGAGACCTGCTAACTTAGGCCTAGGCTCAGTAGGCCCTCCATTTAGTCCTAGACTGAATAATGGGATGTATTTTGGAAGATTCTGTGGATTAGTGGAGGAACCACCATGGGTTTCCATCACAGATCAATCTGGGTAGCAGTACCTCTCTGTAAATAGCTTTGTGGGATCTTTTGAATTTTCTAAAGTGGTAATAATGATATTTACATATTCTGAATATAAGCAACTGGTGCGATTCCTTCTCAACTGCTCCCATGCATATATGAATTTTAAGCCTGCAATTAAATATTTGGATACCTACCTATAATATTCATATATTAGTTTATTAGTATATATTTGAAAATCTCTATGAAGATCTTGGAAATATAGTTTCTTATTTTCAGACTTTATGAAACACTTTTTTTGGCCTTTCACTTGCGTCTTTGTTCTTGGTGTTATTATTCTCAAAAGAGCCCCTTTTTGACTTATTCAGCTAATTTCCGTGTCACTCTGTCACTCTGTGCATGTTGAGGTAAAGCATTCTCTCAAGTCCTGGATGATGCTGTCCCTGGAAATTTTGTCCAAACAAAAAGCATCTCTTAGGAAAGTTTGTTATTTTCTTCATCCTGACTGTGTTCTTTTGTGATTTCTACCCACTGAATTATTTTAAGTCATCTCCCTAGTGTTGCCTGTGACAAAGGAGCTGTATGTTCTTGGGTGCCCTCTCTGGGCCTTGACTATTGTCTAGCATTGATTATAGCAGGTTGGTGTATCTACCCTAATGTGAAGGTTTTCATTTTCAATTGGTAATTGAGAGCTATTTAATATAAAGTACTAAATCTAAGATCTGTGTTCTTAGAGGGATAATTAGTTTATCAAACCTTATCTTCAGGTTGGGAAGAAACAGTATTCTACAAGACTGTTATCTTGCAATAACTCTAATAAATGTTGAAGAGACATGACATTTGACATGATCATTGTGATTTGGATGCAGCTGTTTTGATACTGTAGGGCGAGGTTGACGTAGTCTAGAGAAAAAGTCATTAAATGTTCTATTATTAAAAAAATTACCAAGTAGTATATAAAGAACTTAATCCATATAGGATGTTTAAACTTTATAAAGTTGTATCATTTTGGGAGCTGGGATGTAGCTCAGTGGTAGAGCACTTGCTCAGCATATGTGAGGCCCTGGGTTTAGTCTGCAGCACTAAAAAATAAATAAATTAATTAAATGAACAAATACATGAAGTCATATCAACCTTGAGTGGAGTATTAGGGTAAAAGTGGGCATGATGGGTGCAGTAAGAAATTTGGTGGGATTCAGAGATAGGGGAAGTGATGTGTGAGAGTTAGATGCAATCTGGCAGCTGAACCATATCTACCAAGAATTGTGTATTGTATATGGGGGCAGCAATCCTTAACTCGGAGACTGCTCACACTTGCATCTTGTATGGGCTGGATCTTAGATGATCTGATATCTACCTTATGTCTGATAATCAGACTTTTGTGTTTAATTAATACATTTATTCATTGAAATTAGAATTGGATTAATAATAAAAATTATGATGCTTTCTGAAGAATGGACACACCTATTTTTACAGACTTTTTATCATTTGTATAATTTGTTATTAAATTATTAATCTTATTTTATCAAATACCTATGAGGCAGTGGTGGTTTGGGGGCCAGGAGGTTTCGTAGCCCAGGAAATCTTTAATGAAATTTTAACAATTATAGACACAATCTCAGCAAAATATATATTAGCATCTTTAGAGCCCTTTATAATTATGGTTTGAAGGTAAAGAGAGTATAGACTTTTGAATAAAAGCTAGTTCTAATGCATTTTATGAAGCTGTTTCCCCCTCCTTCCTGATATGCATATCAATTAATCCCATAGGGCCTCTCCCACCCTGATAAAATGGTTTGGCACAGAATATAGTCTTCTATGTAGGTAGGTAGTATCAGTAAAACAAAGAATAGTTTTAGGTCTTGATAGATTCATTTTTTTAATTGGTACTGGAGATTGAACCCAGGGGTACTTTATCACTGAGTTTCATCCCCAACCCTTTTTATTTTTTATTTTGAGATAGGTCTCACTAAGTTGCTGAGGCTGGCTTTACACTTTCAATCCTCCTACCTTGTTTTCCTGAGTCACTGGGATTACAGGCATGTACCACTGCAACAGGCTTGATAGGTTCATTTTGATGGACCACTAATGTGTCTAGTACAGAGAGTGACATTTAGGAAATCATTGTGCCTTTTGCTAATCCAGAGAGGTTCATCCAGAGAGAAAAAAGCAAATAATGAGTGAATATATGCTTGGATTTTTTTTTTTTGGTATATGTGAAACCCAAATTCAGTGGAGTAGATTCAAGATAATAAGGAATCCCACTATTAGGTATGGGTGTTTGAGAGTCTGATGCAGAACTAAAGCTAAGGAACAAAGGTCTATTTGGGATAAGATGGACAGTATTATAGAAAAAGACCAGTAATAGTAATTCATAAGCTATTTTGAAGTTCACAATTTTGAAGCTGAGAAGCCTAGGTGACTGTCTAAGACTAGACAGGCTTAATATCAGGACGAACATTACAATTTACAGCTCAGAGAATGAGCACAGTAGGTAGTCGCAAAAATTATGAAGATTTTCTTTTGGGATGGGGAAAGGTCTTGGTATATATATGACATTATGTTTTAGTATATCAAAGCAGGGTCACCTCTGAGGCACTTTTGTATTTTTGCACTATTTGAAGGTTTCTTTCATTATTTAAGAAATTTGCTAGTTAAATATTTTCTTCAAAGAATTAAGTTCAGAGGACTTCAATTTGCATTTTCCAGCCCCTAAGGAATAGCTTAGGTTATAAGGGTAGTGCTTTCTTTTTAGTTAACTAATGCAAGCTTTCATTAGTTAACTCTCAATATCTCCCCAAATCCCCTGCTACTTCAAAGTGTTATTTAAATATTAGAAGATTTTTTAATACCTGGACTTAAATATCACTTATAACTCAGGGACTGTAGGCTGAGAATTTCCATTAGAAATACTTCTCCTTAAGCACTTTCAGTTAAATGTCAAGATTGGTCTTTGATGGTACCAGTCACAGTGGCCAAAACTTTTGTCCCAGCTGCCCTAGGAGACATTGGCATCCAGAGCTCTTTCCTAATGTCAAACGTGACCTCTGAACTGCAAGAAAAGTTGTGGAGCTCAGCATGCAGGCAGGCACACAGTCTGCTTCTAGATTCCTGTATTCTTTTATAGAGTTAAAATAAAAAGTTGTACAACACTTGGTAAGGGTACCAGATTTTCACCAGACATTATACAGGTGCTGATCATTCCATTCATTAGCACTGATATTTTAGAATAAGTGTGGGCTTATTGTGTGTGTGTGTGTGTGTGTGTGTGTGTGTGTGTGTGTATGTTTATGTCTGGGTCAGTATTACTTGGGACCAAAGTGTGTCCCAGGGAAAAGAGTGCAGACTTTGAAGTCCGGGGAACCTGGTTTCTAGATTCTGTTCAACATGTCACTAATGTCTCTAAGCTTCTATTTCTTCAACTGCAAATTGAGGATAAAAAGATAAATCCTGTGGCACATTAAAGAGATAAGTAAAGTGCTTAGCATAGAGTACAGGATTGTGTCCGTCATCAGAAAATGGTAATGACAGATATAATGATGACAAGAAGCAAAACTTAAGCTTGTGCCCTCTAGTTTTTGATGTGGCAGAATGAAGATTGTATGTGTGTCCCTTTGTGGGGCTGGCTGGAGCCATCTATTATCATCTTGCACACTGTATTAGTTCAAGATTGTTACTTCCATATTGACCTTATGTTTTTATGAGAATATAATATATGTAAGAGAAAAGATTAATTTGTGTTGCTTAGAGCAGACTCACTAGCAATCATCACTTTCATATCTTGGTTGGTTGCAAGTATGAGTTACTATCTAGAGTAGTTTTAAAATTGAGCAAATGCTCTTGTTTTGAGATGCTCTATGATAGATACCACAAGATAGAAGAGTCTGCTGCTTCATATTCTGCAGTTAAAAAGATAAGATTTCATACATCACTAGGATTCTAATGTAAGATTTGTTTTGGGCTGGGCATGGTGGTGCACACTTGTAATCCCAGCAACTCGGGAGGCTGAGGTAGGACCATCAAGGGTTCAAAGCTAGTCTTAGCAACTCAGCAAGGCCCTAAGCAACTCAGTGAGACCCTGTCTCTAAATAAAATATAAAAACAGGCCAGGGATGTTGCTCAGTGTTTAAGTGTTTCTGAGTTCAATCCCTGGTATTATTAAAAAAATTGTTTTGCTCAGAGAATGCCTTTAAAAAAACAACAACTAATGATAATGGAATGAACATATGATACAAGAACGGCAGAAGACTGGGTGCATTCTCTCTACTTATGTGTATGTTAGAAAACTTCAGTATTAATTTTTTTCACATTTAAACAAATTTTGGAATGATTGCCTTCTTGCAGAAAAATCTGGAAGTAATAAGCATTGTTTTACTTTCCTGTCTATACTTCATGCAGCTAGCTGTCTTGTAGGTGTTGTTCAATGTATCATGTCACTATTTACAGGATGAGGTTATTTAAAATGGCAAAAGAGATAAAAGCTAAATTCAAAAGAAGTGTGAAGAAGTTATCTCAGTGCAAAGAGGCGAAGCTTAGAAAAGAAATCTCTCAGGATAGCTGCAACCCCACTGTCCTCTGGTTTAGGGATTATATAAGCTAAATCCTCTGTGTATTCCTAGCTATGCATACATTTATATTTAATGATCCCATCAGGAGACGCAACCAGCATTGAAGCATTATTGAGATTTAGAAATTCTACCATATATTGCACTTAAATGATGAGAGATATTTCAAAAATAGCCTTTGCTGCATTTAAATAGCCTATTAGAGTAGATGGGAAAATTCCACTGGCACAATTGTCTCTGAGGCTATTTAATAGAACCATGTATCAAAAGCTTATGCTAAATTTGGATCTGTGATGTGTAAAATAGTGCAGAACCTAGTATAAAGCCCTTTTGCTGCATTGTTTCCTAAAAGATTCATGTGTGTAAAAAGAAGTACTTTTCTTAAGCTGGGAGTATGTCCTTAGGATCTGGTAGACAAATCACCTCAGTGCTTGTGATAAGTGTCAAGGGTGTCCTGCCATAGTTAACAGGATTGTGCATCTCTCTACCAACTGAAAATTAGTGTCCAGGTTAAACCCCCTCCCCTCTCTCATGCCATCTGGAAAAAAAACAAAAAAACACTTCTTTCTTGAAAAGTAATGGTTTAGTTCAAGAGCTTTGAAGTCAGACAATCCTGGCCTGACATGGTGTCTTAATAGCTGCATGACACATAGCCTCAAGGATTCTCAGAATCCTTTCTGTAAAATGGAAATAATAGTGGCATCTACCCAAAATGTTGTTGTAAGGAAAAATGTAATACTGCTATTCACTTAACTGGCACCAATAAAATAATAATTGTGTGAATTATTTAGATTCTAAATCATTGACTCAGACACCTAAGTATTTGAATGTGTAGCTTGTTGCTTCCCAAAATTGAAAATTGCCATTTTTCCTGGTTGTCATGGAGAATTCAGAGATGACTGCTCTGCAATTCTTACTTGAACCAGAAATTTCATCTGAAACCCAAAGCACCTGGAGAAAATGTAGCCCTGGTGACTATTTGGTTTAAAAAAAAAAAA
>NW_026000153.1:14453378-14477663 GCF_001458135.2 Marmota marmota marmota | reverse complement strand
AGCATATTATAGGGAAACAGCCACATCAATATTTATATCAGCACAATTCACAATAGCTAAACTGTGGGACCAACCTAGATGCCCGTCAGTAGAGAATTGGTTAAAAAAATGTGATATATATATATATATATATATATATATATATATATATACACATCCTTGTACATTGGGCGTAATGTAATCTCCAGTCTTTACATAATGGATGTTTTATTTAGGTAGAAGTCGTGAGGACACGACTCCATCTGCTCAGGTCTCTGCTGCAGTAGTGATGGAATCAGGACATATGCCCAGAAGCGTACAGAGGGAAAATTTCCAGGAAACCTGCTGCCTGTGAATGTCAATTTCCTAGTTCTTTCATCAGAAACTGGCTTTCCAAATCTCTAGAAGGTCCTTTCCATTTTCTACCACATACCACATGCTGCAATTCATGTTTAAATGCAAGAATGACCCATCAGAGAAGAAAAAACATATCCCTGTGGGAAGCTTTAATTTTTGCAGTATAATTGCCTCTAGGAGACATTTCTTCATCGATGTCATTGTTGGAAAAGAAAGATTCTTGGTGGTGGTACAAGACTAAGCTATGTACAGAGACACCCTATGAGGATGGCCGCATCTGGAATGATTCAGATGTCTAAGAAAGAAACCCAGAAGCAATAACAGTCATGCAACAGTGCCCTATTTCCCATGAAAAGTAATAATTTCCTGCTCAAATGTCCATTCCAAAGGGCTCCTTGGAGAAATAGCTGACTCCATGTGAGGGCAGGAAATGTACAAGATGAGTCTGGAATGTTTTATCATCTTTAAAGGAAAGAAGTTTATTGAACACTACCTAGGTCACTTTAAAAGGACACAGATGTCAACTCTAAGGCACTCCCAGTGGCTCAAGAGGTCACAATAGGAGCATGATGAAGACAATGACTAAGATGGATTGGAACAAATTAAATATATAAAAACCAATGGACTCTTAATGATCCTAAATATTAAAAAAAGAGAAACGCAGGGCTGGGGTTGTGCTCAGAGGTAGAACGCTTGCCTAACCCGTGCCCTGGGTTAGATCCTGATAAAAATAAATAAATAAAGGTATTAAATAAACTACAACTAAAAATAAATATTAAAAAATAGAAATGCACATATAAAAATAAACTGGCTGTAACAAAATATTTTTCATGGATTTATTCAGATAGAGATCAAAATCTAAATATCCCAAATACAATGACAATGCCCTCTTCCTCTGTCATTTTAGAGCAGAACTCAGTTACACAGCATGTGACAGTGGTGATGGTATAGAAGGGTTCTTTAGGGAAAGCTTTCAAGAGTTTTTACTCATTTGAAAGGGCAGAACAGGACTTGGTGGATAGCAAAATATGCACTGGCTCCTGGCCCACCTCACAATGCCTATGTCTTACCCAGTGAGTGGTCCTCAAAGCTTTATCCCTCTGTACTACGTTTGTTCAGGGTTTGTTACTCTGTGAGCTTCCCAGGGTGCAAGGGTCCTGATTTGTTCTCTTTAGCATTTCCATTGTCTGTCACTGTGTCTGGCATATTATTGCACTTAATAAATATGTATTGGATGAATAAGAATGTATCTATCCTAAAAGGAGGGTGTTATCCTCAAATGAACGTGGGAAGCTTCACTGTGAATCTCTATATGCAAGTTTTGTTCCCATAAATCCTTTATTGTATGTCTCTGGCTTCTCATGAGTGTGTCTTAATATTGTTTCACCACTAACTATTAAAAGGTGTGTAGCCTATGCTCAATTACTGAAATGATGAATTAAAAATTCTACCATTTGCTAGGTTCCTTATTAGGGTCTTTGTATGACTTGCTTTATTTGATCTTCACAAGCCTATGAAATTCATGTTTTACAGATTAGAGAATTAAGTCTTAGAGATGTTAAGAAACTTTGACAGTCACTCAGCTAGAAAATGGTCATGCCCAGGTATGTCAAGTTTCAAGGTCTAGGTTCTTTTTACTACATTGGAATACAGGAATGCAGACTTGGTCTCATCAGTTGTTTTGGGTAAAATAGAGCTTTGATGACTATTAGTCTTGAGAATAAGTAAACAGAGTTGTGGTGATTCTTCTAACTTCGACATTTTTATTAAGAGAATTACCTATTCCCATCACTAATAAACCATAAGATTGTCAATACATTGTCTACTATTATGTATGGTGAACCATCCTAAACTAAATTTCCCCTTAGACAAAAATCTAATGTAGACAAAGAGAATTTGAATCTATGAACCAGATTATGCTTGAGTATGGGTGGTCATGTCATTTTAAAATCCAGCCCTGAATTAATGAGATCATTTCAGAGTAGAGCCTTTTAGATTCACAGATTGCTAAATAGAGTCAGCTTTTGACTAAGGGCCTTGTTTGTCCTCTACATGTCTTTGGGGGCTAAAGTTTTGCCATATGCCAACTCCCAAGGCCACTATGTCATTCAAGCTCATGATTGATTAGTAGTTTAAGAGATTGTGAATGACTTAGAATCTTAGGCAGTAAACCTGGGAGAAAATGCAGCATGGAGAAAATGTGGAGGAGCATGACATTCATTCCAACTTTAGGGTCAGTCTGTCTGTCTGTCTATCTATCTATCTATCTATCTATTTATCTATCTATCTATCTATCAGTTAATCAGTTCTCAAACCCTCTGATTTGAGAGCCCTTTTAAACTCTTAGAAACAATTGATGATTCCAGAGAATTTTGAATTATATTCCTGGATATCTCCCATATTAGAGATTAAAACAGAAATAAAACTCAGGCATATATTTCATTAACTGTCAGCACAAGATGTCATCACACATCATGGAGCCTCTGGAAAAGTCCACTGTATTCTCATGAGACAATAAGAGTGAAAATAGATTTGATGCTGTGGACCCAATGGAAAGGCACCCTCCAGGGTTGCCTAGGCTACACTGCTCATCTCTCTCTCTCTCTCTCTCTCTCTCTCTCTCTATCTATCTATATCTATATCTATATCTATCTATATCTAACTTGTCCTCTTCTCTCCTGGATCCACTGCACTTAGGCTGTCTACTTGACCATGCCACTTAAGATGCCCTTGTCATGGTAATTAGTGATCTCAACATTATCTAGTTCAGTGGTCAGTTCTCACTCCCTATCTCATTCAATATACCCAAACCTTTTGACACAGTATATAATTCATTTATTCTTAAAATATTTTCTTCATTTGTCTTCCATGGTACCAGACTTATTATATCTTTAGCTTGTTCCCCCTTATATCCTTGACCTTTTAGTGTTGGAGGTCCCCATAGCTCAGTCATTGGACGTTTTCCTTAATTTTATCTACATTATTTATTTGGTGTGGATATCACACAGTCTCAATTTTGAAAATACCATTTGTACACAAATACTCTTAGCACATATTTCCAGCTTTGACCTTTTTCCTGAACTCCATATCTTCGTGTCCAACTGCCCACTTGACATTCCCTCATCAGGTGTCTAATAGCATCTCAGATTTAACATGTGCTGAACTAAGCTCTCCATCTTCTTCTTCTGCCAAACTTTCCTTCCCATAGTCTTCTTCAGTTCATCAAATACCCATCTTCCAAGTTGCTTAGAGTCATTTTCAACTCTTATTTTACTTTTCTCATCCAGTCCATCACCCACTAGCTCACACTCTACACTAGACTTAGACTCCTACTACTTTTCACTACTTCAGCTGTTGTTGCCACCACCATAATGTCTTACAGAGTTACTAATAGTCCTTTGTCCCTCTCCTCCCCCACTGAATGTCTTCCTGTTGAAAGGTGGGTTAATCTCTCTTGTATTTCAAACAGTCCAACAAGTTTTCCTCTCATTCAGAAAGAAAACCAGGGCTTTCAAAAGGCCTGTAAAACTCTACCTGAACTATCCCCTGCTTCCATTATCTTTCATAACTTGCATTCTGGCAACTTCCCCTCCACCAAGGCTGATTCCTTGTGGTGCCTCTGGGCTTTTCACTTGGAGTCTCATCTTCCTGGACTACCATCTTCCTCTGCTGTAGGGTTTACTCTGTTATCAACTGTATGCCATTACCAAATATCACCTTGTCAAGTGAGGTCTTCCCTCTGTCCCCTCTTGAAGATTACCATCCCCCCAACTCTCCCTCCTCCTTTCCTGCTTTAAAATCCTCCACATCATTATTTTAAAACCATTTTATATATATATATATATATATATATATATATATNATATATATATATATTACTTATTATTAAAAAATTGACTTCATCTGTTCTCCAGCAACAGGTTGCTTAATGAACCCATTAAGCAGGGGTTTCTTATGCATGTTCCTTCGGTAGCTGTTCAGTGCCTAGAGTGTTACCAGAACTCCTAGACTTTTAGGAAATATTCATGAATGAATGAGTAGGAAGTGAACTATTTTGTCTTTTTGGGTGAAAATTTATTAAACATATCAAAGAAATATAATGGAATCAGCTGATTCTACAATTCCAGTTTTTCAACAATTAAAATAATGTATAATTTTAAAATTTATTTTAGAATAAGGTGTGATTTTTGATCATAAGGAGAGTCTAATTTCATGTTGTTAGTTGCCCTGGGCTTGAATTGATTTGGTAGTAGAGGAACTTTTGGGGAGGATTCTGCTTTGAGAACAAGTGCAATTATTTCGGCCTCCTCAGAACCTTCTTATCATCATCATCATCATCATCATCATCATCATCATCAACATCACCATCACCATCACCATCATCATCATTGCCATTGTCATCATCATCATCCTTTCATCTCTCTTGTAACCTCTCATACTCAGGTAACAGCCCTGATATGGAGGGGGAATATCCCAGGATCCTCAGGATATAGGCTGAGGGAAAATAACCCCAGCTATAGAAGGGGTTCATTCACCCAGGATATCATGTCTATGGGGTCAGGTGACCTCAGTTTTGGTGTTGGAGGCTATAACCCAGAGCACAGGCTGTGAGACATGGCAATATTAATAGGTGTTTCTAAAAAGGGTTGAGGTTCGAGAGAAAACAATTTGGGAAATAATCAGTTAAAGTTCTTCCTTTCCCAGGACTTTTATTTCACTATTGTGCATTGTGATCCTGGAAGGAGGAGATAAAGAATACAGGGTTTCACACACTTAGTGAAATACAGGGCTTTTGTTCTTGTACTATCTCACTGGGGGAATTCAGGAACAGAGTAATGAGCCTTTACTATTTATATATGCTAAATATTTTTTGTGTATATATATTTTTTTGGTCTTCAACACTAGGAAGAGAAAGAGAGACTTATCAATTAAGTGGAAAGATCTTATAATCAAACATTCTTTTTCCAGAATAGGAGCAAATTCTGGAGAGTGTTTTATGTTCATAGAATTGGAGCAGTGCTCTGATGAGAGTCTATAAATGTGTGTGAACATCAAAAGTCGGCTGGACATTGTGGAGATTCACATGAGTTGAGCTTTTTATGTAACTCTTTCTTTGTAAGTGAGGGACTGATCTTACACTATGAGGATTTTAAAATTTTTTATTGATACATTATAATTATACATATTAGTGGGATTCATTGTGCCATATTCATAATTCATATAACATAATTTGATCAGTCTCCTTCGCCAGAACCTTTCCTTTCCCTCCCTTTCTCCTTCTCTTGAATCCACTTGCTCTACTGACCTCCTACTTGTGCATTATAATATACATAATAATGGATTCATTATGCTGTATTTGTACAGTTGTATAATGTGATTTGATCAATCTCCTACCCCAAGACCTTTCCATTCCCTTTTCTTCTCACTCCTACATCCTCTTGCTCTAATCTACTGACCTCCCTTCTATTGTTATTAAATTTTAATTAGTGCATTATAATTATATATGTAAGTTGGATTCATTGCCAAATATTCCAGCATGCACATAACATAATCTTATATTTCATTCTCAGTACTTTTCCACACCTATCCTCCTTCTTCCCTCTCAATTATTGGTCTCCCTTCTATTTTCCTGTGATCTCTTTTTCTTTTTTCTTTATATTTATTTATTCATTTATGACAGTGGAATGCATTACAATTCTTATTACACATATAGAGCACAATTTTTCATATCTATGGTTGTATACTTAGTATATTCATGCCAATTTGTGTCTTTATACCTGTACTTTGTATAATAATGATCATCACATTCCAACATCATTAATAACCCCATGCCCCCTCCCTTCCCCTCTAACCCCTCTGCCCTATCTAGAGTTCGTCTATTCCTCCCATGCTCCCTTTCCCTATCCCACTATGAATCAGCCTCCTTATATTTAAAACAAAACAAAACAAAACAAAAAAACATTCGGCATTTGTTTTTTTGGGGAATGGCTAACTTCACTTAGCATCATCTTCTCTAACTCCATCTATTTACCTGCAAATGTTGTGATTTTATATTCTTTTATTGCTGAATAATATTCCATTGTGTATATATGCCACATTTTTTTTTATCCATTCATCTACTGAAGGGCATCTAGTTTGGATCCACAGTTTAGCTACTGTGAATTGTGCTGCTATAAACATTGATGTGGCTGTGTCCCTGTAGTGTGCTGTTTTTAAGTCCTTTGGGTATAGACTGAGGAGAGGGATAAAATTCCTTTTTTTCCTCTCTTTCTTTTTAGCTTCCTCAGATGAAAGCATTTGATCCTTCATTTACTGAGTCTGGATTATTTCACCTAGCAAGATGTTCTTCAGTTCCATCCATTTACCAGCAAATGACATAATTTTATTCTTCTTTATGTTGAATAAATCTCCATGGTGTGTATATACCATGTTTTCTTTATCCTTTCATCTGTTGATGGGTACCAGGGCTGGTTCAATAACTTGACTATTGTGGAATACACTGCTATGAACATTGGTATATGTGTATCAGTTTAATATGCTGATTTTAGTTTACCCTTTGGCTAAACATTGAGAAGTGGGATGCCTTGATCATATGGTGGTTTCAAGCCTAAGCTTTTGAGTAATCTCCATACTGTTTTCCAGAGTGGTTGTGCTGATTTGCAGTTGTCTCACCAACATTGTATGATGTACCTTTTCCACATTGTGGGCATTTTCTCAGAACTTTGTGCTTGTCTTTCCCTGAGATGTAATTTATATAAAAAGAGTTTGGTTACAGAGAAACTCAACATTAAATTTAGGTAGAGGGACAACATCATCAATTCAGATTTGTCTACAGATGTAAAAGCTGTATTCCCATTATCCATTTTTATTATTCCTTTCTCCACTAAAGAATTATTCTGAGAGTACAGCCATTGGTACAAGTATCATCTTGTTCCTGACACAATTATTGCTTCTTCTGTAAGAAGAGTTCTGGACCAGACACTTCTTACATATTAGGACATTAAGTTATCCATCATAACTAATCATTGCTCATAAGTCAATATGCTCCAACTATTATAGCCACCAATCAGGAGAAGACAACCTGTATTTGGTGTATATTGTATATTTTCTCAAGAATAATGCTGGAAGCAAAATTGGAACCAGTGGGTGGTGAAGAGAGTCTGGCCATGTTTGTTGAACCAGTGTCCTAGTGGAGAGGGACACTGGAGACAATCCTGAGCTAGGGCCAAGAGTGTGTTTCTGTCTCTCCCACTGATGTAGATGCTGTACCCTGTAGAACAGCTGGAGCCAGCAATGGGTACCACCACAGTGAGATTGGACACCTTTGTTGGCTTTTTCCTAGTCTTTTCATTTATCCCTAGTTGATATAGTCTTTGTTCTTGAAAATGGTCTAGGAACATCTGGGGGAGCCCAAGACCCTTACAGAGGCTTGGTAAAGCCATCATTAATAACAGTAAGATGTTATATGCTTCTATGCCTCTCATTCTCTTACAAGTGTACAGTGTAGTTTTCTAGAGGCTATAGGATATGTGATGTCTCAATAGCTTGAAATCAGAAGTAGATATGAGAATCTAACACTCTTCTATTAAGCCAGGCAGTAAAGATATTTAAAAAATGTAAAGCCTAAGGCCATAAAAATATCATGTAGTGTTATTTACATTGACATGCAATAGTTTTTTGGGTATTTTAAATGTCTCAAATATTTAAATATATTTCACTTTGAATTAAATATGATAAATACTGATATTACTTATATGAATTAAAATTCTGGGATTTGTTTTAGTAGAAATATGTCCCAAATATAGCATACATTTTTATTTGCTAAATCTGGCAATCCTACATACTTATTCCTTATATTTGCAGAGAGAGCATCTTTTAGTACCTACCTTTGTGGAAGATGTTGGAGAAACTGAAGCTCTCCTTGCTTATTTATTGATGGTCAGCTCAGCAGGCACATTGGGCACTAAGGGAATATTGGGTTATTCTTGAAGTCTTTCTGACTTTGCAGCAGTTGGGAGTGATTTATTTTTTCCTGGGAATTGAAGGTTACTTGGAGGGTACCAACTACACGGACACAGAGCCTAAATGGTTCCATATGTTGATGTGAGCAAGTGATCTCAGTCCAATCTCTGTCATTTATTACTAAATACAGTGTAACTAGGTCTCTTGCCACTCATAGCAGGGACTACTTAAGTGGCAGAGTTGTGTTTGATGCCAATCTTAAGTCTGTGGTATTTGCCAGAAGATGGCTGTAGTGCTGGCTCCCAAGAGGCTTCTCTTGCATTTCCTTCCTTCCTTCCTTCCTTCCTTCCTTCCTTCCTTCCTTCCTTCCTTCCTTCCTTCCTTCCTTCCTTCCTTCCTTCCTTTCTTCCATCCTTCCTCTTCCTTCTTCCCTCTTTTCATACCTTCCTTCAGTTCTTCTTCATTCTCTCCACATTTTCCCTCCTTCCTTTCTTTTCTTCCCTCCCTCACCTTTCACTTGTTCAACACCTGTTCTTTTTGAATTCTGCACTGTGTTTTCAGAAGAAAAATTAAAAGATGATGCTCTTGCCTTTAGGAAAGTTGATTGGTATCCCAGAATTCTTTGCAGGTGACTTATGCTAATCCAACTTAGAAAAGAGTGAAACATATAAACCAGAAAACCTGTTACTTTACAGGGAGGAAGTTAGTTTTTCCAGTGGATTCCTTTTCTTAGCATCTGCATATGGAGAACGGAAGACTGGTATGAAAACCTGGAACTGACAGGTCGAGGGCTGGGCCAAAGAGGGAAACCCCAGGAGTGAGGTGATTTACCTCCCCTGTATGCATTTTGAAACCTGTATGCTTCTTGTGGCTTATTCTTCTTTCTTTTGAGCTGTTAAAATTAACATTTGGATGTTATTTGTTTAGTAGAACTTATAAGCTCTAATAACGTTTTATGTTGAAAACAGCAATCCTTTATTTCCTCTACATAATCCATTTTCAAATTTTCTCACATTCTATATAGTTGATTTAAAGGTAGAACACAAGAGAATCAGGTGGATGGCCAGAACCCCATCTGGGTCTTCTTTAAGAAATAATAATAATCATTACAGCTCACTGAGAGCATATCATGGGCTGCAGATGCATTATTTCTTTTGTTTTCTGAAAGCAACCCTGTCAAGTAGATATTATCATTCTATTTTATACATGAGAAAACTAATTCCTGAAAGTCTAAGAAAATTTTAGCCCAATGTCAAACAATCAATGTGTGGCAGAGTCCATATTTGTAACCGTATGCCCAACACCTTTTCCTTGTGTTAGACACAGTAGAGAGTTAAGCAGTAATTTCTCAGGCTCAGGCCGGTTCTCTGTCCCACTTCCTTAGCATTTCCTTTAGAAATAAAAATGGAAAAGAGCAGTAAGTAACCACCCATGTCCCCTTCTTTTGTCTTATATATTTTGAGATGATAAATAAGGCAGAGGTTACATGATTGTCTGGACATCTAATCCAGACTTCAAATGAGTTCCTGTATGGTCCCATATGGTTCATTCTAGGTATTCTCAGGTGGGTAAGTATGAAAACAAGAAAAAATAACAATAACATAACAGGAGCACATTATAAGGGAAATTGCCATAATTTAATATCTGAGGATATTAAATCAAACATTTGAAGGACTGTCATGTGGAGAAGGGATTAGTTTTGCTCTGGGGAAATGGACTAGGAACCAATAAAAAGAAATTATGGGCAATGAGTTGCAGAACTCAATATTAGAAAGTTTTCGTTTTGTTGTTTCTTTCTTTCCTTTTTAAAATTAGACTTTTCCAAAGTGGAATGGGTTCTTTAGAAAGGTTTATTATTCTCTGGCATTAGACGGTCACTTCAAAGGCATGCTGTGAAGGACTTTCAGTTTCTCTTACATCCCTAGCCCTTTTTTAATATTATTTAGAGTCTGGGCCTCACTGAGTTGTTTAGGGCCTCACTAAGTTGCTGAGGTTGGCTTTGATCTTGAGATCTTCCCACCTCAGCCTCCTAAGCCACTGGAGTTACAGGTGTGTGCCCCATGCCTGGCTTCTTATGCTTGATCTTACATGGTATCATATCTCAACAGGTGTTTGGAAACTTTATGAGCAGTCCAGCCCAGAGGCTTATAAAGTATTTGTCCATTTAGAAGGCATCCCTGAGGCCCCTCCCATCATGTCCCTACCAGGTTAGGTGAGAACAGGTAGGGCAGCCATCTCCTCTGTTTGGCTCCGATCCCAGTGAGTCCCCCAGGAGAACACAGTCTACAGGGCAGTGGGTGGGAGGTAGGTCAGGCAAGATGGCAAGAGCATCAAGCTGGGCTTGAAGACTCCCTTAGAATCCTAGCATTGACCTGTAGAGTTCACTCTTCATTTTGTCCATTCTTAACCATTTTAAAGATTAATATTTAACTACACAAATATCTATGACTATATCTTCTAGGTTAAGAAGCCAAATTTGATGTATAAGACTAAATGTTTTTGGTTCTATATCCCCAGTGCCCAGTGGAGGGTCTACCCAGAGTGGGGCTAAAAGCACATTTGCCTACAGGGGAAGGATACAACAGGAAACCTGGAATTTGGGATTATTTGTACTATTTGTTATTGTGAAATGTCTTAATAATGGTTTTAACTCAGGTAATAGGAGCAAATGTTAAATTTTGAAAGCCTCGAAAAATACAATACAAAACCTCACCCATAGTCCTAGCACATGAAGGTAGCATTAGTAACCACTTCTCTCAATTCTTGTATTTATCTCCTAAATACTGAGTAGTGGGGTTCTTGGTTTATTTGTGACAGTTGTCAGACTAGTCATTTTTTTTCTGTCCTAAGTGGCAATCCATGGCTATGCGAACATCAGCTGCAGTTATGAATCTCATTTCAGCTTTCTGAATCTTGTAATTAAAGAAATGCTGATGAGAGGGCAGTAGTTTGGCTGAAATTCCAATTTTCGGTGTTGTTATAGCGGGTTCATAGGTGTCTTGAGGGCCCTGCTGCTTGAGTGGGGACACAGGAAAGGCTGATTCATGGACTGCTGGCCAGATGGCATGGGGACAGAAGTCACTGAGGTGTGATTTTGATAAATTACCTTCCCAGTGGTCCTAGGTAGTCTGCAGTGCATGGTGAGAATAACAAAGCTGTGCTTCATCTCTGTGGTCTGGCACGTATGTGATGCCAAAGAAAATGAGAATGTATGTGATAATGTCAACATCACTAATTGTGGAAAATGAGGATAGTTCCACTAACTTTGGTGGGGCTGTTTGCAGACTAGCGGGGAAAGAACACTTTAGCCCTTCACCTTATACTTGCCATCAAAAAGCCAGTTCAGGGGTGGCATAGAACTGTGCTTGAGCACTGAGACTCTAGAACCTGGGTTCAGATCCTGCCTCTACCACTTATTGGCTGTGTGACTTTGCTCAAGTTACTTCACCTCTGTGTGCCTCTACTTTGCTCATCTGTAAAATGGGGATGACAATGGTACCTGCTACATTAGGGTGGTTGTGAAAATTAAATGGGTCACTGTGTTGGTTATTATTTAAAATTATAATTTAGGACAGGGTTTGGCATAAAGTAGGTTTTATACAATTGTTTGCTGTTATTATATTTTAAAGCATTATTTTTTTTTTAAATTTAAAGAACCCATAAAACAATCAGGAGAAAACACAAATTAATATCTATTGGATCTTATTAGATCAGGAAGAGCTCCCTGTATTTGTAGCCAGTGCAGAAAACCATTAAGGATTGATAGATTAAGTTACAGAATCAAAAGCCTATTGTGTATAGGTCAATAAAGCAAAGCATAAGTGTTTATACTAATAAACAGTAAATTAAAAACAGAATAAACAGTTGCAGCAGGACATATGACAAGGCATAGAGTTAAGTTAGACTTTAAAATCAGTTTAGTGTGATAGCAAAACTCATGCCTTCAATTTATCATATTATTTTATGGTTGTCATTAGCACATGTTCAAAATGATACATGCACACCCCTTTGGGATTTCTTGTATTTCTTTCCTACTTATTTCAAAACCAAGTCAGCTTGTAATAATATAAACAGTAAAAAATGACAAGTATTAAAAATAAGAGAAAAGAAAAAGTGGAAATAGAGCAGGGAAGGACTGAGTTAGCCACACTTAAGCTGGGATTGAGAGTGGGGCTCTAGAAGTCAGAGCAGTTCCACAATCCTCATCCCTAATTACTGAAGAGAAGGACAAATATTTTTGGTACTGGGAGCAGCAGAAAAATTTTTCCTTGGAGTCTTCAAATGAATCAGTGTAATGAGTATCGGTCCTTACACCATTTTGTCAATAATGGGAACAATGACACATTTCATTCTCTTGATATAGACTGTTGGCGCCACACCAAAGCAGATTACAGTAAAGCATGTCCTTGGAGTCAGATGGTGGTGCTGTGATGCAGCTCAGATGTTGTCAGGTGCTGGGTCTGCTTGTCCTCAGAAGCCTTCCTTATCCTTCCTCTGCCCTCTTTGTTGGAGATGGCTTCATATCCCAGGCTCTGTGTCAGTTGGCTTCTAGCTGAGAGGTAGCATTGGGAGACTGGAGAGCAGGCAATACGGAGAAAGGGGACTTCTCCCAAACTCACTTCATCTTGGGTGGCTTTATTCTAGTAGTAGGTTTCCAGGGCTAACATTCAACGGTGCCTGCTTCTATCAGGTGACCTTGACCCTGGGCTTATTATAGCATCACCTCCTCCTTTGTCTATTCAGTTCAGGTGTGGGAGCACCCGTACCCTTTGTTCGATTTGCTAATTTTATAATTCCTCACTATTCCCTTTGGCTTCTCAACTCTTCCAGCTGCTGCCTGTAAACTCCTGAAATGTTGGTGATTATTTCACTAATCAACAAAATAAAACAAAGGTGAAGCCTGAAGACGACATCACCACAGAGTCTTGATTGCTAATATGGGATCCATTACTCATTTTAAAGCTGCTCTTTGTGTGTTACTTTTTTGAGCATGCTTTCTCCTTCAAAGGGCCGCTTTTGGGTTGAGACTGAGCCTTGTCAACAGATGTGGAGACCTGGACCTCTAATTTCTGGGACTCACCAGGGCAGTTTCCAGGCAGGCTCTCTTGCATACCCATTTGCACTGAGCAGCATTATGTAAAATTTGTGCTGTCGTGGCGAATTACCATTTAGATGGAATAAATGTAACTCATTTGTGTCAGAAATTTATTTCCAAGAAACTTATGACCTGACAAATGTAACATAATTGGAACATTTTGGGTTTTTGTTTCCTGAAAATTGCTTCCATCTCCATATTAATAAAAAAGAACATATAAATAATACCTCAAAAGGCACATTAATGTAACTTTTTTCTATCGCCTTTTGTGCTGTGGTCTGCCTACTCAGGGTGGTGCTGTCACAGTGATTACCTCCCCACCTATTCATCCCCTGGGCCAGGATTTGCATTTTATCCAAGAAGACTTCCAGAATTCTAATGTCCTTACACATTTCTTAAACACACACACACACACACACACACACACACACACACTTTCCCATATTTTTATATATAAACTGTACCAATATATTAAAAAAGAGAAGCAGTCTGATCCTGGCCTTTATTTTTCTTTATATTCTGTTTTCTTACCTTTGCTTCCCCGACAGCTCCATTTTCCAGTTCTGTGTTTTGTGCTAATGGCAGGTACTTTTACCAGGAGGTTCTGTTTTTCATATAATATGAGCAGGTCCTTATTTCCTTTAGGTACAAATGTGTAATCACTTGAACACAGTATTTTGTGTATTTATAATAAATATAAATACACATGCAAACTTAAGCTACTTACATTAAAACGTTAGCTAGCACTTGAAATTGCTTAAGTGTAAAGTAATTTTTAAAAAACTACTTTTGAGATTGTAAAATGCATAATGTTGTGTCATAATTAGCTGTTTGCCAGTTATAGTACATTCCTTTTTCTTTTTATAAAATACTATGATGAGAGTAGTTTTACATAGTGTCATTTCTGGGCTAAACTGCTGCCTTAGGTAGAATAAATTGTTTCTCAGTTTTCATATTATGCAGACTATTATCAGCAAAGTAGATGCAAGTTGGATTATAACATTGGAATGCCATTTAAAAAGTGCAATGTGAAAGCCATATCTCCTAATGGTAGTACAGTTTCCAGCTAAAAGCATGCACTTTGTTGTTCCACAATCCACGTTGTTAGGCCTGAATTCAAATCTGGTTCTGAGCCAGAGGTGTGAGCTTGGGCTCATCTAAACATTGTTTTTGTCATAACTCAATATGTGTCCCCATTGTTTAGAGCTGGGTTGTCCTGTATGGTAGCCATTAGCTGTGTGTGACTATTGAACACCAAAAGTATGCCTATTTGAAATAAGATTTGCTTTAGGTATAAATTTATACTTGACTTGGAAAAATGAATACAAGTAAGAATGTAAATATCTCATCAATAATCTCTATATTGATCAAACATTAAAATGATAATATTTTAGAAATAGTGCATTAAATATAGTATGAAGATTAATTTTAGTTCAATTTTTTTCATGTGTCCACTAGAAAATTTTATAGTTCTCACTAGCAGTGCTAGTTTAGATTATTAAATGAGATGATACATGTAAATCACTAAATGTAGCACCTAGCAGGCACATGGAGAAGTTTCTCTTGTTTGCATTATTGTTAGTAGAAGGAGGAAAAAATTTCTAATAATTAGAACTGGAAATGGAGCAATTTATCTAGCCAACTAATGAGCTATCCCTGCTTGGAAGGATTCCAGCAGAGGAGGGAATTATGGATGCCGTAGAATAAATTCTTGCATTGAAAGTGAACAACCTCTGATCCTGGTGGTTGCAAGCTCAGCAGTCTGGGAGTCAGATGATGTGGCTGAGTGCTCTGACTGGTTTGCACATAGAGAAGAGGAGAAAATCCACCCCAAGATATATAGGAGGGTAGACAGAAAAACCCAGTGGCCAAAGGGGGCAACTAAAATGCTGAGGTATACTAGTTGACAGCAGTGAATGTAGCCAACTACTGGCTTTATTTCATGGCTGTCTGAGCTTGTTTGAGATGTAGAAACAACAAATATCAGTTTAAATTAATTTTTCCTTCCCAGTGAACCAGGAGGGAGCTCGCAATAACATCTCCAGTGTTTTAAAGAGAGAAAAGATCTTTTTGACTTTTTAAGGGTGGTTTGGTCTAGCTGGAAGAGAATCAGACCACAGATGAGTCCACTTTCATCTCTTGCTGGAATAAAGGGTCCACACCCCCAAAATCACATCCTTGTTACTTTCTACTTACAATCCTCCTGTGCTCCTCCTAGAAGCTTTTCCTTGCTGCCCCATTATGCTGTGGAGGCTCTCTGCTTCCTGAGTCACTGGAAGCTGAACTACAAAGAGACAAAAATATGCTCATGCATAGTATAGTAGCAGTTGCTACTCTATGTGTGTCTATGTGCAGGCATATATACGTGAGTGCATTTGACATTTAATCAGTGTCTACCTATTTCAAAATCATCCAGTTTCCTTTGGGCATTTCTTACATGTTGATGGATCTGTTAGTGCTAGGGTTTGATTTTCATTAATTCCATTCTCTTCCATGGGTCCTGCTGTTTACATGCCCCAATGTAAACCAAGATATCTTACTACTGGGCAAGAGGTGTAATAAATCTGTCAAGGTTCTGGGGCAGGTATGGAAAATAGGCAGTGCATGTGTTACTGTGTTTGTCCCTGTGCCTGAAGCAGACATCACTAATCAAAGAGCATTGTTTTCCTATTAAGTCAAAGTGAATTATCAGAATAATCATAGTAATTATAGTAGTCATAACATATAGTAGTTCTCCTCTAATTCTTCAAGCAGCCTTCTGTGACAAGAGAGTGGGTAGATATTAGCTCTAATCCATTATGGAGTAATCATGGCTTTCAAAGGAAGGATTCTTTGCATATCTGCAATTATACATCATGTCAATGGTCTACCTAAATTCATTTAGTGTGCCTTTGCACAAAAAAACCCTCAACATTAATAAGTAAGAACTAGGTTAGTCTTAAAAATATTGGGAAAGCTAATTTGGAACCATGTTTAATATATAAAATGTATAATATGTAAAATTTTAGAGATAATGGAATCTAGATCAAAATAATATATGATGGAAAACTATAAATGTAACTTATAAAATGTATAAATATCCCCATTGAGGCCTATTTTATTGCTATAGTTGCCACATAAACTTTAGATGCTATCAAAACTAAAATGAAGGTTGAAACATTGATTGTTCCTGAAATGGTGATAGAAAAATTATACAGAAATATAATTTTTGGCATAGATTCAAAAGGAGAGTCATAATAATCCCATAGTTTGATGATGATGATCATGATGATGATGATGACGACGACGACTATTGGGATTAGAGTAATACTGTAAATAAAAACTTCATTTTCTTGTGTACAAAACATTCTCAGTGTTTTCAATTTAAGTTTTTGCTTTATGGTGCAGTTTTGCTGCCGTTGAAAGCCAAGGGTAGTTAACATTTATTTGATGAAAGCATATTTCTGCATGGGCAGCTACCTTTGCAGAATGTGATCTGAAGGCTTAGGGATAGTGGGCATTGTCAGTAATTCTATCCCTTGCATGTTGTTAACAAGCTAACGAGCTTCAAGAAAGTTTGAGCTCCTCCATAGCTTGGCAACATTAGGACAATATTTTCCTTTGCCTCAAGTGCTTTTTCCAAATCATTAGGGTTTGTTTGTTTGTTTTTGGTTATAATGAAAAAGAAGTTATACCTGTTAATAGGAAGAAAATGCTAGAAAAGCAGCTAAGTCCCTGGAATAAAATGAAACAAACAAAAAAAAAAAATGAAAAAATGAGAGTTAAGGAGAAATGAAGGAAGATAGTTTTGAGAAATGTATTTGTTCTAAAGGTGGCCCCTGTTTATATTGTTGTTTCTTTTTGAGGCCTGTGACCTTTGGTCTTAGATTTTTAAATAGAAAGTGGTAATTTCATGAAGGCTGCTTTGAGTTTTTTTTAGTCTGTTAACATCTTTTCTTATAAACAGAACCTGCAAGTCAAGTACATTTGTACCCAGTTGGGAAACCAATTATTAAGCATATTGTATTTATCTATTTGTATTAAAATGTGTTTTTGAGGAAAAGACATTAGAAACAAATTTTCTTTTCAGAACTCTCATTATATATATTAGATGCTCATTAAGCTGTGAATGAACAAATTTGTAGTTTCTGTGATTCTCAACCTGGGCAGCTTGTTAATTGCACACATAAATGCTGTTCAAAGCCAAACTATCTCTGCTCTAAAGGAGAAGCCTTTCTAAATCAATCCTTTTTCATTTATTTATTTCAAGGTTAGGCACCACTAATAAACATATCATGATTAAATTATTTCACTTTATGGTATTTGGTAAATAGCTATACCACCCTTCTCCTGGGAGGCTATGGGCTCTGCAAGAGGAAAGCCCTGAGATAAAGAGATTTTCTAAAAGCCATACAACTGTAAAGTAGTATAGTTGAGATTTAAATCTACAAATAAGACCCCCATAGCCTGAACTCTTCAGCAGTAAGCTCCACAGTCTTCCTTTTAGGTGGGGCTCAGTACATGTATGTTGAATAAAAGCTTGGGCTGCTATAACAAAATGCCACAGCCTGGGTGGCTTAAACAATAGACATTTATTTCTCTTAAGTTCAAGATCAAGGTACCAGCAGATTCTGGGTCTGATGAGAATGTCTTCCTGGTTTGCAGGTGTTATGGCTTGGATGTGAGGTGTCCCCTAAAACTTCATGTGGGTGAGAGAATGTAAGAAGATTTGGAGGAGAAATGATTGTATTATAGCCTGAACCTACTCAGTGAATTAATCCCCAATGGGATTAGCTGAGTGGTTCATTGGGGGCGTGACTTAGGGGGTATATATTTTGTATCTGGAGAGAAGAGTCTCTCTGCTTCCTGATTATCCTGTGAGCTGCTTCCCTCCACTACACTCTTCTGCCATGTTGTCCTGCCTCACCTTGAGCCCTAAGGGATGGAATCTACTGTTTGTGGACTAAGACCTCCACAAGTTTGTGGACTAAGAAGCTGTGAGCCCTCTAATAAACTTTTCTTCCCTCAAATTGCTCTGGTCAGATCTTTTAGTCACAGCAGTGAAAAAGCTGACTAAAACAGCAGGCAATGGCCTTCTTTCTGTGCCCTCACAGGGGATTAGGGGAAGCTCTGGGGTCTCTTCTTACAGAGGTGCAATACCATTATGGGGGCTCCACCCTCAGGACCTCCTCTAAACTTAATTACCTCTCAAAGTGTCCACCGCCGTATGCATTGGGGATTAGGGTACCAGCATGCAAAGTTTGGAGGGACACCAATATTCAGTTCTTAGTGCCTCCCTTCATCTGAGTCTTGAAATAATTCTGCCTTCCTCCCTTTTTTAGGGGTCACTTGTGTGGCAGTCATATAGCCCTGCCAGTATATATTTTCTCTTCTACCTCTAAATGTGATTAGCTCAAGAATCTCCACATTTTGCTTTGCTTGTCTCAGGTAGGTGCCTAGCACAATGCTTGACACGTGGGTAGCGCTCAGCGTTTCTTGACCCCTGTTTGTTTCTTTCTGGGCTGTAAGCATGATGTTTTTCAGAGGGTAAGAAAGGGTTTGCTTCCTAACCTCACAAGAGGAACCAGGTATTGATAATGCAGCTAGGATTGTTGAGTAACTAGTGTAGGATCATACTTTCAGAGCTGGCAGGGGACTTCATAGCTCATTATTCAAAACCTACCTCTTTCCAGATGGGAAGGATGAATGTAGGAGAAGTTAGATGACATGCCTTAGATCTCACATAGCAACAGCTGTCCTCTTGACCTATGAGGTTAATTATGTGCCTGCTGATGATATTGGGTATAGAGCCTTCAAATACTGAGATTCAGAATGTGTTTCAGAAAAGGCCAGAAGTGCTGGGGGTGTAGCTCAGTGGTAGAACATTTGTCTAACATGAGTGAGACTATGGGTTTGATCCCCAGTACAACACACACACACACACACACACACAGCCAAAAGTCAAGTGCTTAGCCAAAAGTAACTTTCCCAGGGAGAGAGGTTAACTTTCTTTAATAAATGGATGGATTTATAAGGTTTGCTGACATCCCAAGTTTGAGAGAACTAGTGATGAAAATAATATGTCAGTTAGCCAGTTGGAGAGCTGGAATTTAGACTACAACAGTCTGATTCTACAGAACAAAGTAGCCATGCTGCAGTCCAGACCAGTAAAATACGAATTTGGAGGTCAAGTTAATGCATAAATATATTTGGGAAATATGCTAAGTGATTTTACTCTGCTTTTGCAGGCTTGGGAACCCCCTAAGAGGAGGAATTGAATTCAAAACCTGAAGCAGCTGCTTCAAAACAGATAATAAATTGTGCTTATTGTCTCTTGAAGAGGGATAACTCATCAGTGTGGCTCGGTTGAGGCAAAGGTAACCAGAGTCACACTGTACTACTGAAGTTCCCCAGCAAAATGTCAGAACTCTCTTAAGTACTTGTGCCAGCTAACTTGTGCTGTTGAACAAGCCCCCCCCAAAACTTATTGACTGAAAACAACAAACATCATTTCTCTTAATTCTGTGGGTCGGGTGAGGAGTTTTCATGATCTGGGCTGTCTCAGCTGAGGCTTGATGGTACATGATGACCCCACTTACTTTACCAATAGTTAGTGGCTGAGACAGTGGGTGACTTCACTGCATGTGCCTCCTCATCATGCTATCTTGGATTTGTTCATAGAGATGGTTCCCAGGTTCCCAAGGAAGAAAATACATTCTTGAGTAGGAACTATTCAAGCCTCAACTGGTTATAGTTCACCAAATTTTCATTGGCCACAGCAAATTACATGGCCAAGTTCAAATTCCAGGGATGGAGAAAAAGCATCCACTTCTTCATGGGAGGAGCTTCACAAGGGTTGCAAAGTAGCATGCACACAGGAAAAGGTCAATTTTTGCAGTCACAGAATTTCAGTTAGCAGAATTTCCTACAAAACAGAACTGTCTGGGCTCATACACTTTACCATGTTACTTTTGTGTTTGAGGGGACCTACACTAACTCAGTCAAGACCTGGTTAAGTGATCCCAAACAACAGTTCATGTCTGCAGGTGCCATCAGCACAAGGAACATGAGGTGTCTTGACTTGAAATAATTGACAAGTTCAGCATCAATGAAGCAATGGGTGTTTTAAAACACAGGGTGGGGATTTTTAATCCTAACTCTGCCACTTACTAGTTTTGTGACATTGCATCATTTACTCTCACCTGTGAGCCTCAGTTTTCTCATTTGGAAGATGAAACTCGTAATGGTACCTATCTTCACAATATTTTTGAGGCTTAAGTGAAACAAAGCAGATCTTGGCGTAAGCATTCCATAACTCATATTGTTAAAACTGGACATCCCCATTTGTCAGTGAGACAAGGTGGGGCTTCCATTAGTTTCTACATAATACAATCAGGGCTCCAGCTGGGCATCTGCGCCTATTGTTAGGGAGGGCTGACTGAGCACACTGCTGGGATACCTGGCTCCCCATTCCATTGGAAACCTAGTGTGGCGGAAACACAAGTCTGGATTTCTTCCAGGACATTCTGTAGAAGCCAGTCTCTTGTTCCCCAGCCTAAAAATTAGATTTGTCCCTCTTTGTCCTTCATCTGTATTCACCTTGCGTGGGTGAGCTGTAAATTAGGCAACCCTTTGACTGTTCTGTCATTTGCTGTTGCCATAATGAAGAGATGAATTGAAGAAATGTGGCTTGGGGACCTGATGGTAATTTCCACAGTGTGCCTGCTGGGCTTGCCCACAGGCCAGGTTGCAAAATGCTGGCAGCCAGCAAGCTGTATATATCATGCCTGCTAGCACTCTGAGAAGGCTGGAAACACATGCATTATATATTTTGACACAGTGAACATGAAAAGGGCATGTCTTGTGTGACTTGAGTTTTTCAACAAAAACTGTTCTTGGATTCAGGATCTATATATCTCACTATTTCCCATATGGTATTTCATTACAAGGATAAATCAAGGGGGGTGGCTACAACTGGAAGAAGGGTAAACAAGGTTCTGAATGCAGGTCTGCTCTGTGCAGAGGTGCTGAGTACAGAAACAGTGGTTATCTTTCCCACTTGAGCTACCCTTTCCCCCATCTTGACCTCTCTGGGTCACCAGAGTCCAGGTGTCTGTCACAGGACTAACACTGAACACACCCAGCACCTTTTAAAAAAAGGAAACTATCTTGGAGATGTGAAAATTGTTATATAACATGCTATTTTGCATCCCTTAACCTACAAACATTCCTTCAAACGAAAACATTGCCTCACCTCAGTGCTCCTGCCTGCCTCCTTCCCCTGGTGTTCCTCTCTTTCCACTATCCTGCTGACTAAAAAGAGCATTAATCTGTTTGAAATGGTTCTCAGATTTAATCTGAGGAAAATTTGGCATTGGAGACAATTCATTTGGTGTAGAAAATTTTCAGTCCTCTGAACAAGCCAAGATGCAATTTAAAACTAGGCCCCCTCACTGTGAAGAACTAAATTATCAAAGGCCAGCCTCTCTCTTTGGAATCTCACTCTGTGGTTTTTGGCCAGGTGCACCTCACCTGGACTTAACACGTTTGGGTTGTGAAAGGCCTTGATATCATGGAAGTTCCACACTATCAGTGTGCACACCTATCAGCTTTAGTTTGTGCTTTGGAGGGACTATTGAGAAAGTTTCTAGACACTTTCTTTACTTTAGCAGTGAAGTCAATGTTTAGCCTTCTAAATGCCCAGGCAACCTTGTGGTCAACATCTCATGCAGTTTTTACCTCTTAAACGTCTCATGGATCTATTTTCTCCTTTCTTTTATTTTTCTTCAAAGCACCAAACCCTACTTGAAATTATTTGTTTTTTTTTTTCCTTTTAAGATTTATATCTCACAGTATTCATTTCATGAGAGAAGGGTTTTGGTCCTGTTCATAGCTGTAAAACCAGAGATTAAGGCAGAGCCTAGGCACTGACAACAGCTACGATGACACTGCCTACAGTTGTGTCTCCTTTAGGCAACAGCATGTAGGTTAAGTTGTTGTGGAATGAATGAAAGGATTTGCCTAGTACTGCATCTTGATTCACTCCATTTTTCTCTTTCTTGCCTACTATGACCATAGCCATCTTAGTGGCCCCATGGTTTTTGTACCTTACTGTTTTCTGTGCTGCTGTCCTAGACCATATCATTCTCTGATTCATACCTCCTCAAGGGATCCCCATTGCTCTTGGAATAATGGGTCTGTGACTCCTTCCAGCCTTGACCGGTGTCCTAGTCTGCTGTACCTTCTGACAAGAATGAACTGAAGAATTGTACTTTTCCATGTTCCTGTTTCTTGCCTCTCTTTCATTTATTCTATGAAGGTGTGAGCACTCAATATCTGCTCGACCCTGTCTTAGTTGCTGAGGATAGAGAAGTATCTCAGACAAAGTCCTCTCCTCCATGAAACTTCTGATGGAAAAAGGGAAACACAGCACACAAGGTTACAACTGCATAAACAATGTAGGTTGGCAACCGGTATTTGCTATGAAGAAAATAGAGCTGAGCCGGGGACAGAATGAAGGGGTGGCGGGAGGTGGGGGCAATATGTCTTCTTTGCTTGAGGCACGTTTTCCCTTCCCTCCTGCCCAAGTCACTTCTGTTCCTCCTTTCAAATGGAGGCCAGGGCTCATTCCCTGCAGAAAGCCTTCCTTGACTATTGACCCAACCTGTGTGATGAGTCCCCCTCCTACCCTCAAGTTTCCCCCTGTACCTGGTGTGTAAGTCCATCAGGCACAACTGGGTTTCATACTTGTTCCTTTTGGAATTCCTGTCTTAGTCATGAGATCCTGAAGACAGGGACTGGGTATTTTTCAACTTTATCTTATGCCTTACAGGGTCTGGCATGTAGAAGGTGTTTAATAACAGTCAAATTTACACAATGCTCACACTGATGCTTCTGGTAGAATTTTATTTAGGGGAACCAAAAGATGGCAGGAATTAGATCAAATGTTTTCTTAAAGTTTGGGTTGTTTTTTCCCCAAGGTTAAATTTTGTCTCACAGATTTTTTTTTTCTAATTTCCAAAGTTTAGGAAGCCCTAAAAATTTTGAGAAAAAAGTAAGAAAACCCTTTATTCTATCTCTGTTGACCTTCACATATTTTCTGCACAGCCTTCAAATTTATCTATTGTAAATATATCTGTTTGTATCTTCATAATTTTCTTATTATCTTATAACTTTTTCACATAATAAAATATTGTGACTCTTTCTCCATTTTAGAAGATCCTGGACTTATATTTGTTTATTATTATGTGTAGCAATCTTTATTACAATATTTCTTAGAACCTTGCCCATGGAAATTCTTTGAGGAAGGGGCCAAAGTTAAGTTGATCCAGAGGGGACTTGTGTTTGGCAAAGCCAGGCCCTGAAGGCACCATCATGCAGGACTGCTTTAAATTAACTGCTCTGCTTGAGGTTCCTTCCATTGACCCTACAGATGGTCAGGTTGTGCCGTTTTATCAATGTGCCAGTAGTAGGATCATCTCACACGCCGTGCAGCCAAACTGTGCTCGCTATTTCAAGGAATATATTTCTTTCCATTTTCCCAGTAGCAAGGGCAAAACAGACAATTTTTCTTATGCTGTCCTTCTGGAGAGAATTAGCATAGGTAAAGGGCTAATTAGCACAGGTAGAGTGCTAATTCACTGTGACTGAAAATGTAGCCTTTTGGAGTCCAGCTTTAGGCAGCACCAGGGAGAAGAGGGTGCAGGTATCCTGGAAGACTTCCCACCCTGGGGTAGCCAGTCTAAGTTTTATCTCTGATTAGTACAACCAGTGCAGCTGTAAAAACAGTGACAAATGCCCTAAGGGTAAAGCTTCCCAATTCATTCTTATTGGCCACCTGAAATTCCTGACTTTCTTGAGAGCTCAGCAATATATATATATATATATATATATATATATATATATATATATAA
>NW_026000153.1:14433136-14452734 GCF_001458135.2 Marmota marmota marmota | reverse complement strand
ATATATATAATGCTAATTATATTTTATCTGGAAATTTGGGTGGGAGGGTGGTTCTAGATTTCTAGCTTACCATAATGTGAGAAATAGGAACCCCAGTAATGTATTTAATGACTTCTCTATTTTGAAATAATTTATCTCTACTTTTTCTCCCATAATAAGTTATAATAATGAACATTCTTGTAAAGATATATGTGCCCTTCTTCTAATTCTTGAGAGTATTTATAGAAGTAAAATTTCTGTGACAATAAGTATGGATATTTTTAAGGATTTTGATAGATGCTACCAAATCATACTACAAAAAGATTGAATTAGATTATGCCCTGACAACATTCATGTATTAATTTAAGGCCTCCTAGAGAACATGACTGTGAGTTCTCCTGAGACTTCTATCTGGGACAGGCAGGAAGGTCTAGGATGCCCTTGGATTTACTGAAGTCCCAGGTTTACTCTGTTATTTACTAAACATGAGAGGCCATCAAAATTATTGTTGAAGCAAATCCAAGTTCCCTCTTGGACCTCAAAGGGAACAAGGCTTTTGTGGGCTTGATGAAAATGCCTGGAATGTGGCTCTGTGCATCTTCCCTGTGTCAGGTAGCTGGTCCCAGCTGGTGGGTGAAGTAGAAGAGTGTGGGTAATGAATGTGATGCAGCAGAAAGGAACCAGCCTGGGTCTGCTCCTAGAGAGGTGCTTCTTTTCAAGGCAGAATCTAGTGATGCTTAAAGAAACCAGGCTTTCTGGGTTGTAACTTCACCAATAACCTCAGTACTCTGAATAATTCTGGAGGAAATTGTAAATGATCTCTCTCCTCTGCTGTAGGAAAAGCCAAAGCTCTTTTCCAGCCTGTAGAGTTGAAGGATGAGACCTTAAGCATGAAGCACTAGCCCTTCCAAGAGGGTCTTACTGTGAAAACTACCAGGCTCCAATATTTATCAGTTAACATTTAAGAATCTTATTTTACCAAAATCAAATTCGGTCAAGGCCCCATCAGCTTTAACAAAAGCTCAGGAGGACAATTTTTAAGGGCCTTAACCTGAGTTAATGTCTATTGTCTTTGCGAGAGCACAGACTTGTTTTGAAATTGGAGCTCCAGAGATTTGACTCCATATAATTTATAATTGCATACTACTTGGTGTGCATTAAAAGAAGTCAATGTTTGAACCTCCTCCAACCAATTCTGGGAGACCATTTTTGTTCTGTGACTATGTATATTTGCATATCTGTTTTCAAACTGCAACTAGGTGGTCTGAACTGCTCTTGAGTTCATGATGGTCACACCGGCACAGTGATTCTCAGGCAGAAATGAAACAGTACTCTGTCAGCTGGGCCCAGCAGGCAGGAAGCAGAGTTCAGCTCAGATGACTCAAGAGGCTTTGCTGAATGGACAGTTTGTAGAAGTGTAGGAGTGTTAGGGGAACCAACAGTGGATGTGAAGCTTTCCAGAGACCAGTAACAGCAGCAAGAAGCTGTAAGCACTCCTAGGCCTGAAGAGATATGGGAGGAAATGGTATAACTGGATTGAGGGACAGCTGCAGTCATAAAGGAAGTGTCTCCAGACAGGTGTGAAGGAACCTAATTGCTGCCAGCAACAGCTCACAGCAGGAATGGATCAGGGCCTTGGCCATTCACTTCCTGCTCACCTCCCCTGGTCCACCTGTGGCAGTTGAGGCCAGGGAGGTTGGGGGAACCAGTACATTGGGTCAGTCCCCAGGGCACAGGGGTGGCAGAGAATGGATTTGGGGTTAGATAAAAGCTAGGTCTTTGACTTTAGAAGGTCCCAATGTATGTGTGTTACACAGATGATCTTATGTACCTCATTTATTTTGTCACCTATATGGTGAAATGGTGATGGAGAAGAGGAGAAGGTGACAAAATGTTTGCTTATACTGGGCAGAGCTGGCTTTGGACCTTCTCCAAAGCTCTTATGTCCCTTATTTGATGCCAGTTTATATTGAATTGTTAACACAGGAAAATTTATGATGCTGATGCATGTGTCCCAGTATCCTAAATGTCCCTGGCAGGGATTATAATATAAGGACTCTGGTAACAAGTGGTTTTCAGAAGGCTTTGAGATGTGGGTTGGTAAGCAGATGAGGAACAGAACTCAGAGAGCTTTGGTGACTTACCTGAGAGCTAGTACCTGGTCAGATTGAGATATCCAATTATGAGCTTATGTTGCTGAGTCATGGCTCACTTCTGAGAGTCATAAAAGTTGGATATTAAAATTATGACTCATTTGGAATATGTTTAAGGATTTGCTTACATCAGTCAAATGAGAGCAATTCTGTAGCTCATCAGAATGACCTCTGCTGCTGACCTTCTGCATCAGAGGCCTGCCAGGTGATCCTGAAGCAGCTCGTGGATGTCTCTGGTACCATCCAGGGGTTCACCCAGGTGTGCTTGGTAGAGATTGTCTTGCCAAAGAGTTCTTTGGTCAAAACAGAAATTGGAGGGGCTGGGGTTGTAGCTCAATGGTAGAGCACTTGCCTAGAATGTGTGAGGCACTGTGTTCCATCCTCAGCACTGCATATAAATAAATAAATAAACAAACAAATAAATAAAATAAAGGCATTGTGCCCATCTACAACTAAGAAGAAAATTGAAAAAAAAATAAATCACATTAAAACTAATTAACATGTCCCATATTAATAAATAAAAGAGTTTCTCATTAAGAAAAAGAAATTGGAAAACAACATTCTACATTTTCCTTTTAGGAATTTGAAATGTACTTGGCAATAATGAGGCTAGATGAAGTTATCTTATTTCCTAGATACTTTATAGAGCAAATTATTTATGTTTATACAGTTTATCTTTGGACTTTCTAATTAGTTTTGTAACCTTTTAGTTTGGCCCTTAACACTCACCGAGTGGAGATACAGTCTGCATTCAGAAAGAAAGCACATTACAGTTGCTCATGCATACACATGGAAGCCTGAGCATGATGTGTAAGGGTAAAAGAAATTGAAGTTAAAGCGTAAAAGTTAAAGGGTAAAAGACCGGGTGTTGTAAAAGTTTCTAAGCTGCAAGGTCTGAGTTAGCTGTTAAGACAATGCTTAGAACTGCCCAGTAAACATTTCCCCTGATTGTCTGGTTGTTTAATAACTGAAGGGGTCTGTGTGGTTGCACGCAGGCATTGCAGGGCCTGGACCAATCAGTTTAAATGTAACCCCCTCCTTAGGAATGACCTATCACTCCAGCCTGACCTGTTCCCGCCAATGAATGAACTAATCAGGTTTAGGAGTTGTTGTTCAATTTTCCCGCGCCTAATGATGATTTGTTCTGATGTATACAAAGCCCTCCGCCCTCCCCAAAAAGTGTACTTAAGCAGTGCTCAGCCCCTGCTCGGGGCTCTGGGCTGCTTTCCCTTCTTGAGTGGGCATGGAGCCCCAGCATGCTGGTTCAATAAATCCCCCCTTCTGCCAATTGCATGAGTGGTCACTTGGTGGTCTCTTTCTCCGACGTTTCGCGGGACCCTTACAGATGAAGATGTCAGTTTTCTTCAAAGTTTGTTTCTTAACATTCCTAAGCAGCCTCCCTCGGATGTGCAGCCAGTATCTATCTGCCTCTCCTCTCGCCTTGTCCTCTCCTCCTTTCCTCCTCTCCTCCTCTCCCATGGTCTTTTTGACTCTTCCCACAGGGTCCTAGGTACATGGACAATACAGGGAGAGGTTTGAGGTTCTGCACATTCCTGGAAGTTGCTTTTGCCCTTCACATACATTAGAGAGACACTTCTACAAAATGAAACTTTCTCTTGCTAATTCTGGCCCCCTTTCACAGAATAATTTAAGAATATTTTATGCTACCAAAGTCAGTTATGGGAATCCTAATAAAAGGTGAGGAAATAAGGGAAGAAGGATAGAAAGCAATGATGGGGAGAGAAACTTGCATTTTCCCAATTATGAGTTTGAAGGTAGCAAAGGCTGTTTTTAAAACTTGTAGATGCCTAGCATGGGGCAAATGTGGTGCTTCATTCACAGCCAAGAGCTGAGAGGACGCTTGGTTTTTGACTGCTGTTGTGTCTCAGAGAAAGAAGGAAAGATTGGTGCAGTGTTAATGATGGTATCGCATGCAAACTATTGAATTAAGTCTTATTTTATGCAAACATCTTTATGGAACATTTGACATAGATTTGATTTTAGTTTAAACTGTGATTACCTGATATTGAAAGTCACTGCCTGCAATTTGAGTTGCTTGAAACATTGGTTCTGAAATCCAAAACCAGATGTAGCTCATCTGGTTTCAGTTGTTATTTCCACATGAAAGGGCAGGATCATTCATCAGGGGATTTGAGCAAGGCCAGCGACTATTTACCATTGTGGGTCATGGCCAGGAAAAACTTCATGGATGTTACTGTTTCATTTATATGAAGCTGTTGAATGTCACTGAGCCAGAAGTTCACATTTTTGAGGAAAAAAAAGTGACTAATCAGAATAATTCCCTTCCTATGGAGTGGTTTTCAGAATCATCCTTTTACAAAAATCTAATTGTGATGACTTCATTAAAATATAAATTAAACTACCAACACTCAGAACCCACTCAACCATCTAGAACACTTAACCATTTGGAAAAAAGTTCAGTTCTCTGCTTTAAGAAAATGTGAGAAACACTAAACAGAGATCATGCATTCATTTTTCATAGCATTCAGGGTGCTATTCTGTGATCATTACAGATTCAAACTAATTATCCTGATCTTTGTCTGTATCTATATGAAATTTGTCATTTTAGAGTTAGCTTTCCAAACTTCAGTGCAAGATGAATTGCCTGTGGATGTTGTTAAAGTGGAGATTCCACTCTGGGGTGGCCTGGGATTCTGCATGTCTAGCAGGCACCCAGGGGAGGCTGATACTGCTGGTGAGATCAGACTCATGTTGAGTGGCATGGTTTTAGAGGAGGAAATGTAAGCAGGATGAAAAGACTCCAGCCAGCAAGGAATTGGTTCCACTTACTACTGAACACACTCATCAAGTTGACTGATTCATTCATGGAAGCTATACAATCACAAGGTTTGAAATTGTTTGCTTCTTTTAGATCAACTGGACATTATATTGATCAGACTTCAAAATTATCTCAAGTATTAGGTGTTATAAATTATGGCTTTAACAGGAGTTAAATAGGAGTGGGAAGAAAAGAGCTAACATTTTAGAAAGCAGGTATATCTGGGTCCTTTTCAAATAGAAGGCAGAGAAGTACTTCTGTATTATTTTGTATCATTAGGTGTGGGAACCAGTAAATGTAAAGGAATCATCTCAGGAGGATGCAGTCTGTGGGGAGAGGTTTTGTCCTAGAAACACAGTCAGCCCCAGGTGTTTTTTATCTTAGGTCCTCTGTGCCTATCACCGAGACCCCATATGGAATTCAATTTCTCCATGAATATGGAATAAAACTGATAGGAAGTTAGTTGTTTTGTGGTTGGTTGTTTTTACTTAAGATTTATAAGGTGTTAAAGTTAAACATTTTGGATGAAACTGCCTTTCTAGTAGGACAGAAGTAAGTCATCAACTTTCTAGTTTTCCAATCTGTAAGTTGACTTCTAAAGGACCTGGGAGTGGGCAGTAGCAAACTTTCTTTATTCTTTTTTTTTTTTTTCAAAAAAATTTTGGCAGTTAACATTAGCAAACTTAGTAAATTCAGCAACATTATTCTTCCCAAATCTAAGGGGTTCTGAGTGTTGGTAGTTTAATTTACATTTTAATGCAATTCTAAAAATTTTAGAATTAGTTTCTTTGAAAGAGTCTTCTTGGATTCTGGTTGTTATTGTTTTGATATTGCAACAAGAGAAAATCAATCTCTTCATAATATTGATGAAACTATGTATGTAATCTCCTATGACAAAAGTTTTGGAATCATTAAAATGGAAAAACAGCTTCTGCCCTTTGAAATGCATTTAGTTAAAGGCTGAAAAAATCCTACTAAACACTTTTTAATGATAATTATCCTTTGCCAACTGCAGGGCTTATGTTCCTGAAAAGTGTTGTAGCTGGCAAAACCCATTGTTGTGGGATTAGTATAATCAAATTTGCTTATCATGAACATTGTTTCTGGTAGAATGAATTGTACTGGTTTGCTTTAGATCATCTTTGCATGCTGACACATATATTTTCATTTTTAATTGACACATAATGTTTAAATATATTTTTGGGGTGCAGTATAATAATTTAGAACATGTATACAATGTGTAATGATCAAATCAGGGTAATCAACTTTTCCATCTCTTTAAACATTTATCATCCCTATATGATGGGAACTTTATAAAGTCATCTCTTGTAGTTATTTAGAAATATATAATGAATTGCACCTATGCAAGGATTATTGGAGTATCACTCAGACTCTCTTCCTGCCCATCTATCATGCAGCATATCTTGTGCACCAAAACTGTGCTTCTCAAAAATGCCCCTAAAGTTACCTTACTGTGCTGTAAAACACCAGAACTAATTTCTCCTGTGTAATGGTATTTTGGTATTAACTTCTTTCTATAGCCCCTCCAGCCCTTTCCGGTTTCTAGTCATCACTATTGTATTCTTTTGTCTTAGAAGTATGTTGGTTTGTTTTAATTGATTACTTCTTATAGTTGGGAGATACAAAGTATTAGAAGATTTTGAGTTAGGGATTTTGAGGTCCATATTTTCATCCAGAATTTTCTGGGGGGAGAGTTAATGGAAACCAGTAAGTGATAGAGAAGCTAATGCTGTGGAGGGTGCCAGGGACTCCCTACCAAGAAGAGGAGGGAGCTATTCTCCAAGCATAGAGGGCAGGGATGTACTTGTTGGAAGAACACTTTAAAGGGAATATAGTGAGGCTCCCATGGATGGTGCTGGCTGCAAGGGAGCCAGGGGTCCCAGCCTCAATCTTTCCTTTCTCCCACTCTTCTATTTCCTGCTGGCCCTTCTCATGGGTTGACTCCAGACAGTAGCCAGAGGGCCAATGCAGGACGCAGTCCCTTCGTAGTCAGCTTCCTGGAATGCTGAGCATGGTGGAGAAGGGTACACTATGAATTTAAAGAGGCAAAGAGAGAATGAACCACAGAAGCATTTGCTAGTATTTACAGAGGACATGAAGAATGAGTGGAAGGATTTTCTAAAATTTCCATTCACTGATTTTTTTTATTGGTTGTTCAAAACATTACAAAGCTCTTGACATATCATATTTGATACATTTGATTTAAGTGGGTTACGAACTCCCATTTTTACTTATGCAAGAATTATGGAAGTATCACTCAGGGTCTCCAGAATGCAATTATATTCTTCCTACCCATCTATCATCCAGTATTTCTTGTGCACCAGAACCATGCTTCTTAAAAACGTCCCCCTAAAATATTCCCAAATGCAAACAAGAGTCTGGTGATATGTCCCAAAGCAGTATAGTGTTAGCACAGTACTTCTATAAAATTCTAATTTTATTTAAAAAATTCATGTAGATTTTGTGTTCAGCTTTAAAATATCCATGTTAAGCACAGGATTATAGAAATCCCACTACCAGAATCCAAAATTAAATCTGGAGTGGGCCTCCTTCCAGAATGTGTTTGATAGCTTCTCTTCCGTAGTAATTTGCTTTGTGCTGCTCAGATTTTAAAAATAGCTACAGAAAACTGAAAATCAAGGAATAGGTCAAAGTACAGAAATGTGTGCAAAAATAGTGCTTTATGATTTACTTATTCATTTATCCATCCATCCATTTATTATTTTGTTTGTTCATTTGTGGCAAATGCCTGTTCTGTGAAAAGTGTTTTGAGTACTGAGTGCCCAGAAGCCAGGGGCTGTGTGCAGGTGGCCCTCAGCCAGACTCAAGGAGCAGCATCTCTCAGGCACTTTGTGTCACCTTTCTGCTTACGTGTACCCGGAAGGTTGAGAAGGTACTCAGGGTTCTTTCCTTCTTTAGCACAGCTTTCTAGACAACAAGACAAACAACTGAACTGAAAATATTGTGTCTAGCCTGTGCTGGAAGTCATTTTCAGAAGAATAACCATTTTTCAGACTTATTAGCAAAATCCTTTTTTTTTTTTAAATTTCTACTCAAATCTGCAACTTGTATAATTTTTTTTAAAATCAAGTTACTGTTATTTTGGCTCAATAAATATTAAAGATACAAAACATTAATGAGGTTGCTTTGGGGGTCACACAACCTGTTGGATCCATCTAAAATACTTGGTAATCAGCAGCTCTGGCATTTGGGGTGTATTGCATGGATTCTGTGGGACCACTCAAGAATCTGTGGAATTTTTGTGTTATCCCACCCTGAGATTATGCAGAATATCTCCTGGTATTAGTTTATGAAGAAACTTTTCTCAAAAGTTGTCTAAGTAAGTTGTCTTTTTAAAAAGTTTTTTAATCACAATGTGTTTGCAGGGAATCAATTAATAAAAAAGGAGGAAGGTTTACTCTAAGAAGTTGGGCTTCCCATTGTCACTTAGAAGCCCTAGGCAGGAATGCAAAGGATACTGGTGTGAAGATTCTGGTTACACACGCGCACACACACACACACACACACACACAACCAAAACCAAACCAAAACAAACAAAAAAAAACAACCAAAGAAAAAAACAAAAACAAAAACAAAACTACCTCTTTAAATGACTTTTAGTCTTGAAAATATAATCTAAACAAAGTTGTTATAGGATAATGTCAGGTTTCACCCTAAGTCTCCAGGCCTAGATTTTCCTGATTCAGAAAGAGATGTCGGAGCAGGTCTGATGGTGGCTTTGGATCCTCTGGTTTGAAGGAGGGTCAGTCATGTGGAATAATTCCATTCCCTGCAGCTACAAAACTCACCTCAAATGCTTCATGTGATGTGAAGCAGTCACCTATAAAGATGATTTCTAGGAACCTGAACAGCCACTTAGTTCCTCCTGGTGGCATTGTCAGTGTTGCTGGCATGTAAAAGGGACTGGGAATTAGATAGAGAATGGCTCAAGAGATATTTATTGAGCTGCAGGAAGAGAATTGCCTGAAAAGTATGGTCTAAACAAAGATACTTCCACAGTCGTTACAGTATTCCATTAGTCTTAAAAGGTCCATCTATATCATAGAAAGTTGATGATGTGACCTTGGCAGTACACCTAACTTTCCTGAGTGCTTCATCTGCTGGATCAATGAACTGTGTAGTATAAAATCTAAGCTCCCTGTAGCCCATTTATATGACAAATTGAAGTGAATATATTAAATAAATGAGAAGAAAAAGAACCCACCCTCATTAAACGCTGTTCAGAGTCAGGCTGGGTGCTTTTGCTTATGTTCTTATGTAATCTCAGAATTTGTATTTTCCTGATTTTTTTCTAAAAATGAGGAACCTGAAGCTCAGTGAAGTTAAAAATTTTGCCAAAGTTGTACAAATCTCCAAACTGATCTAGTGAGGACCAATTAGTTTGATTTTCGGAATTATTTTCTTTCCACAGAACCCATGATGTCATCAGAGCAGTGTTTCTTCACCAGACTGAGAGCAGCGACCCTTTCCTCATTAAAGGCACACCCATATTGAATTAGCCATCTCCTTTCGGGCCATTCTTTGGTATCTCACCATGGATCCTAGATGCAGAGCCTTGTCTAGAGGAAGGCTATGGTCTGTTTTTTTTTTTCCCCCTCAAGGAAAACGTAGCCAGTCTTTGAGTTACTCACTCTGCAGGTCTCAATTCAGGAAAGTTCATATTATTGTGATTGTTCCTGTAGGTCTGTCTTCCTTAAAGGGAGAATACCTCTAGTGAGCAGCTGTGTGATCACAGAATCTCAGAATAGATGGGTGCTCGAGGAGTCATCTACAGCCCCTATTTTCAAGTACTTAAAGATTCCTTAGCATTATTTTAGGATATCAATAATTTTAATAACTAACATTTTTGAGCACTTACTGCTAGGCATTCAAATAAAACTTTTACACGTATTTTATCATTTGATCTTCAGACCCACACTGTGAATATTCATATTATTATTTATACATGAGGAAATTGTTGGATAAATATAAAAACCTTGTCCAGCTGACTCTGAGGGGCAGTTCTGGAATGTGAATCTTCAATGTTCAAAACCAGTGTCTTGTTTGTCACTATAGCATTTGGTTTAATGATACTTCTTTTCTTCCTGTAGGGAATATTTGTCATTTTGGAGCTTTTAAAACTTCTGGTTTTCTTTAAAAACTTCTCCAAAATCAAAGCTTACACTTGGGATAAATCAATCAAGAATTATTTCTCTTTTGAAGTCTTAATTCCTCTCTTAAATATATGACTTTTTATTTTTTTAATTTCTTCTAATTACTTATACATGAGAGTAAAATGCATTTTGACACATTATACACAAATGGAGCACAACTTCTCATTCTTCTGGGGGTACATTGTACAAAGTCACACCAGTAGTGTAATCATACATGTATATAGGGTAATAATATTATCCCATTTCACTATCCTTCCCACTCCCATACCATTTCCCTCCTCTCACTTACCTCTGCCCAATCCAAAGTGCCTTCACTGCCCCTCCCCCCATTATGGACCAGCATCCGCTTATCAGAGAAGATCTTCAGCCTTTGGTTATTTGAGTTTGGTTTATTTCAATTAGCATGATATTCTCCAACTCTATCCATTTACCTGCAAATACCATAATTTCATTCTTCTTTAAGGCTGAGTAATATTCTATTCTGTATATATACCACAGTTTCTTTATCCATTCATTTACTGAAGGGCATCTAGGTTGGTTTCATAGTTCAGCTATTGTGAATTGAGCTGTTTATAAACATTAATGTGGCTGTGTCACTCTAGTATGTTGATTTTAAGTCCTTAGTGTATAGACCAAGGAGTGGGATCGCTGGGTCAAATGGTGGTTCCATTCCAAGTTTTCTGAGGCATCTCTATACTTCTTTCCAGATTGGATGCACCAATTTGCAGTCCCACTGGCAATGTATGCCTTTTCCCCCACATCCTTGCCAACACTTATTGTCCTTATTGTATTCTCAATAATTGCTATTCTGACTGGAATGAGATGAAATCTTAGTTTTGCATTTCTCTAATTACTAGAGAAGTTGTACTTTTTTCATATATTTGTTGATCGATTGTATATCTTCTAAGAACTGTTTGTTCATCTCCTTAGCCCATTTATTGATTGGATTATTTATTATTTTTTGGCATTAAGATTTTTGAGTTCTTTATATATCCTGGAGATTAGTGCTGTATCTGATGTGTGTGTGGTAAAAATTTGCTTCCATTCTGTAGGCTCTCTATTTACATTATTGATTGTTTCCTTTGCTGAGAAGAATTTTTTTTTTTTTTTTTTAGTTTGAATCCATCTCATTTATTGATTCTTGATTTTGCTCTTTAGGAGTCTTGTTAAGAAAGTCAGGTCCTAATCAGACATGATGAAAACTTGGGTTTACTTTTTCTTCTGTGAGGTACAAGGTCTTTGTTCTAGTGCCTAGGACTTTGATCCATTTTGAGTTGATTTTTGTGCAGGGTGAGAGAGAGAGGTGTAATTGCATTTTGGTACGTATAGATTTCCAGTTTTCCCAGTACCATTTGTTAAATGGGCTATCTTTTCTCTAAAGTATGTTTTTGGCACCTTTGTCTAGTATGAGATAACTGTATTTATGTGTGTTTGTGTCTGTGTTTTCTATTCTGTACCATTGGTCTACATGTCTATTGTTTTTTCTTGTTTTTTTTAGTTGTCAATGGATCTTTATTTATTTATATGTGGTGCTGAGAATCAAGCCCTGTGCTTCACACATGCCAGGCAAACACCCTACCACTGAGCTATGACCCCAGCCCCTACATGTCTAAATTGATGCCAATACCGTGCTGTTTTTGTTACTATTGCTCTGTAGTATACTTTAATATCTGGTATTGTGATGCCTCCTGCTTCACTCTTCTTGCTAAGGATTGCTTTGGCTATTCTGGATCTCTTACTTTTCCAAATGAATTTCATGACTGCCTTTTCTAGTTCTACAAATAATGTCATTGGGATTTTAGTAAGAATTGCATTAAATCGGTAAAACACTTTTGGTAGTACAGCCATTTTGACAATATTAATTCCCAGGTTGGGAGATGTGGTGGCAAGCCTGAGCTCTGTGTTGCACTCCCTGGGAATTTACCACCTGTACTAATGGAATGAACTTGTCTTGATGTCTCTGGAATCAAGTGAGGATGTTTAGTTTCTTTCCAGACTATTTCTTGCTGTTCCAGTGAGTCATCCATGGTGACCTGTTCTATAAGATTTCTACAAGAAGGTAATGTCCTTGGCATTTTGCTAGTTGAAGGCTCTTTGGAAGGTTTCCATAAGTGAGGGTAGTAACCTATTTTGGATGGAAATAATGTTATATGGATTTAATTTGACAAGAGTATGGGTCAAGCTGTAGCTCTATTAGTATTCCTGACAATCTGATATGATTACTTAGGGTGAAATACTAAGTAGAGGAGAAACACTCAGTTGTTGAGTGAACAGTCTAGCTGCCAGACTGTGTTCCCTTCCTTGCTTCAGTCTTTAGGAATTCATAGCCTAGCGGTTAGATACTGACTCTGGCTGGCTTCAGAGTTTTTGCTTTAAATCTGGGCTCAGTTATACACTTGTGCATGGTGGTGGTCAATTACTTAATCCCTGTAATTTTCACATAGCTCCACTATACTCACCTTTCCTCAGTGGCCTTGTCCATCAAAGGAGGATAACCATAGTAACCTAAATCATAAAATTTAGCATTAAATATTTTTTAAAATATAAGGTATTTAGAACTGTGCTTGAAATATTTTAAATTTTCATAGGTAATAGTTAATAAGTTAGAAATCAATGGAGTTATAGTAAGACATTTTCCCAAGAATAAGAAAACCAAGAACATTCTCTATTCCCTGACGACTCTCCTTTTCTTCAATTTCCTATTCATTAGCATGAAGATCTCTTTTGCCTTAGGCAAACTGTAGCTTCCAATGGGTAGCCTGGAGAGGGTTTGTAGACTTAGGTCCTATCTGAACCAACATTGATATTTGTGTTGCAGGTCTGTTTTCAAATTGCTGATTCATCTTCTCTTGGTATAGTGAGTAACAATCATCATAAAACTGTCCTGAAGAATCTGTATAAAGCTACCAGGAATGGGGCTGCTTCATGGTGAATTGCTGGAAGTAGAACCCCCCTGGCTTCCATGCCTGTTGTAGTTTAGATGTGGTGTCAGTCAAAAGCTCACATGTGTGAGACAACGCAAGAAGGTTTGGAGGAGAAAGGATAGCATTATATTTTTAAACTAATCAGCGAACTGATCCTTGATGGGATTAACTGAGTGGGAACTAGAGGCAGGTGGTGTGTTTCTGGAGAAATTGGTTCATTGGGGGCGTGGGGTATAACTTTGTATCTGGAGAGTGGAGCTCTCTCTGCTTTTTCTGATCACCATGTGAGCTGCTTCCCTCTGCTGCACTCTACTGCCATGATATTCAGTCTCACCTTGAGCCCTAAGAAATGAAGCCAACTTTCTATGGACTAAGACCTCTGAAACATGAGCCCTCAAATAAGTTTTTACTCCTTTAAAATTATTCTGGTCAGATCTTTTAGTCACAGCAGTGAAATAGCTGACTAAGGCAATGGCCATATATGTTTAGAGAAACTTCTGTACAAAGTAGTTTGATGCTGTTTCGGCAGTCATGAGTTTTCTCTCAAAAATTGCTCCAGTGATTGGTGGAGGAATCTCTTGCCCTAGCTAAGAAGCAAGTGGGTTAATTTAAATAATCTAATAAGGCTGGAGGATCCTTATATTATCCTATCCTATGTAATCTTGACACAAGATAGCACTGTGTCCTTGAAGGGGAGCCATTTGCAAAGGAAGACATGGTTCTTCCTAGAACTTCAAGGAATGACCCACATGCTATAGCAACTTCCACTGAATTTTGATCTACCTGCTGTACACTGGCTTGGATACTGGAGGTATCAGGTTTCATAGAAAAGTAGTTCTGAGATATGGTGACCCAACCTAGATAGAAGAGGGCCTCAGAAGCCAGGGCTCATAATCCCTTCATCTTTGCTAGATCAATATCATGCTGTCTTTTCATTTATACCAAGATGTCCACCCTTTCTCCTTTTTTTTTTTTTTAAGTCAGAGGACCTGATGTCCTTCACTTTAAGGGAGTAGGAAGGATGGAAGAGCAGAATTCTGGAACATGTAACCTTATCAGGGAGATATGTGTTTGGAAAGCAGCACTGGCTGGTATTTACTGTCACTACAGTGACAATAAAGGACCTTCTCACTTAATCTCTGTCTTCTTTAGAGCCTGCATACTTTCCTGCATAACTTTCTAATTCTCACTTGCACTTGTCTTACTTAGGTTGAGTCTATCATTTTTGAAACATGCAGATTCTCTTTTTTGTATAATTGTGCTCTGATTTTTACAGTCTAGAAACTGCTGAAAGGAGACAGAAAAAACATTTTTATAGTCTAAAAGCTACTCAGCAGGAACAGGACATTCCCTGCTTTATCTGTTCTTGCTCACCCTCTCAAAATTATTCCCCAGAATTAGTAGTAAGACTCATATCAACCTGAGAGGCTTTGATGCCAGGATGTCTAATATAGTATTGAAATCTGACAGAATACGGAGTGGATGCAAAAGTGGTTTAAATATCTATCCCCCAAAAGATAAGCCAGAGGATAATGTAAAGACCTCGAAGGTTCATGGACCACATGAAAAGATGACTTTCTAGTGATTCATCTTATTTCTCTTTAGTTAGGGCAATTTAAAGTCATTTCTTTAAGTCATACAATCCACCCAGAAAGGGGTCAAACAACCTGTACCCTGAAGTTTGAGAAACAGTGTGGTACTTGCCCAGTAGGATGTGTTAGGACAAGTAGCTACACTGCAGCGACTTCCTCTAACAGTTTTTCCTCCAGTTCTAGGTTATGGGACCTGGGATTGTCAGAGCAAGCACTAGATAAACGCTCTCTGGACGAGCAGGTGAATAGTTGAACTTGTGGACAAAGAAATGAGTGAGTCATTCGGCTGTGGGCAGGATGGAGGGCCTCCATGTCCTGTCCAGAAGGTAGCTGGGCCATCCTACATAGTTTACTGGATTCAGTGGGTAATGTAAACATGATGATATGTTCTCTTCCTTTTTTTTATAAGACAGAAAGTGTGAAGAAAGGAATGCCTCCCTGTTCAGAGAAGACTAGTTAAATTGTATGATTCCCTTCTTAACTTTTAGAGTCTTAGAGAAGCATGAGTCACCCAGAGTTGGATGCTTGTCTAGTCTTCGTCTTTGTCTCATTGCACCAGTCTATTAAAGGAATCCCAGGGGCCCCTCCTGCCAAGTTCTTTTAACCATCGTTCTTGTCACAGTATCAAGTCATGCATAAAAGTTTTCCTTTGAAGCTCCTCATGGCCTTCATCTTGAACTTCTCTGTAATCTGCATCCTGTGCCCATATCAACTTCCCCATATCTGATCATAGTACTGGTTTTCTTGCTTGGGGTCACACTTCACCGTAGCTTGACCTTGCTTTGATCTTTTCTTTTAACAGAAGGTGTTTCCATGTGCAATGGATGATGATGAATTTTCCCTCTGACTTACAATGGAACTACTTTGTAAAAAGCTGCCAGAACATTATTCCATTACTAGTACAAAATGTTAGGAGAAGGCATTTATTCTCTCAGTACTTAAGACAGTCAAAATTTGATTCTCATTGATTTAGGAGAATTAAAACTTGATTAAAATTTTAGCCATACAGGATGGGAAAACTGCCCAAATAAAAGAATTCCAAGGTTTTAGTGACTTTGGGAGGGGGGCACTTTATATAGGAGCAATTGCTATAGAAAAGAATGTGAGATCCATATTATTGGGACAGTCCTTTGCAATTGAAGCCAAGAAACTCACTGCTTTAGGAGACACTAAAACAGGGCTTAAGATAAAATATTCCAAGTTGCTATCTTCTTGCTTTTCCTTCCTATTTATTTTTTTATTTGCCTGTGTCATGATGTCTATTAAGACTGGGACTTCTGAGCCTGGAGTGAGGATGAGAAGATGGATGAGTGCACAGTCCTAGGAGAATATTTCAGAATGTTATTGAAAGCGAGTACAGTTTGAGAAGCATATTCATCTTAGTATATTGTTTGGCATATACAAATAGTAGCCTCAAAAGAAACAACAAAAATCTTATTGTTCCACAATAGGGAGGTGTCAATGCAGATGAGAATTATCTTTGAAATAAAAGATCCAAGTCCTAAACCAAAAGACAGGAGTCATAGAATGCTCTTGCTTTATCTTGTAGGGGGAAGATGTATTATAATGTGAAAATCTGCATATTGGATATGAGAATTTATAGCCATCCTCCTATTCAGGCTGAGTTGGTGTTTTCAACATAGCCAATGGAGGAATGGGAGAGGTCATCTAAGCCTTTGACACACTGTCAAAATATTAGTGACCTTAAACAAGGCAAAAGATAGGTTTTTAATGATCTTAATTCTAAGTTTCAGTGTCTTTGATGTCTTAAGGTATGTAGCAGATGTATATTATCACCTATATTGAAAAATCATAAAACTCTTCAAATGTGAGCATCTGTACTGTCCCTGATTTCTGCCTCTGCTGGGCCTTCAGTTCTGTTCAGAAGCCTTGTTGTGTGTTTCTGGTCCTGACCTTTGTCAGTTCTAAATATGAACCATTCCCATCTTCCTGGGATCTTTGCTGTATGACCTGATACCCCTGGTTTCTTGGTGGATTATTATTTTTTTAACCTCATAAGGAAGATGGATCTACTTTGTATTCCTTCCTTCAGATTCCTTCCTATATACAGGTGAACTTCTCTGCCTTCCCATTCATTCTTCCTTGCAGTTCTAAGAAATAGTTGTACCTTTTTCTAAGCAAGACAAACCCTTCTATCCCTGACATACCTCCCACCCGGCACTGTCATCTCCTTTTGAGCTTTTTCTTATTGTGCAATCCTGTATCTTATAGCTCTTGTCTCTTCCTTTCTGTGGTTGGTTCCTCCTTCCCTAGAAATGGGGTTGAGCTTTACCCAGTTCGAGAAGTTCTCCATGGACTCTGAAATGCCCTTAAATTCTGCAGAGTACTTGTTGTCTCTGATTTCTCACCTCCTAGTTAGTCTATTGTGATCTGTTTTCTTACTTTACCATCCTATTAAATAGCTCTTGGCACAGTTACCAGCATCTTCCTGGTTCCTAAATTCAACAGACACTTTTAGTTTTGTTGGCCTTTATCTTGCATGACTTCTCTGTAGCCATTGAAATTGTCTCCTTCTTTGGTTTCTGTGAATTTACCCCTGGTTCCAACATATTTCTTGCTCTCTAATCTCCTCTCAAGGATTCTCTTGTTCTGCCCATTTTCAAATAACGTTTCTCTTGGACTCTTTGGTCCACTTCTTTCTTCACACCCTATTTCCTGCGGATATTCTCATACACTCCAGTAGCTTTACTACCACTCTATTCTGGAGATTTCCAAGAATATCTATAGCTGAGAATATTTTCTCAGAACCTTGGTCTTTTAAGCTGTTTGCCATATCTCTACCTGGATGCCACAGTGGTATATGAAACTTTGATGTATAAAATGATGTCTGTTTTGTTTGAAGGAACCACCAATGACCTCAGCAAGAATCTGAGGTCACCTTGGCTCTTTTCTGACCTTTATCATTTTCTCTCATAAGCTATGAAGTACTATATTTTATTTCTTAAATATTTGTCTTATTTGTTCCTTAGCTCATGCTCTGTTGTTTATTGCCTGGGTTATTTAAGTAACTCTTTAACTGACCTCATTATTTCACTCTTGTTCTATTCTAATTCGTCCTTGGCATCTTTACCAAGGAGCACAGATCTAATGGTGGGACTTCCTCTAGGGAAATATTTCATTGACTCTCCATGGTCTATACAAGACAGCTAAAGTCCGTAGTCTTTCGGCTAAGGTTTCTGTAGTCTGCCCTCTGCCTGTTGCTCCAACCTCCTCTACTCCAGCTGCACATCTCACACCCTGTGCTCAACACCATCGCACTATTGTAGCCCTAGATAATGCATCTTACCTTTTTCTGGAATCTTTTGCACAATGTCTGGCCCACAGTCTTTTGTAAGTATGAAAAGGCTTTCTTCCCTGCCTGCTACTCATTGTGATTTGTCTTCATCTCTAGGGAAAATGTCTAATATGATAAATGAAGTTCTGGGATTACAATGCATTTGAAATAGGTGCTAGGCAACTCAGTGAGACCCTGTTTCTAAATAAAATACAAAATAGGTCTTGGGATGTGGCTCAATGGTCAAGCGCCCCTGAGAACTCAATCCCTGGTAACCCTCCCTGCCATGAAAAAGACTGCATTTGAAGTATGATGTGGTCCATCACCTATGTGATGAATAAATTTCTTCTCTAGCACCCTAACTATTGGTTAGCCTCAGATAACTTCTAGGGAAGTAAACTCATTACCTTTGTCAACAACTGTTAAGTTTCTAGAAAATGATGACAATTTTATTATAAACTTAATTAATTAATTAATGTAGCTTTTACTTGCTGATGCTTGTTCTTGATCTTGGTTTTGGGCAGAAAAAATCTGATCCTTCTTGATTATGATGGTCCTTCAAATGTCTGGATCTATCTGTACTCCTGGATCTTTTCTTCTCCCTATAAGATACCAAATTATATTAAATATTCCTCTTACCACATGATGTCAACTCTCTTTGCATTGTGGGGTTCTCTTTTACTTGGTTCCATATGGTCTGTGAATTTATGTGTTTACCAATGTGTCCACCTCAGAGAGCTTACTGGACTGTTTCCCTGGCAGCTATTAAGCTTTAATAGTGCAGCCCAAGATTATATTAGATGCCTTGGCAGCAACATCACTTTGTTGACTCATATTGACTATCTGCTAAAGTCATTCCTTGTTCCTACTTAAGGGCAGAAATCATTTCTAATATCCATCCCATTGCATTTTAGTTGAAAGTCAAATATATAAATTTGGTACTTATGCAATTTTATTTTTGTCTTACATTTTCTCCCTGTTGAATTTCATCTTGTTAGATAAGATCGTTTGTGGATCTTGATTCTTATCATATAACTTTTTCAGTATTCTTCCCCATTTTTCTGTCTACATAAGCTTTCACAATAGAGGAAATTATTCAATAAGGTTAGATAATAATATCTATAAAAATAATAGGTACATTTCATTGAGCGTTAACTATATGCTGGGCATTATAGCTCAGCATTTCCATACATATCCCTGGTAGTTATACCCAATATTAGAAAATAGATACTATTGATACCTTTACCTCATACATGAGCTGCTAAATTGAATGTGAGCCCCTGATGGCTGCTTCTGGAAATCTTACTTTCAATTGACATTGATTCACTCATCAATATGTTTTGAGGAGAGTTGTTTAATCAGTTATTAACCAACTCCTTTGCTTATACTAGAATCTAATAAATAATTATTTTATATACAAGATATAGTGTTTAAAAACTCCTGTTTATCTTTATGATTTTTTTCTTAACACCTTAGCAACATATAACCATTGAATAAAGTGTGTAAAGTACAGAATATTACAAAGAAGAAAATTATCATCAGCTTTATCATCATCTTACTATGCAGAAATAATCAGTATTAACTTTTTAACCTATAATATAGTCTTGCATTAACACATATATGTATATGTTATATATCTATATCTATATATATATATACA
>NW_026000153.1:14416757-14433115 GCF_001458135.2 Marmota marmota marmota | reverse complement strand
TATATATATATATATATATATATATATATATATATATATATATATAATTTTATTTTTCTTATGCCTCTCAATTCTTTCCTAGTGGCAATGCCCAATTCTTTTAAAAATGCAGTGTATTTTTTTCCATCTTTTAAAGGGACTCTTATACAAGTAACAGGAGATTATTATTTGGTACAATGATTATATTCCCTTTTTATATTTATATTAGTAGATCCCTCTAGCTTTTGTAAAATAAATTTGCACTGAAGAATAAGATACCTCTCCTGTTATCTATATACGATATTGGTTTGTGCAATGAAATTGAGTAATTCTGACTACTTTTTAATGTATGTGTAAGTCTATAGTATTTTATTTTAAACCATATCTTCATTTATTATTGATTGGGAAAAAAGAAATAGTATATTTTATGAACAATTATTTTTAGAATAGAGTAAAACCACCATTTTCTACATATTAGAGTAATTCTTTTTCTAAAATAGTGTGCTTTTTAGACTGGTCTATATGGACACTGGTTAAATAAATTCATACTTAGGCTTATTAATAACATTATAACTCGAATCTAGGTGGGAAAAACATATGAGCCAGGATATTTCAGGATTGTGTTAGGAGGATTTGCTCTCTGTGCAGAGGACGATATGGGGAATGGGTGGAAGAATGTGATCAAATATGGATTTTGATAATAGCAAAGTGAATGGTTTTGAGCAGGTTGTCCCTCCTCTGAGTCTGAGTTCCTTCAACTCTAACTTAGGGATGACAAGCTGTTGTGGGAATCAGCTGAAATGAAATTTGGTGATGTAACTGCTGGCATTTAAAAGGTTCCTAGTAAAGGCCAGATCCCTTCTTCCCTCTGTCCCATGACTTTCCCATCTCCTCTGTGGCTTCTGCTGTCAAAGGCAACTGGCCTCAAGATGCAGTGTGCTTAGACCAAGGGGAATAACGGGAATAGAGGAGGATAGGAATAGGGAAGACTGTGGAATGGATCAAACGTAACTTTTCTGTGTACATATATGAATACACCACAGTGAATCTCCACATCATGTACAACCACAAGGCTGGGATCCTAATTAGAATAAGATATACTCCATGTTTGTAAATATATGTCAAAACATACTGTCATGTGTATCTAAAAGGAACAACAACAACAACAAAAATTTGCAGTGTGCTTTAACTCTAGAGTTCTGTATACCTTATTATTTTCCTTAGAGGAGAAAATGTGGGCCAATGACATCATCTAGTTATTATTCTTTTATCTCTCTTTACACCTAAGATCAGTGTTTGTGGTTGTTTGGCTATTTTATTTATACTGTAAATTTTTAGAAACATGAAAAGTGAGGGACCACGATTTGAAATCTAAATGGAGGACTTTAAGTTGGGATCTGTGAATGGTCCTTCCACTATTGTAGTTATGCAGCCTGAAAGCTCTGCTTTTCTCAGGGTACAGTAGGCTTCAAGTCCTTTAATGAGAAGATGAGAATATGTTTATGATGTGTCTATCTGTGTGCTTCCCATAAGAGGGTAAAGTCTATTCATAGTGGTGACAGAGGCATCAGAACTCAGAACGGGAAATTTCCTGGGGGTCTCTAATAGATCACTAACCAACCGGGTGAACCTATTTCCTCTGCTGTCACATGGATAAAATAGGTACCATATAGAAAGTTTTTGAGGACCAAAGAGTGTGTAAATCATCTTCTGCATTTCAGTAAACATCTGTAGCTTTGTGCTCCCACTCCCTGAGATAGCAGCACCCATTCACTCTCTATGAATTTGTAGAACTGAGATTTTGATTGCTACTTCTTGCTCAGAAGAGGTTTGCAATCTTCCTTGGCCTTGAACTGCTGCTGTCAGATGAGGAATTGCTGCTTCTCAGTGACTTACACCATCTTGAGTATCCTAACATGTATGAATTAGTGGACTTTGAGAACTAGGGGTAAAAACTATGTGATAAATGCTAGGTGCCTTTCTCCTATTACCTTTAGTTTTGTGTGGGGGAATATGTGTGTGGGGGGATGGTAGAAGGTGGTTTGGTAGACATAGGTTAAAATAAAGCATTTTTTTTAAAAAAAGGCAGATAGAACAATGGCACAATAAAGCCAGATTCTCCTTTTTTAGAGTTATTATTCTTAGAATGAAAATAGGGAGGTTTATTGGAGGCCAAGAATCCCTAGTCATTGATTTTTATTTCTCTTGCAAGTGTGGACTATGAAATTTTTCTTTGCTTATCTTTGTCACAATAATAGTAACAAAATAATAGTACAAGTTCAATAAATTAGTCATAAGTTTCCTATGTTCAAATATAAATACACCACCAGTGGAACTCCACAGCATGTACGACATCAAGAATGGAATCCTAAGTAGAATAAGTTATATTTAATGTATGTGGAATATGCCAGTGTATACTCTACTGTCATCTATATCTAAAAACAAATTTAAAAAATTGAGCCGGATGCAGTGGTGAGCACCTGTAATCCCATTGGCTCAGGAGGCTGAGGCAGGAGGATCACAAGTTCAAAGCCAACCTCAGCAACTTAGCAAGGCCCTAAGCAACTCAGTGAGACTGGGGATGTGGCTCAGAGGTTAAGTGCCCCTGAGTTCAATCCCTGTTACTGAAAAAAAAAAAAAAAAAAAAGGACAAGAATGGTGCTGCTTCACTAAACAAAAAGGAGATAGTGGCCAAAGTCCAGGCTCCTAAGGGGGCAGCTCCTTAGCTGGAGGTGGGGGAGGGGCCAAAAATCAAACTGGGGACTCCTCTTAAGGTAAGGTGCTCTGAACAGTGGCCTGCATGCCTGACCTCAGTGAGGCCTCTAGGTTGCTGAGGTCTCATTGTCCAAGGTGCTCACCAACAAGGCAGAAAATGAGAGCTAAAGCTGGTATGGAGAGACCCTGAAATTCTACTTCAATTTTTATTACCCAACAAATCACCATTTTGTTTATTTAATTGTAACCTATTATAGGCTTTAAACTTTTGCCTCTTAAAGTTTTTCATGTAACACTTCTAAGTTGAACCTGTTTTTTTAATCTTTTTTGTGTGTGTGGTTGTTGATGGACCTTTATTTTATTCATTTATTTATGCTGAGAATTGAACCCAGTGCCTCACACGTGTGAGGCAAGCACTCTACCACTGAGCCATGATCCCAGCCCCTTGAATTTGTTTTTAAAGGATCATTTTTTTTTTAAGTTAAAGACTAAATTAATATAAAGTAGATCTCTGAGTTGATGTCCCTTCCAAGGCCAGAGCATAAAATCGAAAGACTGTAGGCTCTCCAGCAACCAGAGTGTGCCAGAGCCTTCCATGGAGCTAAGCTGGTGCTCTGTGGCCAGAATGTAGAGGCCCCCAAAGAACTCACTAGAGAGCTCACTGCTTTTATTACCTCCCAGGGGCAGGTGCACAAGCCTTACGCAGTGACCTTCGACCCTACAGACACTGGGACTATTGTGGCTGTGGCAGCTAAGATCCTGCAGTGCTTTGGCTATGTAGACATACTCATCAACAATGCTGGGATCAGCTACCATTACAGACACCACAGTGGATGTTGAAGAGAGTCATGGAGACAAATTGCTTTGGCCCTATTGCTCTAACAAAAGCACTCCTGCCCTCCAAGATCAAGAGGAGGCAAGGCCACATCATCACCATTAGGGCAAAATCAGCATTTCTTTTCAATCAGCATATGGAGCCTCCAAGCATGCAACCCAGGCCTTCTTTGACTGTCTGCATGCTGAGATGGAACAGGATGAGATTCAGGTGACTGTAATCAGCCTTGGCTACATCTATACCAACCTCTTTGCAAATGCCATTACCACTGATGGGTCCAGATACGGAGCTATTAACAAGAACACAGCTCAGGGATGAAAGCCCTGTAGAGGTGGCCAAAGATGTTGTTGCTGCTGTGGGGAAGAAGAAGAAAGATGTGATCCTGGCTGACTTTCTGCTTTTCTTGGCCATTTATCTTCAAACTCTGGCTCCTGGGCTCTTTTTCAGCATCATGGCCTCCAGGACCAAAAAGGAGAGAAAATCTAAGAATTCCTAATCCTGGCCCAGAGCTAGCAGCTCCAACCAGTTTGAGTTAGGATGAGAAGCAACACCTCCCCAGGCTTGACTGCTCTACAAGGGACAGCTGTGCTTGAGACTTTAGTGACAATTTGCCCTCCAGGTGGAAAAGACTGAAGAAACATTTCTCCTGCAGGTCCATGGTGCAGCCCCTGCAGAAGGAGAATAAGAACCAAACAGGCAATGAGCTAGGGGTGAGGAATAAGCACTTAAGGAATAAATATGGAGATGTGTTTCAACTCTAAAAATATGAAATAAATGATAGGAACAGTAAGAGTCATAAACCTCAGTGATTAAAAGAACCCTGGATTCTTTGAATTCCAGCCTTGATGACCCCTAGAAAATGTCTGCCTTGGAATCAGATGTCGTAACATTGCTTGACCCAGTTGTTCTCGTGGTTGATGTATCCAAGACCACTTAACCCATTTGCTTTGGCAGAGACAAACCTCCAGCACTTGGGAGAGAAGGTTATATTTTTAGGAAATCATTATTCATATCCCTTTCCAGGATCCTGTGATAGCCCATTCAACATAGAAAATGGTGGGCTAGTATGTGATGGGTTATTTGGCACATCCCAAGTGATCTTGGCTTTAGCACCAAAAGGTATTCCCTGTGTTCCAGCTGACTCTAACTACAGCCTTGGAGGATGCCAGGCACAATTCAAAGCAGATGAATTTCCTAAAGAGGCAGCAAGCAGAGGGAGACCCTTGCATGGCCCTAGACATCCTCTAGGAAAAGAGACTGGCCTGGTGAGCATAGAGTTGAAGCAGCAGCTGGCTTCCAGGTGGAGGGATTATAGCCAGAAAGAAGGCCAGGATCCACCTTTGATTTATTAAAAGTTCACAGTTGAAGTTCTTGAATGAGTCACTTCATTTAGGGAGAACTTTTTCCTATTAATGAGAGTGAAGTTGAAATGGTAGGTCCAATGTAGACTTCCCCAAGTTGGAATAAAAATCTACTAGCATATGAAAAAAAAAATATAAACTAGATTGAAGATTTTATTCAGTTCATTAATTAATGCGGTCTCCAGTAAGATGTTTAAACTTGTTCAAAGCATACTGAGGAGCTACTTACAGGCTATTTAATAAAGGAATTTTAGAATATGATTGCCAGGTTAGATACAAAACTAGTCAATGACATAAACCATCACCTTTGGAATCTTATCCCCTGGATAGAAATATTTGCCTTTCTGCTGGATCAAATTCTTCAAGTCAACTTCCATCCTTGTGGAGTTGTGAAACAGCATGGTCCAGTGGAAGCCAATTGAAAGTGCAAACTACGTGTAAGCATAGCCCTGAAGAACCACCAGAGATCACTGTTTTAGATGACTTCCTGAGTTTTAGATGACTTTTCTGAGTTTTAGATGACATTCTCATTCTGTCCTTTCTTTAAAAGGCCACTTCAATATTTCTCAGTTCGCATAAGGCTCTGGGTTCAATTTTGGGAAATAGTAGCATAATCTGTTGCAAAACCTAGTCAAGGATGTGGTTTATATCATTATATATTTTAATGCTCATTTATTTATTTTTAAATTTATTTTTTTTATCATTAAAAGTTAATGCCATGGGGGCAATGGTTACAGTTTTATTTTCTTGAGTTAGTTGATATTTTGGGTACAAGATGAGGGAATATTCAGGATTGAACAGTGAACCCAATCATGATGGTCTGGATCCTTCTGCTCTGTCCTCAAGAGACTTTCTGCTTTTCCTGGTACCCTGTACTGTGCTTTAGGCAAGCAGGACTATTCATGCCCAGGCTCATGATATGTAATGTTTTTTGCTGTGATTTTCCCTTGGGCCACTTCCTTGGCTGGAAAGAGCTCTGTCAAATTTCTCAGCACAATGTAAATAACTTCTAGAAAGCATTCCCTAAAGACATCAACTCCAAGGACTATGGATTGCTAATTACACTATGCAACTGTTCATATGGCTATTAATACATCATCTTTAATCTCTTATTTATGGATGTGCCTTGTCTATTCCACTACATACACATTTTTTTTAGGGTCAGTGCTAGGGCCTTTCTTATTTGTCTTTGTATTTCTCGATGACCAGTGTTTAGCATGGAGCCTGTGTGTCCCATGACCGAGTATTTATTGAATTGAGGGGAGCATCAGAATATACCTGGGGAGAACTTCATACCATCCCTAGGAAATAGAAGAATACTTCAGTCAAACAGCTTTGCTTCGTTGATTAACAAATAATTGAATACATATTATGTATTAAGCTTTGTGTCAGATGCTTTGGGCCAATAAACAAGAAAGGCATTGCTTCTCTCTTTAAGTCATGCGCAGCCTCCTGGAGGAAACAGATATATAATTTAAAAAAATGCAATGTAGCATGACCATTGTACAAAATCACACAGCTTGTGAGTGGTGGATCTGTGATTAAAATCCATGTCTGTTCAACTACAAAGTCACCAAGCCAAATGCTTTCAGAACAGGAAAACTAACAGTGCTGAGGGAGGATTCTCCTCAGACTCCTTACAGCAAGGCAGCAGCTTTGTTCAGCCTGTTCACTGAAAACACAGCTTCCTCTGAAAATATCACTGTACCAAAACATTTTGCTTTATTCACAATAGGTCCTCCAGAAACTGGGGAAAGCTGATGAGACAAAAGACGAACAGTTTGAAGAATATGTCCAGAACTTCAAACGGCAAGAGGTGAGTCCGTTAATCTCATTTCTGGAGTGGGAGATGGTTTTAACAGTGTATGTATGTTAGCACATGCTATGGTTTGGATAGGACTTAGGGCTCACCAAGGTTCATGTGTTGAGATTTAATTTCCATAGTGAGGTGTTTAGGGGGTGGAAACAGCCCTACTATAGTGTTAGGGGGAATCTCTGGGAGGTGATTAGGATTAGATAAGGTCATCAGGGTGGAGTCCCAAGTCTGCATCATAGGGCCTTTATAAAAAGAAGAGACAGAGACCAGAAGACAGACAGACAGACAGACAGACACACACACACACACACATTCCCTGTCTCTTGCCATGTGAAGCTTTGCTCTGCCTCAGGACTGTCAGCAAAGAGGCCATCTCCAGATGTCGGCCCTCAACCATGTGCCTTCAGAACCATGAGCCAAAATAAACTTCTTTATAACTCATCAAGTCTATTGTCTTGTTTTATTGATAGCGGAAGATGGACTAATACAATTTAAAATTTAAAAAAAATTGAAATAGAGAAAGAACAATGGGGTTGGAATTAACTTGTTCATTGTGGAGACTCTTTTGTAGAAGACAAGGGAGCAAGCACTGGAGAAAGGGAGGGAGTTTTGGGACTTGGAACACCAGGAGACAAAGATTTTGCTGTCCTGGACCTCTTCCGTCCCAAGTGACTGATCTAAAGGAAAGATGTTGTTTTGATCATTTCTATTCCACCCAATATTAGAGAGGCAGTAAATATTTCTGGCAAAATGATTTCAATTGTTGCATGCTTCAACATCATGCATTATTGTGAGGGACTACACTTCTCACAATGGATGGAACTTGGTTCTTGGTGGGTCCAAGAAAGGTCTCACTCTTTTAATGCTTAAAATAGATAAGCATACATTAGATACATAAATACATAGTACATCTATGTTATTAAAATTTCATGGGGTGTATAACTAAGAAAAATGTCTAAGAAGATTCCTTAGATGAGGTGATAATGAAAAACAAAGGTTCAGACTGTGTGTGTGTGTGTGTTTGTGTGTGTGTGTGTGTGTGTGTGTGTGTGTGTGATATTTGCTCCTTTTATGGACAGGTATGTGTTTAACGTATATGGAAAACTACAAACTACTTTTCAAATGACCTGTTTTGATTGACAATACTTGGTCAATTGAGAATTGGCTAATATATCACTTTTTAGAGGGATGTTTGATCTGGATTGATGTTTGAAACTTTCTGGGGTTTAGGTTTCATACTAGAAGCAGGGTAGGAAGAAGGCAGGGCCCATAGATTCTGGAAAATGGGGACAGAGGGCCAATGTAAGAACATGGACTAATTTCCTGCTGTTATTGGAGTTACCAGTGTTCACAAAGAAAATTATGGCCGTTGGATGACAACAGTAATGGAAAAATCATCAATTTTTATTTTGCCTCCTTTGTTCCTGCATAAAAATCCCTGATCTTAGAGGTTCCTTTCTTCCCTATATGTATCTGTGTTTCTGTTGTTTTTCTCACTGGACACATGCTATTTCTTTTCCTCACTGAGAGGTGTTATAAAATCCAGCATGTGTAGGATCATGTAGATCAGTAGGACCATGTAGACCATGTAGATCTGCTAGAACACATTTCTGAATGTCTCAGCAGGTAAGTACTCAACAGAGTAGGGATATTATTCTATCTAAAAATTAGAAAAGAAAGGGGGAAAGTTGTAAAAAAAAAGAGGATCAGGAACAATTGATCACATCCAAATTACTGAATATTATAGACACCTATGGACTGATGGAGGTGGAAAAGAGAATTCTTAGAGGTATGTTAGATGTAGGCCCATAGAATTAGTTGTCTCCTAGTCTTCCCAAGGAGAACCATCTGTGCATCAATTTCTGCCCTCTTCGGTGAACTCTCACCCGGTATCACTCATACAGATCTTTGTCTTGGACTGCAGGAAAACCTGTCAATTAATACCCCATTGCTTTGCAGGGCAATCCCAAATGTCTGCTTTAAAAGATTGGGTTTATATTGAAGAAGTGACTCTGTTTATAGTTTTCCCTGCTTAACTATTGATAATCTACTGTTTGAAACCTAGACTTCAGGTCTGATGTATCCCTATGGAGTTAATTAGTTCTTTGCCCTAGCATTTTTTTCTTTGTCATTTTAATGACATTTTGAGACAGTTGACATCCCAGAAGGCTAATTTGGGAAATATCAGTTCAGTAATACATTCATGTCTAGGAAGCAGTTTGAATTTTCTGATTTTAATGGATTTTTATTGCTATTTTTTGACTTTCCTGACTGAACCAGATAAGGATTGTTTTTGTCTAAAGTACTAGAGAAAAGTTAGATTGATTAAACCATCAGTTATATTGGTTAAATGATCTGTGCCACCAGGAGAGCAGCATGGGTGGCTTTATAGGGCCATTCTACCATCTATTCCTATCACTATATACATTTTTCAAATGTTATGGGGCAAATTGCATAAAATCACTCTTGGAAGCTATACCTTAGTTCTCTCAAGAATTTTAGCAGATTTTAAAACCTGGGTAAAAATTAAAAATTTGGGGAAATTTAAACAAGCAATTCTATTTTATAAGAGTGAAGGAAATAAACTGGAAACGTGAAAAGTGTTATTTCTCAAGAAGACTCATGGCCCCCTTTGGTTCACTTGGAAGATATTTTTGCATGAAAAATATCTTACATTTCTACATCCTGATTTTGGTGGTTTTTAATTGTTGTTGTTGTTAATCAGAGGGTAAGTTTATAGTCATTGTAGAGGAGTGAAGAGAGAGCGTGTGTTACATTTATATGTTAGAAGAAGAGAAGGAGAAAGGAAAGGAAGAAGGTGGAAGGAGAGGAGAGGGATTTATTAATTTTCAGTGGAAACAAACGTTGAGAAATATAGCTGAAGCCTGAAATTTTTATTTTTTATGAAGAGAAAAAAAATTACCTGCAATATGTTTTCGTGACCAATTTACATCTGTTGCCTATGCTGAAAATGTGTGGTGCTTATGTACAACATGAACTTAGGAAGAAAGATCTTTCAAGATTGTAATTACCTCTACAACATCTATTATTCTTAGTGTTAATGCCATTCATAAATGTTAATATGGTGACTCGTTATCCAAAGTACCAATGGCATTATCTCAAGGATCTATACTTTAAAGGTATTAGCTAATGCAGGAAATTTAGATTCCACATTTGATGAATATTTATTTTTTCTAAATCTCAAAAGATATTATTACCAGTATGAATTGAAGCATATTTGAGTTTGTGCATTATATTATAGTCATCTGACCACAGTCCACTAGTGTTTAATTAAAAGTAAACCATTCCAGAATGTTTTAGAAAGTATTCAAACATTTTGGGACTTGGTGATCTTGCTTTTAAATTCCCTTTTATAAAATCATAAGGGATCTTGCAATTTCTGGTATATTGCTTGCATGCTTATGTTGGTAATGAAGGTGGCAGAAAGGCCTATATTTCAACTCTGATGAGGAGCTTGCCTTTTTTTTTTAAATTCTAACCTTAAACTTTCTTTCTGATCCCAGACCTGTTTTTCTAAAAGATGGCTTGTGTGAGAGTGAGAGGGTGGGTGAAGAGTCTGCACAGACCACCCTGGTGGTCCATTGGACTTGCATTGTCATAGATTTTGTGGCCCAGATATTGTAAATAATTAATTAGGAGAGTGAGGCAGGGGGAAAGGGAGGGTTTAACAAAGGAAAGCAGAGTGAACTCCTCTATAAAGAATTCAAAATTTTCCATGATGAGAGCTATGGAAAGCATGGATTATAAAAATCCACAAGGAAGAAAACAAATCTGATTTTAGTGCTTCCTCCCCAGAGGCATTTTTATTCCATTTTACCTCTTATCAGAGCTGCTGATAAGTAGCAAATTTGATTTGTGTGAACACCAGCTACTGTCAGTGCATCTTGCTGCCTGCCAATGATCTGTTAGTGAACAGGGAAAAGGTTTTACAAGGGAAGGAAGGCTGTTGGCTTCTCTTTCCTTCCTGTCAATGAACTTGCCCAGGAAGATGCCACGGTTTGGGCAGGTGTGCTAATTACAATAACAAAATACATCATGGACTGCCTGGGCTCAGATAACCAAATATTGGATCGCATCATAGTCGGTGTGGATGTGAGCACCCTAATTCAGACTGGGCCTAAGATCAGGACTTGATTCTCCTTTTCCTGTATCAGTAGCTTTCCATTTCATTTTTGAAACAGTAGATTAGTATTGTCCTGCTGTTTCTCTCTGTGCCCCCTCCTAAGCAATGGCCTGACTTTGGTTTCTTACAAGTTGAGTGTTCCTTATCCAAAATGTTTGGGACCATCTTTCAGAGATTTTTGTATTTTGTGGTATTAATTATACATTACCATTTGAGCATCATTAATCTGAAAATTTAATCCAAAATCCAAAATGCACCTAAATTTAAAAATTTTTTGAGTATTATATCATTACTCAAAAAGTTTCAGATTTCAGAGCATTTCAGATTTTGGATGTTTGGAATAGGAATGCTCAACCTATACAAACTAGGAAATGTTGTGACCTTGGCATCCTCTCAACCTGTGAGAATTCAGAACCAGTGACTAAAGTTATTAGGCTGCTACAGTGATTGAAGGCTGGGTCAGATCTTCTCCTTACTCTTGAGTTGATCCTCCTGGGACAGGCAGCTTGTCTTGTTGTTTTCATTTTCTTATCTTCATAGGACCCAGTGCTTTTCATGGAAGTTTAACAAATCGTTTCTAAAATTGACTAACAGCAATAATTATAATTTTGAGTGCGTTCCTAGAGTATATTTTTATATCGGGGATCAAAGAGATGCATACTGTGTTATTTTTGGAGAGAGTTTTATGAGAGTTATTTAGAACCATATATTTATGATTAAAATTTTTAAAACCTTCAGAATAAAAGATTTTTAAGAGCATGTAAATAAATAGTATACTACCATAGTACATTAACTTATGATAGTTTTTTAAATTTATGGTAAATTATACGTATTCTGTGCATATGTTTTCAATTTGCAAATACTTAGCAAATGCCTTCAAACACTTTTTAAAAATGACAGATAACCAGGATGTGAATAGGTTGATACATTCACCTTTTATGTGGCTCCATCAGGTCTGTTTTGAATAATGGTCTAATTTTAAATGACAGCATGAAGAACCTCACTCAGCCTGCAGATCTTCCTGTCAGGTTACTAAACTTGGGTTCTAAGTTTCAAGCTCAGAGATTGGATTTTGTGTCCACCAGAGCAGTGTTTATCAGACTGGAATTGGCTCAGAATCATCCTGAAAGCACATCCGGTGCAGGACACATTCCTGCTCCTCTCCCAGAGTTCCTAATTCAGTAGGTCTGGGGTGAGCCCTGAGAATCTGTGTGTCTGACAAATTCTCACGTGATGCCCATGATACTGGTCCTGGGAAAATACACCAAGGACTCAGTGCAGTCATTGCACTAACTCATACAAATTTTTCAAGTTTTTTCCTGATTGGTACTTGAAAATTCTATGTTTGACATCTATTTTTAGTACCTTTAAGACAAAATATGCATAAGGATTTGGTTGGTGGTCATGCTGTGGATTATTCACAATATATATAGATCAAATCCACTAAGAGCATCTGATCTTTAATAGGTGTGATTTGGGGTACAGTATCAGAGTTCTCTTCCTCCCCTGCTTGTCATGCTGGAAGCTGGATGCCTTGTCAATTCGAATGATGACCCAATGACACCTCACTGGGTTTAATGAGACTCTTTCTACATCCTATGGTTTAATAGGGGGAGAATATAGAAAATATTAGAAATCTAGAAGTAGGATCCTGTTTATTTGGGGAACTAGGTAAGTGCACCAAACATATGGCCTTGAAAATGAAAACATATTTTTTACAAGCAGTTAAAGCCAGAACAGAGGAAAATTTGGTTGCATTAAATATGTGCATCAGAAACAGGGAAGGTCTTATACCAATTATGTGGTCTCGGCCTCAAGAAACATAAAAAGAAGTGCAAAATAAACTTAACCAAACAGGAAAAATGAAGGAAATAAAAATATAAGGGCAAAAATCAATAGCTCTAAAAACAGGAAAATGAGAGAGAAAAATGCAACAAAAACAACAACAAAAATAGAGAAACTTGTAGGCAAGACTGACAATAACTAAAGGATACAAATTACCAGTATTAGAAGTAAAACAAAGGTATCACTTTAGATCCTCAGCCATTTAAAGGTTAATAATGAAATAATACCATCAACTTGTACTTTACACTCTTTACAACCACAAAAGACCAATAGCTCTACAACCACCAAGTAACAAAGCTTGAAAGATGAAATAGACAATCTGAATAGTCCTGTAATAGTCCTATAAATGATTTGTAATCTAAAACCTGAAAAAGAGTTCTCCAGACTTAGATGGTTTCACTGGAAAATGCTCACATTTAAAAATTAATACCAATATTACACATACTATTTTGGGAAAGAGGAGGGAACACTTCCTAATTCTGTCTGAAACCATGACACCTCAAGTTGCCATTCAGTATCTCCTGCTTTATTTTAATTGACCCCCTTCCTATATTCACATCTCCTTCTTTCAGAGTAAGAAAGTTGGTTTCCATTGCTTTTGATATATGTATTTAATGGTGTATTTACCAGTTTATGTAACCAGTCTTCTGACCATGTGAGCCATCTCCCCATCTGCTGTGTTACTCCAGTGGAGAGTTTCCCCTGCTTCTAGCTGTGACTGACTCATATCCACTGTGCTGTCTCCTCCCTCCACTCCTGAGGACTGCTGGCCAAGAATCCACATTCACTCAGTGCCCCAGCTGACAGTCCCCTTTGCTTACTGGTCTGCCCTCACTTCTGTGCCTCAGAGAGCTTTCCCCCTACTTCCAATAAATCTGGCTCTGTGTCAGTGGAAATATCGTTATTAAATATTGTTACCTAATTCAATTTTATAATGAGGATTATAAAAAAAAATCCATGTCTGTGGGATGAAATTGATCCAGGGGCTGTTCTATATGAAACATGTGAGCATTATTACATATATACTTATAACAATTGATAAGCATTATTAATGTCTTAAAATAAAGGTAGTAAGTAGTTAATATAGTTGGTGAACTTAGGGGGCAATCTGCCTTTTAGACTTTGCTGGCATGACAGCTATCAGTTAAAGATGTATGGTGTGTTTGCATTTGCCCTTGAAGGATTAAACATTTTTCTTGTGTTTTTGAAGTATGAGATCTCATCTGAGGTTTGTATTGTCTTTACCTTGTGCAGTGATCCTAGAGATCCCAAGCAGATCTTTTGTAACTAGTTTCCCCTCTGCTTTATCGGGAAATTCTTATTAGAAGTATAGCAGTTAATTTCACAGCTTGGACTCCAATTATCCCTGTTCTACAGTGGCCACTGACGGAAATCAGTAGTATTCTCAGCACTGGGAAGAGGGTTCATTCCTGCCAGAGCAGCTCTGGTACAAATTACAGGTTTGTTATTATAGAGCATCTTTCTATTGTCTATTTTTAGTACTTTTAACTAAAACGGACATTGTTCCAGGTCATATATTTGAGAAAAGAAATATAATTTGTTCAGGGCTGAGGAGGGTGAAAAAATAATAAGTTTAAATAATGTTTATACAGATATAACAGGGCTCTTTAAAATCACAGTGATCAAAATATTTACAATGCTACTTACCAGCAGCCATCACATTCAATAAACAGTATGCTGTTAAGTGTATAATGGGTGAAGTGGCCCTCATGTTCAGTTTATTGCCTGTTGGTAGGTATACTCAACAGAAAACTATGAGTATTAATTAGATAAGGTTTACCTTTATGTTCTTTATGTAATGGGAAAGGTGTTAAAGGAAGGGAAAGGAAAATGTTTGGATGCAGGAGGAAGACCCATGAAGGTTGTTGATGGACATGGAAAACCAGGGAACAGTATTCTGGTGATATTTTAGCAAAGAATGTGTAAGGAAATCTTTCTATGGAAACCTATGGCCTCATGTGAAATATACCACAAATAATGAGTAGTCTATGGACAAAGAGAGCAGCGTGAAATAGGGTGGGTGATAGAATTTCTTTTCCTTTAATGAAGTATATTAAAGTAAGAACTGATACATGTTCTACCAAATCTGTACTTCTCCAAAAATCTCTCCAGCAATAAATTTTGCAATTGATAAAATTATGTCTGAGTCCACATATTTATTTTGACACAGGGAAATCTGACTTCTTGTCTGTGGTAGTGCCCATACGTTATTATTCCATTAAGAATATTTGTTTATTAATCAATTCCAATCAATTTCCCAATGGCATTCCTCATAGAAACAGAAAAAGCAATCATGAAATCCATCTGGAAAAATAAGAGACCCAGAATAGCCAAAGCAGTCCTTAGCAGGAAGAGGGAAGCAGGTGGCATCACTATACTAGACCTTAAACTATACTACAGAGCAATAGTAACCAAACAGCATAGTACTGACACCAAAACAGACTGGTAGACCAATGGTATAGAATAGAGGACACAGAGACTAACCCACAAAATTACAATTATCTCATATTAGACAAAGGCACCAAAAACATGTATTGGAGAAAAGATAGCCTCTTCAACAAATTGTGCTGGGAAATCCATATGCAACAAAACAAAATTAAACCCCTATCTCTCACCATGCACAAAACGCAACTCAAAGTGGATCAAGGACCTAGGAATTAAACCAGAGACTCCGCATCTATCAGAAGAAAAAGTAGGCCCTAATCTTCATCGGGTGGGATTAGGCCCCAACTTCCTTAATAAGACTCCTATAGCACAAGAACTAAAACCAAGAATCAATAAATGGGATGGACTCAAACTAAAAACTTTCTTCTCAGTAAAAGAAACAATCTGTGAGGTGAATAGAGAGCCTACATTTTGGGAGCAAATCTTTACCCCCCCCACACACACACACATCAGATAGAGCACTAATCTCTAGGGTATAAAAAGAACTCAAAAAGCTAAGCACCAAAAAACCAAATAACCCAATCAATAAATGGGCCAAGGACATGCACAGAAACTTCTCAGAAGAGGATATACAATCAATCAACAAATATATGAAAAAATGTTCATCATCTCCAGCAATTAGAGAAATGCAAATCAAAACTATGGTAAGATATCATCTTACTCCAATCAGAATGGCAGCTGTTATGAAGACAAACAACAATAAGTGTTGGTGAGGATGTGGGGAAAAAGGCACACTCATACATTGCTGGTGGGACTGCAAATTGGTGCAGCCAGTATGGAAAGCAGTATGGAGACTCCTTGGAAATCTGGGAATGGAACCACCATTTGACCCAGCTATTCTTCTCCTCGGTCTATACCCAAAGGTCTTAAAAATAGCATACTACAGGGACACAGTCACATCAGTGTTTATCGCAGCATAATTCACAATAGCTAAACTGTGTAGCCAACCTAGATGTCCTTCAGTAGATGAATGGATTTTAAAAATGTGGCATATATATACAATGGAAGATTACTCAGCAATAAAAGAGAATAAAAATCATGGCATTTGCAGGTAAATGGATGAAGTTGGAGAGGATAATGCTAAATGGAGTTAGCCAATTCCAAAAAACAAATACTGAATGTTTTCTCTGATATAAGGTGACTGACTTATTGTGGGATAGGGAGGGGAGCATGGGAGGAATAAATGAACTCTAGATA
>NW_026000153.1:14358222-14414387 GCF_001458135.2 Marmota marmota marmota | reverse complement strand
AATGAACTCTAGATAGGGCAGGGGGTGGGAGGGGAAGGGAGGGGGCAGGGGGTTAGCAATGAAGGTGGAATGTGATGGACATCATTATCCAAAGTACATATATGAAGACATGAATTGGTGTGAACATACTTTATATACAACCAGAGATATGAAAAATTGTGCTCTAAATGTATAATAAGAATTGTAATGCATTCTGCTGTCATGTATTTAAGGAATAAAATCAATTAAGAAAAAAAAATATTTACATGACATGGGGCAAATTCTACTTGCTTGCTCTTTTTCTTTATTTACTCCCCTGCTCTATAAAAAAATGAAATTATTTCTAGGTGCAGTTTGCTTTGGGCTTCCTTTCACATTAAGGGCATTAAACCTTTCTTTGTCCATACCCAGGGATGTGATCGTACTTCCTCTTTTAGTACTTGGCAGAGCTCTGCAGCCGACCAGCCAAGCAAATATCTTTTCTCTTGAGGGATCACATTAAGGAGACTTATCTGAATCAAGATGCTCTGTTGTAATTAAAGGCAGAAAGGAAGTTGATGCAGTGAATAGTTGGTGGTCAGTGTCTGATGGAGTCATTTAAGACTAGACTGCTTGCTTCCAAGCTCTTTCCCACTTCCCTCTCTGCACCTGCTCCCTTATGATTGCCCTTATCTCATCTGCCATGTTCATATCCAAGTGCACCTTCTTTAAGGTCAACTCAAGATACAGTTCACCTTTTGGATTTCTAGCCCCCTTTGTCAGGAGTCTCTCTTCCTCTATTTATTTCACTAGTTCATTATTTGTAGTCCAGTTTTCATATGTGACAGTTATTTGATTTGTACCTGTGTCCTCATCAGATTATTACATAAAGAAAGACATCCTGTTTTAATGATTTTAAGTAAACTCCATGAATATTAGCACCCGTGAGATGCTTAGTATAGCTAATTTTGAGTTGCCTCCTTGTCACAAATATGCTCTGGATTTACCCTCTAATTTGCATGTATATGCCTCCTTACTTGTTCAATATTGAAGCCCCTCTTTGTTGTAGCTTATTTTACTTCTTTTATTATAATTTTTTTCTCAGTAGGATATCCAAGGAGGTATTTATGACATGGCCTGGGCATTATTCTACCCTAGGTTCTGAAGCTTCCCTGGTAGTTATGATGCTCCATAAAGATCTGATGGCACATATAGTATTTTCAATCTTCACAGTTTTCATGTTTTTACAAACAATATAGTAAATAATTTTAATTATGCGAAATAATTTTTCTTATCCTTGAATCCCAGTTAAGCTCTCCATTTTGTAGAAGTTTTAGTTTTTTCCTGATGTATTATATTCTAGATCAAGTTTTATCTTTTCTGAAAGAAAGAGCCTTTTATCAAAAGCATTACTATATTTAATTAATATCTGATAATTGTTTTTGAGAGAATTTTGTAATTTGTTGTCTGAATTTATAAAGGGTTCCTATTAAAGTTTAAGCTCAAAAATCACAGAGAACATCAGTATAAACAGCTGCATCTCTGGAAGTAAATTTCACCTAGGGGAGCTCTTTATTCTTATTTATGTGGGAGTTTTATAATATTGAAAAACCAAAAGCATACAAAAATTTCATTACACTTAAAGTGTTTTATTTTAAAATCAACTTTAAAATATTTTGAGGTTGTTTAATAGGTTATAATACATGGAGGCCAATATAGAACAAACTAATACAATTATTGAAGGTATACACTTGCCACGCAATGACTGACTGTCTTCTATATGCCAGGAACTGATATAGGCCACTGAGAATCATCAGTGAACAAGACAGACAAAGATCATTGCCATTTTGGATCTTGTATTCCAAGAAAATAAGTATACAGTAAATAAGTAGTTTATATTGTTTTGTAGAATATGGCAAGAGTGTGGAAAAACAAGTAAGTGGGAAATAAATAGAGCAAGGTACATGATATCAGGAGGCTTGTGGACATTGGGTTTCAAGTTTTGCTTCAGAGGAGAACAAAGAAATAAGACTTCAGTTGGCAGAGGAAGTAGGGTCCAGAGTACATATTTTAAAGATGTCAATTATATACTAATGGGACTCATTCTCATTTAGTCCGAAAAGAAAATGTGATGATTCACCAGTGAAAGGGGAGATCAGGTGATCTGTATTCTTGAGTAGACAGGTGGAGGTTGGGTATAGTACACAGCTGGAGGAGCACAATGCTGCTACTAGCTAGAAGATAAAAGGCAGGGATAACTTCTCTATGGATAAGTGTCTTTCAAAAGCCTTTTTGACTGACCCATCACCTAATTATTGAGTGCCTATCAGGCATGGAATTGTACAGGGCATTGGATAGAAGTAATGAGCAATTCAAATGCAATTCCTCTTTGTCAACTTTGTGTTGTAAGTGTACAGAAATCCTTTTTCACATCAATTACTGTATATGGGCTAAAAATGGGAGTTCATAGCCCACTTGAAGCAAAGTGTGAAAGATGATATATCAAGAACTATGTAATGTTTTGAACAACCAACAATAAAAAAAAATAAAAAAGAAAAAAGAAAAAAAGAAAAAAAAAAAGAAAATGAAGAACTGAAAAATTGAAAAAAAAAAGAAATCCTTTTTCTTTTGCAGCAATTAAAATGGTAGACAAAAGAAATAGACTTTACATGATATCACAGTACTATTAACATTATGATATAATTTGATGTCCTAATTTCTTCATCTACCTTTAATGCTTGAGTATTCCCTCACCCAAATTAGTATTCTTAGAAAAAAATATTATTTCTATACCGTCTCATAATCCCATTTCCAGATAGACTCCCAGGCTAAATGGGTGTTTACTAGATGTTACTCAAAAGGACCTCACCATATAAAGTAGTTCACTTAGTAGTCATTATGAGTGTCTTAGTTTAATTTATTTATATAAATAGTCACTATATGGCCAAAATAACAATGAAAATTGTCCATTAAACACTGAATTAAGATGGTCACTCTCTTTTTTAAATATTGTTTTTGTGGGAAACATGTATTTTTTTCTTTATAATCTTGATTTAATGTTTTTTTTTTTCTAATTAAAACCCACTATGATTGTTAATGCAATTGACTTCTTTGGAAGTGAGCAGATAGTATAGGTGTCAAAAACATGTGTTGGTCCTTGCTTGTGAACCTTTTCTGCATCCCTCTATGATCTCTCTATTTAATATCCAACACATTTATTAAATCTCTTGTCTTTGCTCATGTAAAATGAGTCTGCCTACTTCTTATAAATGTTAGGGATGCTGTCCATGGTGCCAGATGGAAGAAAGAAAGCAAAAACTTGACACATTTATTGGGGAACATGTCTATCTATTAACTACTTTTATTTGTTCTATTCATCAGCAAGATTCTGTCTTCAGTTTTGGCCTATATAAATCAAAAGCTTTAAGCCAAACTAAAAATTGACCCAAACTACAGATGTTTCAAACATCACTGTGCTGATTCCTATGGAGTCTGTTCCCAATTTAAAAAAATCACTTCTAAAGGAGGCTCTTCATGGTATTTCTCTGAAGGTTTCAATCCTATTTTTTTACCTACTTTTAGTTGTTTTTCACTTTTCAATATTAATTAATGATGCAGACTCAGAAGGCTTAGATTCCCATTCCTCAGCATTCATTTAGAGACCAATTCCAAGTATCTCCCACTATTCTTATGAGGAAGGCTCATTTTCAATTTTTGAGGCTCCTTCTAAACAATCCTCAGACTGGCTGTACCATTCTGGTAATGGGATACAGAGAATTAGGCATATCTTTTATTTAGGCCTGGGGAGACTATCTGAAATGACTGTGAATATCTACGTAAATGAGCTGCAGTTGGTTCTAAGATTTGCATCTGTTTTATTGGTTTACATCTACTGTGATTCTCTTTTGTAAGCCATGCTGTAAAACCTGTGGTTGACTTTGTCACTGGAGTAGAAATCTCAATGAAGTAAGCGCATTGGCAGTCATGTCTTATGGTGGCTGAATGAAACCTGGAGCCAGACAAGTATCTTTTTTAAACAATCTTATTCTAGAGCTATGTACTAGAGTTTCCATCAACACACTAAGTGTTCATTGGACTCAGTGAAAAAATTTACTAGAGATTTCCAATAACCATCACCTGGAGGCCTTTTAAAAGTACATATTCTTGAGTTCTTTATTTGACTTGTGCCTGTAAAGAATCACCTGTGATGTTAGGACCTAGATATGAGCCTGAGGTTATAAAGACACAGTAAACATAATGGTTTCCTTAATTGCATATCACACACCTGATTATTTATAAGAATCTTCCAAGGAGCTTTAAAATTTTTCAAATATCAAAGCCCCACCACACTGCCTTAGACAAAAGTAGTGATAAAGCATATTTATTATAATTCCTTTCCTCAAATAGTACTTTGGTATTTATAGTGTGTTTGGGGTACTATTTGCTTGATTCTCACAGTGATCCATAATTATAATTCTTTTTTACATATGAGAAAACTGAGTATATGTCATAAAAATTGTCATTTTGGAAATAAGCTTGATTATTCTTTTGACTACTGGAATCATGTGTTTGAATTTCCTTAGGCAGCAATTTATCATATTAACATGATTTTTCTCCATATCGTTTGTTAAGTGGTTATTATACATCTGTATAATTGTTTCTGTGTACTCTGTGATCCTCTATTACTGTAATATTGAAGACTATAAAAAACTCTCTGAGAAACTTGACCGTGTGTTTGATACCTAGAAGTACAAATGAAAAATAAGGAATCATTACAAACTCCCAAGGATCTTGTTTTGGGGAGGTTTTTTTTTTTATATTTCTCATGAAGATATTCCTGATATTCTTGTATTATGAAATGTAGCAAAACTTGGTTCAATCAAACATTTATGAAACATCTACTGATAGCACAGCTGATCATTTAAAAAGTACTGTGTAGAGCAATAACAGCGACATATAACATGTATGGACTGCAGGGTAGTTCTGCAGGGTGCCAAGTGTTCTGTTGATCACTTTACCTGGAGCGTCTCCCTCAATCTTCATGTTGGCGCAAGGAAGTGAGTCCTGTGGTCACCCTTATTTACAGATGAGAATTACAGAGGCTAAGTAACTTCCCCACGATTGCACAGTCGGAGAGGCAGCTCATATTTTAAAGCCAGGCAGTGTGTGATTCTAGCACCCACAGACTTTATCACTATGCAATAAATTCTGTGGAATCGTGAGCTTTTGATAAAAACAAGTGAACAATTTTGGTATATTTATTTATAGATGAGGACTGTATGTGAGAACATGGAGAATGATACCTTTAGTTAAACTGTCCTCATGTCAACAGTTGACTCTTCTTGCACAGCCTCATCCCTTATCATCATCAACACCCATGTCTTCACGGCCTAGAGCACTGAAGTCGTGAGCCAAGGCTGACCTTATGTATTCTTGAGGAAGAAATAAGGCTTAAATAACTCAGAATACTTGGAATCAAATGCTGATTTGCCATCTAGTAGTTGTGTAACTTTGAGCAAGTTCTCAGCCTTGGTACTTCAGTTTTCTTATTTGCAAAATGGTACCAACCTCATCAAGTTATTATGAAACAGTTGAATTGTGACACTTGAGATGGTCCCTGGAACAAAGTGACTACTCACTGAGTGTTATGCTTTGTGAGTATGTTTCCATGTTAAAGGGTTCCATTGAGGACATTGGTCAGTCATAGACTTATTAGTGTTTCCCACAATTCATATGTTGAAGTGCAACCCCCAGTACCTTGGAATGGGACTATATTTTGAGATAGGGTCTTTAAAGAAATGAATAGGGTTAAATGATGTCATATGGTGAGCCCTAATCTGATAAGACTGGTGTTCCTATAAGAAGAGGCAGAGACACCTGGAAAACACACACACACACACACACACACACACACACTCACAGCTGTGTGAGGACATAGCAAGAAGGTGGACATCTGTAAGCAAAGGGGAGAGGGCTTCAAGAACCCAAACCTGCCAAACCTTGCTTTTGTACTTTCAGTATCCAGACCTGTGAGACAGTAGTTTTCTGCTATTTAAACTCCCCAGTATGTGGTATTTTGTTATAGCAGCCCTAACAAGCTAATGCAGGCATTGTGAATGGCAGCTTCAGGAACATTTTAGGTGTTTTAAGTGACTGGAGTATGACAGATAAGCACTTCCTTCTCTCTCATTCATGTATCCCTCTAAATTGAAAACACCAATTGTTTTTCTAGTGTTTTCACATCCTGCCCAATTTGCTCATGAGAGAATACTATAGATATAGCTGGCATTCAGACCCATAGAAAGGAACATACAGAACAATTTGTAGAGTTGTGGTTGGGTGATTTCCTTATCAGCCACCCCTCCCCTGATAAATTCAATTCTTTGTTTTAGGCATTAAGGTAAAGGTCGAAAGATATTTAAATAATGCTTCAGTGCACCTTATGAGTCATTGCTNATGTTTACAGTTATAAATGTTTTGCTTTATTTTTGGCCAAGACTTTCTATCTTTTAATTTTTTTTTTGATAGTACTGGAGTAGAACCCAGGGGCGCTCTACCACTGAGCCACACTCCAGCTATTTTTATTTTGAGACAGGATTTTGCTAAGTTGCCCTGGCTGGCCTTGATTGTGATCCTCCTGACTCAGCCTCCCAAGTAGTTGCAATTACAGGCATGTGTCACTGTGCCTGGCTTCTTTTGATTCATTTTTGAGGGTCTTTGTTCTTACTAGTGGCATCATTATCAAAGTCTTGTCAGATAAATTCAATATCTATTTTGGAACATTTCTGTGTTGAGTGATTTCTAATACCTCAATGTTGACATCTGTTGATTGTTTTTTCCCTTGCAATTTGAGATTTTCTTTATATGCAAGTAATTTCGGATTATAGCCTAAGACATCTTGAACATCATGTTGTATAACACTGGGTCTTAGTTAAATCCTATGAGGGGGGATATGTGTACACACACACACACACACGTACACACACACACATACACACACACAGGAGAAAAGCTGGCTTCTCAAGGGTCATAAACTCAGTTGCAGTAGAGCATGTCTTTCAGATGTATTCAACCTGCCTGCTGTGATAATGCTAACTAGACAGTTCTATCATATTGCACACACTATGGATTAACTTTTCCAAAACATCTGAGTACAGATTGGTATACAAGTTAGTTTGCCTGTAGGAAATGAATGGAGAAATTGTACTAGTGACTATTAGCTAGCTTTCTTATTTTGTTTTGTTGAAAGATAGAACATATGTTTACTTTGGTCTTCAGATCATAGGTATTCTTGGAATTGATGACAAGAGCAGCTGGAAATTGGGCCACAAATTTTGGATACAACTGTGGATGCTGAGATGTTCTCTGTGATGTCTATCCCCCAGGTCCAATGCCAAGATTTCAAATATCCATCCCTATTTATTCTCACATCTTCTGTATTAATATCTATGAAAAGGCATCTGAAAAAGTCATAGAAATTGTTTTATGAAATCAGTGCTGTGTTCCTAATGACAGCTCTTGTTACTACAAAGAGCTTAAAGTGATGAAATGGAAAAGTAAATTTCAGACACTTCAATGCTTTTTCCTTTGAAATTCCTGCATCTTCTTCCAATTTAACAGCACATGAACTTGTCACACGGAGGGCGCCATTTCCTAGCACACCAAGAGTGTCTGCAGTGCTCAGAAACCTTTCGTCTTTGATCATAAGTGTTTTTGGATGTTCTGCCTAATTAGTTATCTGTTAGTCAAGGTGCTGATTATGTCCTCATTAAATCTCATCTCCTTGATAATCTAATTTTCTTCTAAGCTATAGAAATGATAAGTACATTGATTAACATTAATTTCATGACTGAGTTAGCTTGTCTGAACTGAAAAAATGAGCCAATTTTAATTTTTATGTGTTATTTAAGCTATTTTCAAGAGAAAAATGTCAGCAAAGGCCAAAAATTATAATGTAATGATGGGAACATGTATGGATTTAGAGTCACAGATGAGATGACAGGATTCAGCTTTGTGAAGTCACACCTTTGTAACTGTCTTCTCAAATCCAGGTTTCATGCATCTGTTCATACTGCTGGCTTTCCACCTGAGCATTTTTCTAAATGCTAGCTCACAGTTAGTTTCTGAGTTAGAGAGGTAGTTCAATGAAAAAGTTTTCTATGTATGAGATTTTGTTCCTCCTCTTTCTTTTCCCTTTTATGGCAAAAGTTACTTATAAAGATGTCAGTAATTATTACATTTACCATATTTTAATAAGGAATTCACGAAGCTATTGCCTGTTGAACAGGTATCAAGTATTTATCACCTTATTTTCCAGGCCTGTATAACCTTAGTAATAATATCTACTGTGTTTGGTTTTGCAAGTACCATCAGGGCCACAGTAATACACATCCTTATGCACATGGTGGCGTGTGTTCCCACTGACCCCAACTGTGCAGTGCTTGAAGTCTTCAGCATAAGCATTTAGTAGCACTAATATATTTTAATGCTTCAGAATTCAGTGTATCTAAACAATAAACACAAAACTCATTATTTTTCTTATGCAATTTATCATACCTTATGGCAGTCCTGCTCAAGAGACTTTCAAAGTCTCTGGTAGCTCTTCTTATCAGGGACATGGCTTATTTTAGAGAAAGTTGTGTGTCACCCTTATGTGCTCTGACCAGAGTGTGCTAGAAAATTTTGGTTCAATAGCATTAATGCTGCTTGTTTGGTACTACACAGATCATGCCTTTCAATGTTTGAAAACCACATAGGTGTCTTGGGGGCTGTCCAAGGTGCTGAACAGCCCTTGTCCAAGGTGCTGCCCCTGAGCCCAGACTGTCTGGGAACAGCTCCCTCCACCTTCATGCTCCAACCCCTGGCATATATGCAAAGAATTAAGGAAGCTTTGTTACTGAGAACCAACCTGTTGCAAAACAACATGGAAACACATTGAATTAGGCATGGGATATGATTCCTTTGTATTAAGTAATAAAGATCTCTGAAACATCCTTTGCTGATTTGCCTACCTTACTGTTTCTCTATTTAGTTTGACTTTTACCTCTATTCTAATACTTATGGACAAATATGATTAAAGAAATAAACACAGGGATAAGGGAAGAAAAAACAGCAGTGTCAAAGTACAACTTAGCATGGGAATAAATAATTAAATTAATTAATTAAATGATTAAAATAATTAAATTAAATAAAAAATTAAAAAACTAGAGGCAGTGGCATTCAGAACTTTGTGGAGATTTAAACCATGTTTACTTTGTGCATGCCTATTTATTTTTGATATATTCAAGATGAGACCTGGCTAGTTTTCTAGGAGAGCTGAAGAGCAGGCAGGTTAAAAGGCTGCATCCTTCTCCCCACCCTGTGGAAATACAAGACCCTGAGGGAGGGAGTGGGTGAGAGTAGCTTTAATGAGGAAGGAAAACATTCCAACTCCCTCAGACTGTGTGGGAAGAAAGTGAAGCCTGCAGGACCAGCTGGGCTTTGGAAGCAGCAGCTCCTGACACTGATAAATGATTCAATTGGCAAAATAAAGAACCTCTGACCAACACTGAAGCCATGTTATTCTACTGCAGTATATGGCAGGGCGAGGAATTTCGTAGGCGGCAGATCCTTCTTGGATCTTGTCCAAAGAGGAATATTTGCTAGGCAATTCAGACAACTTAATTATAATAGACTCTCTTCCCCTCCTGTTGCCATGAGCCCTCAGAGAGTGTGATCAGGAAATAGCATAACAATTTTAATCTTACCTTGTAGGGAATGACATCAAGCAATAAAGGAGAAAATAACAGGCATGTAGCCCCAAGGGTGTAGAACTTTGAGTCTGTTCTCCATGCGCGCATGCACAGACACACACAGAATACGTAATTCATGGCTGAATTATCGAAATGGCAATTTTCTGAGGAATTTGGAATGAATTGCAAATTCAGTGAAATATGAGCAAGGTGAAAAAAATTTGTTAATTTAAAACAAAGAGAACCAGTTTTGAGTGCTGGGATCTGTGATGACACAGAGGAAGCATTAAAGGAAACAGAGGAACCATTAGAAAAGGATGGAGAAAACGAAAATCAGGAGTGGGTGGTGTTATGGAAATAAGCCAAGGAAGAACAATTTCCAAAAAGAATGAGATGTCAATATGTCAAATGTAGCTGAAATGCAGGGAACGTGATTCAAGGACAAAGAGAAGGAAGGGAACAAAAGCCGTAGGACAGAATATTATAGAACAGTTAGGTGATGTCAGAGGGGGCTAGGAAGGTATTGATTTGTTTCAGATTACAAAGAAACAATTAGGGTTTAGAGATATTATACAATTCTCCTTAGATCACATAGCCAATTCATGCTACACATCCTGGAATATGCTATTGATGAGTATCAAATGATGTAGACATACATATAAGAAATGTGTTAATTTATGACATCTGTGGTTCACATGAAGTTAGGAAAATTTTGTTGTGCCTCAGGTTTTGTGCAGACGAAACAAGATTGTAATATATTATAAGTGGAGACTTTATCTTCAGAGCTTTTTGCCTTTTTGATTCAGGTAGAGTTTTAGGTGAAATTCAACATGGTTATGTGACGTTAATGCTCATGGGGAAAATTAAAGATTTTAATGTAAAAAGTGCAAAAGAAGCAAGTCATTCAAATTAGCCTCTAGTTTATCTGCTTAAATTGAACTCATCTATTTAAGTCATTATTATGTACTTGAGCTTTTTCTTCCACTTAGAATATATATGTAAATCTATTGTTTTTACACTTTCCAAAAAAGTATTGTTTCTCTTTGGTGAGGTAAATTCAGTATGTGGAGTGGAGTCTGAATTATTTTGTTTTGTTTCTTGTTTTGAAAGAAAAGGCAGCAATTTAATTGTGGGCTTGGTTTGACATACTTTGTTCCTTGAATATTTGGGAAATGAATGTCATTCCCTGCTACTCTTTTGCTGGTTCCCTATACTCTGAACAAGCCTAGTGACTCATAGTCATGTTTTCATGGTGGGTCTTGTGTGCCTTTTTGAGGATAAAAGCATCCTTCTGGGTGGGAAGTGAGCTTTATTTTACTTTAGTGCCTCTTAAATTTTTCCATGCTAGGACTCTTGAAGAGCAGAGAAGACAGAAAGCTGGAGATGTCTACGAAGTTCTGCCTCTCATGTGTGCAGTTTTTATTCTTCTTCATAGCACGTGTCTCAATGGCTGCAAAATCAGGGTTTCTATTCCAGTTTGCTCGTCTCCACCTCACTACCTTCATGTGACAGAGAGATGTAAGTTTATTTTGTGGCTCTATGTATTCCAGAAAAACCATAGAGCTTCCCCAGGTTGTACATTTACCCAGTTTGAGAAATGTGGCCTTAAGAGATTTACACTTTCCTAATTTTACCTTTTAGGATTTTAGGCTTTGGATTGGTTTGGGTCTGGATTTGTCTGGGGAAATCTCATGTCTAATTTAAGATAGATTATGTGCTATCTGATGAGAAAGGTGATTCTGAACCCTGGCTTCTCTCTCTGAGTACCATTTCTTCTCTTTGCATCTTTTGGGATTTCATTGTCGAACCATCCACTTGGTTCTGAATCTTTCTAGCTTGGTTTCTTTTCTGTCATGTTTCTTTCTGTAAGTGCCTTTATTGCTTTTCTGCTCATCAAATCTGCTGGGACTTTTCATTGTTGTTAGATTTCAGCCTAACATGTTGGCATTTCTGCTACTGGTAGTGACTCATTTCATCAAGCAGTTGAGGCTAACTTATGCTGTGGTCAAAACATCTCAGTGGCTTTCCTCGTAGGTGCTTATTCTCACATATGAAAATGTGAACAGCAGCTGTGCTGCACCAAATCCCTTTCTTGGGAATTCAGGTCAGAGAAGCAGTCCCTGTCTGAATCAATTCAGGATTCATGGTAAAGGGAAAAGAAATGGCAAGACCGTGTGATGAATCTTATGGCTTCAGCTTGGAAATAGAACATGTCATTTTTACCCTTATGTCTTGGGTCGGGAATCCCTACAACCTAGTCTGATGTTGCTGAGATAGGAAGTATAATCTTATTCCCAAAACAGATCTGGTAGGGAGACGCAGTATAGATTGACAATAGTAAAATCTTCCAAATCTGATTTGCTTTCAGTATTTCACATACAGTAATCTGGGATGCATTTCAAAACCCCCAATGGATGCCTGAAACCACAGATAGTACTGAACCCAATGAGTTCTGTTTTTTCTTAAATATATACACACTTAGGATAAGTTTAATTTTATAAATTAGGTACAGCAGGAAATTGACAACAATAGCTTAAAACCTCAGCATATGATTTTCCTCTTAAGAAGATAACTTTTACTTTCCTCTTGAAGCATTTTTTTTGGTTTCTCTTTGGCATATCCCAGTTGCATTACTTTGCTTGTGCTTTGAGGCCATTTATAAACAAAATAGGGGTTACTTGAACAAAAGGACTGCAAAACAGTGACAATTGATACAATATATGAGATACTTACTAAGTGACGAATGGGTGGGTAGTATGTACAGAGCAGATACACTGGACAATGGGATGATTTGTGTGCCTGGGCAAGATAGACAGGACAGCATGAGATTTTATCATGCTACTGAGAAAGGCACATAATTTAAAATTTGTGAATTTTTTTTGGAATTTCTAATTATGGGACCATGGTACTACTGGCAACTGAACCTGGAAAAAGTAAAACTTCTGATAAGTGGGGAGGGGGTGTAATCAGAACCTGACACCATACCTGCATATCTTGGATACTCAGTAGGGGAAAGACACCTCTTTCTAATTTTTTTTCTTGGTTGTACTGAGGATTCCAAGTGTTCGTTCTCTGTATCCTTTTCATCTTTTTCATTTTATCGATGGCTTTCAATAAGAGTTTCTCTTTATTTATCTTCATCCATCTTTTATGTTTTATCTGTGTTTATCAGCAGTGTGTTCTCATCCTAGACTAGTAAGTTTTACACCATACTTTGCTGTCTTAGAAATCCACCATGATTTGTTTTTTGTTCCTCTAAATTATGGCAGTTTGCTTTCACAGTAGATTTCTGAATGCTCAGCAAGTTGAGGGACACTTAGAGTTTTGATATTAAACCACATTGGTCTACTAGAAAGTGAGTTTGTTGTGTAGAAATTTGGTGATTTCTGATTTTATATTTTAAATAGAACTATTTTGGTTGAAATTCATGTGTGCCACCACATGAATTAACCCTAAGCTTTTCTCTGCTATACTGAGTTTACAGATCTGCAAAAATAGCAGGAGCTTTACTCAAATACAGACAACCTTACCTGAACTTTACACAGATTTCATAAAAATAATGTCACTATGCTTGAACTCTGCAAGTGCTCTATTGAATGTGCTTGGAGTCAAGCATAGTCTTAAGGCAAACACTTCCCTTCAGTTTCTTTGTATTAGTCAACATCTATTGTTAAGCATGAAGGACATTTTGCCATTGCTTTGTACCCCAAAACACTTTGGCTGTCCCAGAACTAAATGTCATCTGTATTCCAATGCTTTTTTAAAAATATTTTTTTATTCTAAGCTATTTTAGTTCTCCTACTAGATTATAATTTATTGGGGAAGCAGGATAATACCACAACACACATTTTGTGAAAATATTAATAATTATGTGTTAAATTGAATATAATTATTTTAGTTCATCTTATTATTGAACTCAGGATGGAGTCATTCTCTGTAATTTTGTTAAATGATTATGCAGTTCAGATGTATGTAGTTTTTCTACACTGAAATTGCATTTTACTCAAGTTAGAATGGCAGTCATCAACAACAAATAATTAATGCTGGTGAGGATACAGGGGGAAAGGAATACTTTTACCTTGTTGGTGGAGCTGCAAATTAGTAAAACCAGTATGGAAATAATTATGGGAGTTCCTGAAAAACCTAGGAATGGAACACCATATGACTCAGCTATCTCACATCCTGATATTTAACAAAATGTACTAAAATCAGCATATTATAGCAATGCAAGCATACCCATGTTTATAGCAGCACGATTTAAAGTAGCCAAACTATGGAATCAACCTAGGTATCCATCAATAGATGAATGGATTTAAACATTCCTATGTACATGTGTGAATATACCACAGTGAATCTCAGCATCCTGTATATCCACAAGACTGGGATCCTAGGATATATTCTATGCTTGTATAAACATATCAAAATAGATTCTACTGTCACATATAACCAAAAATAACAAATAAAAAGAAAAAAAGAGAAAACATTAGGCATTTTTTGGGGGGGCAGATTTGCTAACTTCACTTAGCATTATCGTCTCCAACGCTATCCATTTACCTGTAAATGCCATGATTTTATTCTCTTTTATTTCTGAGTAAAATTCCATTGTGTGTATATGCCACATTTTTTTTTTATCCATTTATCCACTGAAGGGTTGGCTCCACAGTTTAGCTGTTGTGAATTGTGCTGCTATAAACATTGATGTGGCTGTGTCCCTGTAATATGCTATTTTTTAAGTCTTTTGGGTATAAACCTAGGAGAGGGATAGCTGGGTCAAATGGTTGTTCCATTCTCAGATTTCCAAGGAACCCAAAGGGAGGGGGCAGAGGATTAGCAAGGATGGTGCGGTGTAATAGATATCATCATCAAAGTACATGTATGAAGACACGAATTGGTGTCAACATACTTTATATACAACCAGAGATATGAAAAATTGTGCTGTATACGTGTAATAGGAATTATAATGCATTCTGCTGTCATTTATTTTTTTTAAAAATCAATTTATAAAAAGAAAAAAATAGATGAATAGATTAAGGAAATGTGGTATATATACACAATGAAGCTTTACTCAGCCATAAAGGAAAAATGAAATTATGTCATTTGCTTGTAAATGGATGGAACCAGAGAAAATCACACTAAGCAAAATAAGCCAGATTCAGTAAGTCAAGGGCAACATGTTTTCTTTCATATTCAGAACCTAGAGAGAAAAAAAAAATTAAAAGGAATCTCAGGAGAATAGAAGGGAGACCAGTAAAATAGAGGAAGGGGAGCAAATGAGAGGGAGGAGAGAAGGGAAAGGGAAGTTACTGGGGAGTGAATGGACATAATTATGCTATGTGCACGTGAGAATACATCACAATGAATCTTACCATTATGTATAATTGTAATACATCAATTAAAAAAAGTAGAAGGGGGTCCAGTAGAGTACAGGAAAGGAAGAGAGGGAAAGGAGAGATATTGGAAAATTAAATTGCATGTAGATTTTATATTTTCAGTAGCAGTGTCTAAGTGGACACTATGGTGCCCATCCATTTGCTCTTAGCACCCACTTTTCAAGGCCAGCAGACTGACCTGTAACTTCCAGTATTGATGGCTCTTTGTCTGAGAGCTTTCCCTGGCTACTGGAGAACTCTCTGATCCTGACTGGACATACTGGGGATTAATGTCCCCCAGGGGCAATGAATGACAAAAGTTGATGGATAAATGCCTCTGTTCCCTTGATCTTTGTTTAGAGTATCTATAAGATGTTTGTTTGGTTTGCCTGAGTTCCCCAGTGGGAATGGGATCCAATGCCTCACAGTCATGCACCCACATTGGTTCCATTCTTTGCCTTGCCTCACTCTTCTTCTCTGCTATCATAATTTCCTGGATTATTAAGAAATTAAATGTCTTTTAGTTTAGTCTATGTCTTAGAGTCTTGTACTTTCTAAGGGGAATCTAAACCAAAACAAGCATTCTTATGTCAAAATTTATGATTTATTGATTTGTCAATTTTGATGCAGTCCAATAGAAATACAATGCAAATCATACATATAATTTCAAGGGTCCTAGGGGCCACATGAAAAAAGTATAAAGAAATAAGTGAAATTGATTCAATAATAACATTTTATTCAACTCATATTAAATATTGTCATTTTAATATATATATAGCATATATTAATGAAATATTTTTTTTACTCAGCCTCTGAACTCCATTGTATACAATACCCTCACAGGGTAATACACTTATAGAACAAATCAGCTTGGACTTGTCACATTGTAGTGCTCATGTCACTAGTGGCTACTGTGTTGGAAACAGGTGATCAGTTGTGCACCATTATTCCCCATATGTCAAAATGAAGCCATAGCTCTTGAATATATAGGAGGCTATATGGTGAGTCATATATTCTACTGTTAAAAAAATCTCCTTTGCCTTCTTTTCTTCTTTCAAACCGAATACAATCTCTATAAATATCTAGAATTATGGGCATTATTACCTTGTTTAGTCTGTGTCCACATATTTATGTTGTTTTAAGAATGAGCTCTGGTGATAGTCACTTTGAGTCTTACTGCTTATTACATGTTTGCATGCAAAATATAGCCAAAATGTTTAGCATCTCTGTGCTTGTGTGCTTTTCAGGCAGAGGGTACCAGACTTCAGCGAGAACTCCGAGGATATTTAGCAGCAATCAAAGGTAATGTGTATGTGTTGTTTACGGCATGTTACCAAGCACAGGTTGTTCTTGGAATGTGTAAGAGACCGGATGGAGTGTTAATTACAAGACCATTTGGCTTTCTGGCAAGTACAGTACTTGAGCACAGGTGTTTCATTCCACCTACTTCCAAATTCCCATTGAAACAATAATCAGAATATACAAGGACAAAACATATCTGCCCTTATGCTGAAAACTAAGAATAAATGCCACCCACATGCCACAGATTTCTAGGAAGATTTGTTAGACAGTGAGCTTGAGCCCTTATATAAGAATGACTGCAGCTGGCTTACATTCTAAGGGAGGGCAGGTTGCAAGAATGCACACTCACAGACTCACTCCCAAGCCCTCTTGATGGAAAGTACACAGAATGGTAATAGAGGTCGGGGAAGGTTATCAGGAAACATGGCCCTCGTGTGTCTGTGGCTTGCACAAAGCAGATGCAGGTGCAGCCCTGCCAGTGTACAACATGGGGAACAGAGAGGGCCTGACATTGGTTTCTAGCCTTTTCCAAGCAAGGCAAAGAAATGAAACCAGTGGAGGAGGAAGAAGAGAGCTCTGGGGAGATATATTTAACCTGCGCCTTGGGTTCCTCATTCATGTAGTACTCCATTTCTCTTCTCAGCCCTCCAAAGCTCTAAAACTGGAATTCTGTGGAACTGAGTTAAATGGCTTCTACTCTTTCTTTTATTATTATTGGTCTCTGGGTAACATTCACCTCTGATTTAGTACAATTGTTTAGCTGGAGTTATTAGTTAGCTAATATTATTTTTTACTATCTGAAGAGCAGGAGACAGGGTCAGGAATGGCCCTGCCAAGGAACTTATTCTTCAGTGGACTCAGGAATAGGCAAGAGGTGATCATCAAGTGATGAAATATGCTAGACAAAGAGGTGGATGTTGGCGGAACATTCCAAGTAGCAGAAGCAGCCAAAGGACCAGAAGGCAAAAGAAAGCATGGACTCTCTGAGAACCAATAGATTAGTGGTGAAGGCAGAAGACTGAGCTGGTTGAGATGTGTAAAGGTGGCAGTATTTATATAAAGAAGTGCTTTATGTATCATATCATCTTGGGATTTTATTCTGTCAGTGTGGAGGGAATCATTAATAATTGTAGGCAAGGGAATAAGTCACATGATCAAATTAGAACTTCAGAAATATAGTTCTTGAGATTGTACGGAATTCAGTTTAGAGGGAGTGAAACTGCAAGGAGATGTATTAGAGGTCTAGTCCAATAGTTTAATCAACATAATAATAGCTAACATTTCCTTAATACTCATGTGCCAGATACCAAGATGTACTTTTTAAAATGCCTCATTTCATATAATTCTTACCATAACATTATGGAAGGTACTATTATTTATTGGCATTTTTATACTTTGGAAAACTGAGATTCAGGATGATTAATAGTTTGCTCAAAATCACACAGATGGCATGTGGTAAAACCAAGATTTTAACAAAGGCTGCTTGATTGCAAATAATAGTCTTGATTCTTATGCCATATTGGCTCCAAAAATATTTTTTATAATGATGACTGACATTTGAATATTTATTGTGTGCCAAATACTTTGCTAAACCCTTTTCATGGGTTAGATTTCATCTAATATAAATAATAGACAATGAGTACATAATACAGGGCAGATACAGTGAGCAGGGAAGGAAGGGGGTGGATTTTAGCCACAGACACGATTGGATTGGTAGGTCTTGGTGACACATTCATTTTGTGAGGATGACCTAGGATGACTTCTAGTACTCTAACTGGGAAAACTGGATGTCATTCATGAAGATGGGAAAAGGAAGAGGAACAGATGTAGATAGGAAAGTTAGGAGTGTGTTTTTGACTAGTGAGATTTGGGATGCTGGTGAGACATTCATGTAGTGATGTCCACTAGGGATTTCGAATTAGCATATGTGGCAGCATTGGAGGCCAAATACATGGAAAAGAACACAGAAAACCTTTCTCTAAGTGGAACCTGGCCCAGATGTCATAATTAATATGTATTGGTTCCATGTGACTTTGCAGGCATGACGGCAGGGGCTAGGGTTGACTGTTCTTGAGCTACCCCACCATCTGCTTATTTTTTTTCTTCTTTTGCTCCTATACTTGCTTTTCTCTTTGCAGTTTTAAGAGAAAGACTTCCCTTCCTGCTTTCCTCTGAGGCAGCTGCTATCTTCTTAAATAGCTATCTTCTAAACAAGGGGCAAAGCTGCTAGATATTTGCCATCTTTCAGACATTCTTTTAATGGTTCATCATTGCTTGTGGTTAATGTCATATTTAAACTGAGTTATTTTTAACTAGAACATATACCCTCAGGCTGTGCAAGCAAAGAATACTCATGTAGCACTGCAATATATGCAACCAATCAGAGAGGATGGAAATAGAAACTCACAAATTTGGCTGCAAATAAAAATAGAAGATGTTACGTTAGATGCCTTTGGACAAGATCCAAATGTTTGAATAGAGGGAAAAGTTCCATCCAATAGTAAAATATTAATTCTTCTACTTAGGATGTTGGGCAAGGGTTTGCAAGATATCACTGATCTTTTAAGAAAATATTTGGTATTAGTATTTAGCATATATTCTGTTTTAAGTTATTGAGTTGCTTTGAAGGAACTTGACTTTTAGTTTTTAGATATTTATTTCTCTATTATTTTGCATCAGCAGAGTAAGTTCTTGTCTTAGTCTGTCTTGTGCTTCTGGGTAATGTACAAAGGATAGAAATGTATTTGGCTCATTGGAGACTGGGAGGTCCAGATCAAGGGGAACCATCTGGTGAGGGCCTTCTTGCTGTATCACAGCATGGTGGAAGGGATCCCATGGGCAAAAGAGAATAAGATAGGGGGACAAATTCATTCTTTATAAGGATCCCAATTTCACAATAACAAACCCATTTCTTTGATAACAGTAGTAATCTATTCATGAGGGCAAAGCTTCCACATCCCATTCAATTCTTTAATGTGCCACCTCTCAACACTGTTGCATTGGGCACCAACTTCCCAGAATATGACCTTTGGAAGACACATTAATACCATAGCATTTCTCAGTTGCTGAAATATCAGCTGTCTGCGTCCTCTTGGAAGTGAGGCTTGAGCTTGCTCCCTTGTGTGTCCATCAAAGTACTTTCTATGGAGTAGATATCTCAGAAACCATTTTCTAAGTCACAATGACTTCTATCCAAATTACCCATCACTACTTATTTACACAGTGATGAGTAGTTATTTTTGACTTCTAACAGACCTATTTACTGCAACATTGTACTTACTTTCAGTCTTTATGATTCAAATCTTGGATAATTTTATTTTGAGCTTACATTAGTTTCATTTTTCACTACAAAGGTCATTTGTCCTCCAATGTTATCATTTTTATTTTTCCCCTTAAGACATTGTTAAGAATCTGTCTATATAGCTATTTATAATTTCCATCAGACTCAAGACAAAGAGTTGAAGGAAATTGCATAAGCTGTTTGGCATCTGAATTGTAGAAAGGGAACAATTAATGATTAGCTTTTGGCATAAATTCAAGGGATACATTTCTTGATATAGATTTACCTCGGTGGGGGTGATTGTGGTACTTGGGATAATGTAGCTGTCATGTCAATGGTAACCCAGTCATGAGGGAAACTATTCTCACTTATTCACATTCACAGTGTGAAGGGATGGATGCAGGGTTTTGCATCATTGTTGGCTGTCTCTACACCTACATGAGTTTCATCAGAGTCCCCAAAGACTTCAGTCATCACTGGTTTTCCCTGCCTTCACTCTGGAAGGGGTGGCCACCTCACTTTAACTGTGTGGGCTGTACACTGCATTTTCAAGGGCATCCTTGATGATGCTTAATGACTTATATTCTTCATGGAGAGGAAAATGCAAGCAGTTGTACCTCATGTGACTCTGAAACACATTCAAACCTCTGGGGTTTAAAGACCAAACATTTATCTATAGTTATCAGGGGGAGCCAAGGGGGGGTCATTCTCTGTCTAGAGAATGAAATAGTATGATAAAGTACCAAACTGCATAGCAACTTTATCTATGTTCTTCAAGGATATACTACCATCATTTCAGACATCTTTTATTATGTCTTTTTATCTTAGAACTGAGCCCCAAATTTAGTACTGTCCAACAGCCATGTAGTTCGGTTTTTAGTTTAATCAGTGGTTTCCATCTTTAATTCCCTGAGGTTTGGTTTTCTTTCTTCTCCTTTTATCCAGCCCCTTTTCATACCCATGAGAGACAAAGGCCAAGACACCCACCTGGGCAGTTTCCACCTTTTAGCTACTAGATAGATTCTGAGCGGCTACAAGCTCTGGCCATTCTTGGTACCTTGTTCTGGTCTCTGCCATGAGTCATCTCCTTGGTGACCCAGCACTAACCTCTGTGTTCTGCAGTGGGAGTAAGGTTACTGGAAAAAACTTGATGATGCTTTGTATCATCATGTTACCATCAAATTTTATATCTTTACTATTATTAATAGCCATGATTTTGCAACATACCAGATTTGCCTTGAAGGAAAATTTAGACCTATAGGCTTAAGAACACTAAGCTTTCTGAGAGTTTTGATTTAAAATGGTATTCAGTGCAGTGGCATATTCTTGCAATTCCAGGTATTCAGGAGTCTGGGACAGGAGGATTGCAAATTTAAGGCTAGCTCCAGCAAGTTAATGAGACCCTCTCTTAAAATAAAATAAAAATGGCTGACAATGTAGCTCAGTGGTAAAGTGATTGCCTATATGCACAAGGCCAAGAGCTTGATCCCCAAGATCACAAAAAACAAATTAAACCCGTATTCATGGTTTTAATAATAGTGAAGAAATGCAATCTTTTTTCTTTGTTTTAAACTTTTAAGCTTCTTCAACTTAAATTCTGAGCCATTTTTAACCACTTCAAGAAATTTTATTATTTTAAACCACAGAATTACCTTCAGTTGTTATGTCCTAAATTAGTGTTTATTTTGTTTTTATCTGCTTCTAAACATGCTTTATTTCTCATACTTAAAGTTTTTTTTAGGATTAACTTTATTTTCAGACCTCTTCAGTTTCATAGACCAATATGATTCTCACTGATCTACATATTTGTGATTGAATGCCATTTGTTGAGTGATAATAGGACACATTATTATTTTTATTTTATTTTTCAGAATAGGGCTGGGTGTTGATTTTTTTTCAAAGATACAGTACATATCATCATGTAAATAACAGACAATGTACAATGTGATATGTCTTAGAGGCCCTCAAGGAAAGATGTGACTGTGGCTGTATGTGGCAGGTTGCCTTCAAGATTTTTCCTTAAATATTTAGCAATATTTTAAGATTTTTTTTCTCACTTAGAGAGGGAGGTAGAAGAGATTTCACATCCATTTTGAAGTAACAGGAGTTGTTTTTCTCCAATCTCAGGCATGCAAGAAGCCTCCATGAAGCTCACTGAGTCACTGCATGAAGTCTATGAGCCAGATTGGTATGGGCGGGAAGATGTGAAAATGGTTGGCGAGGTAAGATCTGGGGTGGCAGTGTGCAGGAGGTGGGGTGGTGTCCACGATATTCCCACTGAATCCTGCTCATTCCAACTGCCCGTGCCCCCTCTCCTTCCTTCATGTCCTAATCTTACAGGGAGAACAGGTTCCCAGAAAGTGACAGGCAGTTCTGCTATCTGGTTATCCCACACTCAAATGAGAGGCAAAGATGATTATAAAAACCATTTGAGTAGAGAGCTGTAAAGATTATTTTTCTTCAAAATAACAGTAGCCTTTTTTAGTCTTATACTACAGGTATTAGCAACCCATTTCTCACAAAACTGGATTATGGGTGAGATTTTATATAGTAATGTCACCTATTAGTCCCTAAATTCCTGCTGACCAACTCTCCCTGAATTAACAGGCAACAGCTTTGAAGAGCATCCATTACATTATTAAAACTAGTTCTTTCACTAACCAGTTCTTTCTTTTACTCTCCTCATCTACAAAATGAGAACAATCATTGTACCTACTCATAACTTTGAGCCTTTGTGTTCATGTCCCCAGTTAGTGTTTAGTGCTTGTTTGGATCACTGATGTGCTAAAGCTGCCAGCCAGGGGTTCTCTAAATCCTTTGTTAAAACAAAGTCAGTCATGTCCTCCATATTGGGTGAATGACTACAGCTCCTTTAGGCACAAAAAACCTGAACCAGATGTCACAGTCAAAGCTCAGGAAAGTCTAGGCACCCTCGGAAAACATGAATCAACAGAGGAGCTCCAGGCTGATATCCCAACATGGATCTTCATAGTCTCATTGGGACTGAGATAAAAACAGAGATTTATTTATTAGAAAAGCTATCATTGGTCCTATAACATATTTCAAAGACTTTCAGGATATGGATTTGGCCAAAACATTTTCCACACATCATTTTCAAATGAAGTTATTATGTTATTGTATCTTCTTACATTTTTCCCAGTATAAAGACACTGTTTCAACACTCTGTTGCTAAATGCTTAATTCATTGTAAGTTTCTGATTAACGCTGTATTATTAAAAATTCAACACAAAAGAGAAAATTTTAAGGGAAGAACAGAAACTTGTATAAATATCTTTTCAGAACACTGTATCATTATAGTCTACATATGGCAAATGTTGGTTCCTTAAGAAAGTGGCTTCTATCTTAATCTCAGTCCTTGTGGCTGACAGTATCCTTGAATCCTTAGCTGCAGATGAAAATATGGGCTCTTTTGATGATGAAGGAACTGGGTATTTTGTATTCAGAGGATCTACTCATATGAAAATAAACCTTTTCTACAGTGGAGTTAAATTTTCTTGATTGCATAAAATTCTTGAATTGAGGATTATAACAATTAAGATTAGGGTTTGAAGTGTGAAAATGATACAAGAGCAAATTTTAAAAAGTTTTTTTTTTTTTTTAACAAAATAGAAGCATCTCTCACATACAGGAATTTGGAGGTCAGATGACATAGCGGACCCAAAAGTATCAGAGGCTTCTCTTTGCTATCCTTACTTTGCTCCTTCAGGTTCAAGAGGACCCTTTGTGCAGTGGACATTATCTCTCATTTCTGCATTCTATTTAGTAAGAATGAACTCTGGAATATGGGTCTAGCCCATACCCTTCTTTTGGGGACACTTTCTTACAGTACATAATTGGCCACTTTATCACATGGATACCCTTAGCTAAAGGAATCTGGGAATTAGAATCTTTATCCTAGGCAGGTGTGTGCACAACTGAAATTAGAGGTTCAATTATTAAGAAGATAAAAAGGATAAACTGAAGAATAAGCAGCAGACCATGTCAGGGGACCCCAAATGTAGCAGTAGGAAAAATGTGGAGATAATATTGTTGTGCACCTGCTAGGTGCCTGGGATTCTAATAAGTATTTTATTTTGCCTACTCATTTAACTGGGGAAATTGAAATTCAGGAAGGTTCAGTTTCCTGAAGTTACACAGCTGGGATATGAATCCTGCTCTGTTAAGGTAGCCTGGATTAATTGATAGTCATGAGCTTTGAATTCAAGGAGATAAAACTGGGTATACACTTAGGTCTTTCCTTTATCCACTGTATGATCTTGGCCAAGTTAGGTAGCTTCTATGGATTTCAGTATTCTCTTCTATACATTGGCAATGCCACATCTTTCCTCAGAAGACTATCATGAAAATTAAATGTGTATCCCCACATAATAATAGGGTAATCATAGCAATAGTAGTAGTAATAAAAATAATAATATTCATTGTGTGATTATCATAGTTGATACTCCATAAATGGTAAGATTCTTCCCAGTAGACTGTAAATTTTATGATAGGTCTTTGAAAGCTTCAGCAATGGTTAATTGTTTCTGTCTGGGTTGATTTTTAATTTATTGAATTCCTTCAGAGAATTTAAGTGTCTCAGTAGAATTTTTCAGTCTTTTAGCTCCAAAGTCCATCTATAGGGATTTGGGAGCCCTTTGAAGATTCTATATTCTTTAGTCATTCAGAATCAGAAATACAGTTTTTAAAAATGAGCTGAGATCTCAGCTTGTACTGTTAAATATATAATTAACAAATTGCCCTATTTTTTCATATTCTTAAGTAATCTATATTATTTTTAATATCTAATGTCTGGGAGACTATTATTTATATAATTTTACAGTTTCAAATGTTTGAGAATTTTAGTTTAGGGAAAGGCATCCAATTAAAATATTTCAGCAGGTATCTCTTTATTTTTCCTTTTCTTTTAGAAATGTGATGTGCTATGGGAAGACTTCCATCAAAAACTAGTGGATGGGTCCTTGCTGACACTGGATACCTACCTGGGCCAATTTCCTGACATAAAGGTATTTTAGTCTATTTATATAAAGGGAAGAATTGAATGGTCTCATGTAGTTATTGAAAGATGGGCAAGATAAGGAGAATTAAAAGTACTCAAACTGACATCAAAGACAGTTCGTAACTTTTCATTTATTTAAGCATGGGATTTTTATTCTATTCCTATGATTTTGAAATGAAATCTGGTTACAGAAATTACATTGTCTGCTTTAGTGAACTGCTTCAGCTTTTCTTTCTTTCCAGAATTCTTTTAAAGCCTGTAGATAAAAAAAATCCTAAATCAGAGGTACAAAAGTTCCAATCTTCTTTACATTCAAACTTTTTATTATGTAGCATTGGATAAGTATGTGCATTAAATGAAACAGTAATGACACAGAAGGGAGAAACTTTATTGTAACCAGATAGCAAAATCTTATCTTTCCTGTTTACTAGTTATTTTGCATGTGGCCATAGTGCAGCTGGGTAAGTTTCTTCTCCTTGAAATGTTCAGGTTCAAAGTGAAATATTAATATATAATTATTTTAAATACATTTGCATCTGGACCCCAAAATATTTTATCTAATACATCTATCTTGTTTGACACTTGTGTAAAATAAAAAAAAATAGACAAGTGTATATTCTAGATTTAGGTAAAATAGACAAAATAGACAAGTTTGGAACTGACACTGGAGGGGAAGATAATTTTTGAACCATTTGAGCAGCATTACATGTATCCCAGCCTCTCATTTATTTTCTGTGTTCAAGGTGAAGAGCCAGGTAAGGTAGCCATGTCCTATCTTTCTGGTAGGATGAGGAAGCCATGAATCAACATCAGTGTGTGCACCTGTAGTATTTCATTAGGAGTCTTCTGATGCTCTCTGGTTACAATGGAGTTTCTACCTTCTGTGTGATTACTGTAGACATGGTCAAACACTGGGAAACTACAGAAATGTGCACCAGCCTTGGCCAAGAGACATATGGAAACTTCTTAGCAACAAAACACTCATAGTGATGACTGAAGTTTTCCTGTTCCCACACTATTCATCTAAAGGTAGTTGGCCAATATACAGAGAGCTTTTAGGATATAAGGGGCCTTGGACAATAACCTAAATGGATCAGTCTAGACACCTTTACTCTGTTGGCCCAAGGCCACAGAGACCCACATGATAGATTCTCACTGATGTTAGCATAACAGATAGAAAGTGTTAACAGTAATACAATGAAAACTAGCTATACATACAATTTCTTATTTGAACTTTCTAAAACACTTTTGTTTTAAAAAATGCATGTTTGTGGGCTGGGGCTGTAGCTCAGTGGTGGAGCACTTGCCTAGCATGTGTGAGGCACTGGGTTCTATCCTTAGCACCACATAAAAATCAACAGATAAAATAAAGGCATTCTGTAAAAAAAAAAATTGCATGTTTCTAAACCACATTTAATGTACACATTATTATAAATGACATAACTTTTAAGGAAAGAATAAAATACACCTCAGTATTAAACAAAAACAACAACAACAAAAAGAAAGTGCTTTCCTAGAATCTTCATTTTCCTTGACTCTCTGTGTTGGTGTCTGCATTAGACAAAACACAGACTGGCCTGTACAAAAGGCCCTCACCAGTGGGCTCACTCAGAGATTTTTGGAGGCCTCTTGAATTTTGTGCTAATCTAGCTCACTATTTCTGTTCTTAGCAACATCTGGGCATCTAGAGAATGCTGGGCCCCATTAATATTCTGACACAAATGGGACTGAAGCCAGTTCCACAAGAGTCCCCTGAAATTTGGATCATTGGATGCTGTTGTTTTCTTTCTCCAGGTAGAAAATGGGATCTTGCATTGAGCTTGAAGAATGAATTGCAGTGACTAATTGTGTAGTAGATCAAACTGCCATCTTAGTACTCTCTGGTGCCCAGGTGGCTAGAGTATAGTTATTATTCCAAGACAGAAGCCGGTTCTTTAAGAAGCTCCTGGAAAAATTGGTGTTTGAGAAGTTAACTCTTTCCTTCCCCAGGTAAAAGCTTGGAGTTGAGGTTTATTGCCCACTTACTCTGGGCTGAGCTAGAGGAAGCAACTAGTGCAAATGGCTGCATGCTAGTTGAAACCATTCCAACCACTGCTTTGATTTGCACTATCTTAGAATGCAGGACCTTTTCAACTATTTTCTGGGTTTCACAGCAGGATTGATTCATGTGATGCTGCTAAATTGGTGTATCCATGAGGGAAGAGAAGCCAGGTTATATCCTTCATCTTCTAGTAGCAATTGTATTAAATAACAATCTATATCTTCAAAAATCAATACCCAATAAATCAGAAGAAGATAAGGAATACTGTATCCTCCTACCAGAAAACTCCAAAGCAGCTTGCTATTATTTAATAGATTTTATACATTCATAGCATGACCTAGATTAGCAAAGGAACGTGTAATTGACTGGAGAAGATGACATTTGAAAGATTTTTGAGTTTCAGGAACAAAAACTTGGTATCATCAACAAATTGTAAAGATCTTAGTTGTTACAGTGCTACCCAGAGATAGTTATTTAAAAATTGGACCTACTCTGTAGGAGCTTATAATTTCAGAAGACAAATACACATAGAAGTATCTGTGGTGAAACATAGATTTTTAAAAAGCCATAATAGATTATATCAATTCAATCTTTCAGTTCACTTCATGTCAAAAGAGATAAAGAACTCAGAAGAACTTTTACTTTAAGCAATTCTTTTCTTGTAATCCGTGGTTGAATTCATAGAAAGATGACCCTCCAGTTGCTGAATCATCTAGAGAATCAGAAATAATATCATCTAGGTCTTTTGCCAGATACTCTGAGGGTAAATATACATCATGGTTTTCCATGCATCATGGAAAGAGATGGAGTCAATTTCCCTCTAATCTCTCCCTGTCTCTTAAGCTACATTGAGAAGAGTAAAATTTACACAGAGGCTATTAACAAGATAGATATTTGGGAAACCATGTAACCCAACAAACAATCTAAGACATTGCAATGTATATCTAAGAAGAGATAATATGAAACTGGAGAGAGGACAGATAGCTGTATTTAATATTTGGAAGATTTTTCTTGTGTGAGAATAGACAAATTATTCTGCACACCATTAGTTGGTGAATAGAAGTAAGAAGTAGGTATAGACTGCATCATTTTATAAAATGAGCCCCGAGTGATTATGTAATGAATGACTTATTAATGAACAGGAACATAACAGTTAAAAATACTGAGTGGAGAATTTTCAAAGCATGGAACTTAATTGACTTCCTCGATCTCATTAAAATCAACAGTCCATGTGCAGTTAAAACCTCAGGCAAATTTCCAAATATTTACTGCAACCTATCAGTGAGTGTTATGAAGTACCCATTCATGAGGGGATGATGTTTGATTTTTCCAGCTGTGATTGGCAGGGCACCCTGTGTTATGCTTCCCATTATGCAGCATTGACATCTAAAGTCAATGTTATAAAAAGACCCTGCTTTTCACCAACCCAGGCAGGCTTACCGCTGTGAGCAGTTATCGTAAAATGTAGTTTAGATTCCATCTTGGCAGTTGTGCACGAGCAGCTAAGCAGATTTTTAATGCAGGATGCCAAATGATTTTCAAATTGGGATTATTATTGAATCTTAAAAAAAAATGTATAATAAGTTGTTTTCTTCACTGCCGAAATTCAGTGCACAATGGGAAATATCAAGAACTTTTATTTAAATTTATTATTTAAAGTAAGTTTAATATTAATTAAATTTACTTATTATTTAATTAAATTTATTACTGGATGGTTACATAAGAATTGTATCATGTTTCAAAGCTAATGTGTACGAATTCTACCCTCGCGAGATTTGTATTTTTCCCCCAAGTTTCCCAAATATCATATAGGAAAACAAATAGGATTGATCTATTTTTCTACCATGAAAACATTATGTGTCACAATGAGTGATGGCCTTTAAAATAGTCACTTCTACCCTGCTAAGTTATCCTCTGTAATTGACTTGTCAGTTACAAGAGAAAATGAGTCACATTATTTACTTCATTTCTTGTTCTGGAACAAAAATAAAATTACTCTTCCTCCTGATTCCCAGACTTTGAAGTAATTGAATTCCATCCCTTTCAAAATTTAGATTCATCTTCCAAAAGTCAAGATTTGCTACTTGGAAGACATTAAAGGTGTTCCCATGCCAGAAGGCAGGTTCCATAAAGCAGGGCTTTGTAGGAATTGCTTATAGTCGCATGGGCCATTGCCTCTAGGGTCGTGCCACCTGTGAAGGTGACCATTAGATGTTTGTTCAAAATAATGATTTTTATCACCTTAACAGCACTCAGTGCCTTCTGTACCTTAATGAAGGACTTCACTGTGCCCTGTCTGGGCTATATCATGCATCTTTAAGCAACTCTGGCTATGCCACAAAGCTTTTCACTGTCAACACCAGTTGGAAGTGGTAGGTGTGGGTAAAATAAAAGTGATTGAAAGTGGCTCAACAAGATTAAATGTCCCAACCCACCTATCACCAGATATGAAGGGGCTGCAGAGGCATAGCAGAGTGACAGATGGTCATTGATTCAACGAGTCTGTCAGAGACATAGCAAGAGTGATTAGAAGGGCACTAACCACACTCATGAGCAGGGTGGGGTCAGGTGAGGCAGGTGATGGTCCTAGAAATAGAAGACACTTAATCCTGAGAGTAAGTGGCCTTCTTAAAATTTGAGTTTGTCTCACTTGTCTCATTCACCTTCTGTTGCTAGTTGTAGGTCTGATTTCTAATCTAAGTCATCTATTCCACAGATTTGTTGAACAATTCTGGACAAGTTAGAGATTCCTCTGATGCAACTCCAAATTCTCTTTAAGTAAAATGGGGACAATCTCTGCCACATCTATATGTAGGCTGCTGTGAGGATCCATGGGATGTGAAACATAAACATATGCATTATTGTTTTTGCTTCTTCCTACTATTTCAAATTCTAATGGTTTTAAATGTGTATTCTCCATTAATAGTTCTTATTACTAGACTAGCCAGGCGTAACTGGACCCCTGGGGAGAGTTTTTAAAAGGACAATTATCTAGGCCTGGTCTCAGATTAACTAAAATAGACTCTTAGTCTGGGACTCAGGAATCAGAATATTTTATACTATTTGTCCATTAACTATACCTGTTTATGTAACTTATTTTTCTAGTGGTTACTCTACCTTGCCATGTTTAACTTTACATATTTTATACCACTTCATGCCACATCTACGAACCTTACAATACATACTTCTAGTTCACCTGCCTCTTTGTGCTACTATTTGAATTTTTTTTTTCTTGCCTGGGGATTGAACCCAGGGACACTTAACTACTGAGCTACATCCATAGCCATTTTTATTTTGTATTTTGAGACAAGGTCTTGCTAAATTGCTTTAGGGCCTTGCTAAGTTGCAGAGGCTGGCCTTGAACTTGCAATCCTCCTACTTTAGCCTCCAAAGCCCCTGGGATTATAGGAATGGGCCACATTCCTATTTGTGCTACTATTTGAATACATTTTGTTTTACATGTGTTATGAACCCCACAATGGATTTTTTTCTGTTTTTTACTCTGAATGACCAATGACCTATTCAAAAAATTATAAGAGAAGATAATATCATGTATTTATCTTGATTTTTAATCTTTCTCGTACCCATTTCATTGTGTATCTCCACTTAGATTAAAATTCTCTTTCTTAAGATGATACAATTTTTTTTTAAAAAAACACAATACCTTTATTCTGTTTATTCTTTTTAAATATGGTGCTGAGGATTGAACCCAGTGCCTAATATGTGCTAGGCAAGCACTCTACCACATGGCAATAGATTCTCTCCATTTTTGTTCATCTGAAAATATTATTTATTTTACTTTCATCTTTGATATTTTTATTGGGTATTGAATTCTGTGTTGGTAGATATAATTTTATTTTTTTTTATTTTTCAGTATTTTAAAGATGTTCCATTGTGTTCTACCTTTGATAGTTCCTGAAGATTAGCCTGCTGTGATTTTTACCTTTAAACTTTGGTTTTTTGTTTGTTTATGATCCCTTTTGGGGCATTATCTGAGTTTCTTAGACCAGTACTTTGATGTCATTATTTTATAAAATTCTTAGCCATTATCTCTTCAAATATTTCTTCTGACTCTTCCTCTCATCTCTTCAATCACATTATGTTAGATTACTTATATTGTATTATTGATCCTGTGTGCTCAGTTCCCTGTGGGCTTTTCCCTTTCAACTTTATTTTTTTGTGTGTTTAATGGGAATAATTTATCTTCATAGTTGCATCATTTCTTTGTTCAGCTATTTTGAGTCTAGCTATGGATTCATTGAAGAAATTTTCCTGATATCATTTTAACATTTTTCAAGCATTTACATTTGCCTGTTAAAATTTCCATGTCTGGGCTGAAAATCTGTTTATGTATGTTGTCTACTTTTTCCAATTAGATATTTTAACATATCAGTCACAGTTATTTTAAAATTCCTGCTTGTTACTGTCATCATCTAGGTAATTTATGAACGTAATTGTTTACTGTTTTATATGTTTTCTTTTGTTTTATAGTTTTCAATTGTATAGACATTATGTTTGGGATAGTAAAGACTGAAGTAATATTTATGCCTAGAAACAGGCAAGTCCTTTTGTTAGTCCATTTGTGTGTGGCATGGAATTGATCTAATCAGGACCTGAATTGGACTTGGTTCTTGTTGTTGCTGTTGTTATTTTCAGTACATTATGGCTTGCAGACTTTTCTAAAAATTGACTGCTAATGCTGTGTGCTTATTTATATTCAAGATTTATGGCATTTTCACTCTTGAGTCAAAATCTGATTTTTACTTATTCTCTGACCCAAATATATTGGGTCCTTGGGTGTGGAGGGTTTTTTTCAGTGCTTTTGTTCTGTTCCCTATTGGAGTCAAGTTTTCCTTATATGTTTATACTATATTTCGTGTACTTGACCTTTCTCCGTGGTTGTCAGCTATTGCTCATTTGGCCATTTTTCTTCTCCTTCTCCTTCTCCTTATCCCAGGGACTGAACCCAGAGGTGCTCAACCACTGAGCTGGCTCCACAGCCATTTTAAATTTTGAGACAGGGTCTCCCTAAGTTGCTTAGGGTCTTGCTAAATTGTTGAGGCTAACCTTATCTTAGTGAACTTCCTGTCTCAGCTGCCCAAGACTCTGGGATCACAGGATTGCACCATCTGTAATCCAAAGTAAAGCAGTTTGTCTTGTAATCATGGTTAGTCTTGAGCTGGAGTCTCCCTTCCTTGCTCAAGTGGAGCAGACCATGTTTATTGTAGGAGTCAAGACTTGGGCCCAGGAAGTTTTATTCTCCTTCCCTATGTGTTGAGATATTTTTCTTTTACTCTTGTGCATATAGTAATTATATTGGCCTATATCAAAAAGCTAGAGGTTTTCTATCCCTCTCTCTTGGCTAGGTTGACTTTGCCTTTCTGCTTCTTCCTTAGAAATAGAGGTCTTTACCTGGCCTGTGGGCAGGAAGGTTTTGAATTTCCTCCTCTAGCAGCTTAAAGATTTTTCTTGGTAAGAGAAAATGGTCCTTGGACGAATTTTTATACCTATCCCTTAGCAGCCATAGATCACCCAGCTCATTCTTACCTGCAGTGCAAGGAAGTGTCTTGCCTCAATTTTCTCATAACATCCAATGGAAGCCTATGGGAACAAGCTTGCCCATTAAGGCAGTTTCCCCTGTGTGTAGAACACCAGCTGTTCCAAAGTGCCACATCAGCTCAGGTGATTTAATGAATAAAGGATTGTGATATGCTTGTAGGAAAGAGGATTCCTTAGGAAGTAAATCTATTTTATAGAATTTCTTTTATGTTATGTATGTAATTAAGATTATAACACCAAATCCAACATAGTTTTCCACTCTCTTCAAACGGGAACATTTTAAGATTTAGAGTAGAGGCTAATGAGAGCAAAGATTTACCTGCTCCTCCTAACAATTCTGGAAGTTTCTGGATCTTTGATAGCAACCTATGCCTTTAGCTCTTCACGGCTAACCTAGTTATTATCAGAAGGGAGAAATTTACCTAATGGTCTCCACACAAAGCATGGGAGGCTGTAGTCTGATTTCCAGGGTTCTTTATCTACTGAAATTACCCCTCACCTTGATTTCCATTCAGAGTCCTCAGCTGCTCTGGACAAGGAAAGTGTTTTGGTGTTTGGCAAAGGGAGACTATGACCATGTATCTTTTCTCAATGCTGTATTTCCTGTTGGCAGAATCGCATTGCTAAGCGCAGCAGAAAACTGGTGGACTATGACAGTGCCCGCCACCACCTAGAAGCCCTGCAGAGCTCCAAAAGGAAGGATGAGAGCCGGATCTCTAAGGTAGGGATAAATTCCATGGTTGATATTACTCTCCATGTCTTATGACTTGTAGTAGCTGTGCTTTAAACTTAAACATGGTGCTACAGGCTTCTTTTTGTTATTGTTTAATAAGTTTTTATGTTATTGTAGAGTTCATATGGGTAAGACAGACTCCCACATTCTGATCCCAATAAACTTTGTCCCCTTGCAAGTATCGCAAGATCAAAGAAAGTGTGTCTGCACTTCTTTCTATGGTGTGATCTATGATCCATGCTGAAATGTAGATTCAGATGGGAAACCAAGCATGAAATATTCAGATGTAGCTCATGATTGAGAATGCAGACATATGCTAAATTTCCATGACATTACTTTTCTTTTAGAAATCCATTTCAGTAGCTTTTATCATGTATGTCTATAATTTACAGATGGCAGCTACTGATGTCACCTATAGGTGACACTATAGACCACTGCCTTTGATTCCAGTCTTGCCTTTTCTCATCTGCCTACAGACAGCTTCCTGAATGGTCTTTCTACATAATTATAATGTTTCTCTACTGCTTATATCTTTTAATGATTCTCATTACCTGTAGGAAAAATTCTAAATCCCTTAGTATGGCATGCAAGACTTTCACAAATTGGTTATAAATTAATTACCTGCCTGTCCTTATTGACTTTCAAGTCTTGCCCCATCCTCTTCTCCTTTCATGCACACACCCTCAGCAGAGCCTATGCAACCTACATTTCAGTTCCTTGGCAGCCATAATTTCAGTTGTCTTCACAGAGGCTTCATAGATACCAGGCACCCTGTTCAACACTTCACCTGCTTCACCTTTCCTTCATACCCACCACAGACATTAAGATGCAGAAAGGTAAAGGAGTCTGACAAATTCTCATGTTCATTAAGCTAGATTACCATTCAAAGGACCACCACCTTTATGTATTGTGATGTGTACCTGACCCACTTCTTTAGCAGATTCTGATTCTTAATATTCAGTTAAAATATCACCTTCTCTCTATGTAATGTTTTCTCTTCCCTGTACCACCTTTCCTATAGAATGCCCCATAATGGATAATATGTCCCTCTTGGAAATACACTGCATTGTTTAGGCTTCTCACTGGACTGGGACTATCTTGGGGGAGTATCCATGCCCACTATCCAGAGCAAAGCTGTTTACTAGACATGTAGTTTAGTTAAAAAGTTTTTGTAGAAAAAATAAAACTACAATTTAAAAAAAAATGAAAAATTGCAAAGAAACTTCAGGAGTAGCCATTGTAATCAATCCAGTTTCCTGTTTAATGAGTCTTAATATTCCATGTTTCATTAAAAAAATGGTGTAGAATTTAGCCAAATGTCTCTTTTTTTCCAAAATCTTTCCAGGATGCCATAAGGCTGTTCCTAGTTTATACTAAATGATTCTGTTCTGTATAGAAATGGCTTGTTTTTCTTTTTAAATGTAAACCATGTTATGTATAATTTCTAGGCAGAAGAGGAATTTCAAAAAGCACAGAAAGTGTTTGAGGAGTTTAATGTTGACTTACAAGAAGAGTTACCATCATTATGGTCAAGGTAAAAATGTTTCTGAACATGCTACACCTGCCCCTATTAGAAAATCAAGAACAGTAAATATCCCTTATGTTGTCCTTATTGTCTGTGCTGCTTCAGTACTATCCAGTGAAGTGTTCTATACGTGCATAGTCTAGTATAGACATGTGGCTACTGAGCCCGTGGAATATGGCTAGTATGAATGAGGAACTGAATTTCAACTCAAATTTATTTTAATTTGCTTAAAAATTTGAACAACCAGATGTGTTTAGCTGCTGATATATTGCATGACACTGTTTTAGACCTTGATGTATTTCTCAGATAAAGACCCACATCTCCATTAGAGGCATTAGGGGAGCTTAAATGTTTCCCTTTTAGCTATTCAGGGAACTTCCTTATTCTAAGAGCTTGTCTAATCTTCTGGCTTGATGCTAACCCCTGTACTTTCAGCCCTGACCTGTTAACATGAATTCCATTTCTGTTTCAGGCACTAAATATTCTTCTTATTTACTGGTGCTCTTCATTTATCATGACATAAAGTGCCTTTTCCATAGTTTGTTCTATTTTTTCTACTCTTTAGTAGAACCAACAATTTGCTGGGTGAAGTGAGGTCTCATGTTTCTTGGTTTCCATCAGCACCCTCATGATACCATCCCTAATAAATAGAATTGTTCTTGCATGACATATTGATTTAAGTCAAATCCTCTAGCTTTCCCCCACATGGTTGCCATAAAGAAAATGTGTCAGTCACTTTTTGCATCACTGTAATCAAAATATCCAACAAGAACGACTTAGAGGAGGAAAAGTTTATTTTGGCCTATTGTTCCAGAGGTTCAGTCCATCCTCAGCTGAGTCCATTGCTCTGGGCCCAAGTGAGGCAGAACATCATGGCACAAATGTGGGACAGAAGTACACTGCTCCATTCAGGGCAGCTAGGAAGCAGAGAGGGGGTTTGGGGAAGGGCCACAGGGAAGATGAACCCTTCCAGGGCATATTCCCCTCCTCCAGCGATGCCCCACCTTCCTACAGTCACCACACAATCAGTTCACTCAGACTACAGTGGATTGATTAGGTTACTGCTCTCATAATTCAATCATTTCACCTCCAAACATTTCTCCATTAACACAGGGACTTTTTTGGGATACCTCTTATCCAAACCATAACATCTTCCTATAGACAAAATTCTATTTAGGTAGAGCTTTCTACCTAACCTCCAAAACCATAGTTATTTTGATGATCTTGGTTGAACTTTGTCTATTTCCAGGGTCATCCTTAATGCTCTCAAATTTTGGCTGATAAAAGACAGTATTAACTTTTGAACTACTGAAATAGCTACATTAAATTATATCTACTTTACTGTAAACCTAGCCTGTAGGAAATATCTCCCTCAATGTTCAGCCATTACTCAATGTTAAGCATATGCAATTATCTCATTGTTCATCTGAATTTATTCATTCTTTCAACATAACTTCTCTTTTTTGGTACTGCCATTCCTGGGTTCTCCAGCCTGCTATCTTTGAAGCTGTTAACTTTGGAAAATTAAATGGCAACCAAAGGAAACAATCTATCATTTTTCATTGTACTTATGTTCTTTTCCCAGCTGTATTGTTCAACTGTAAAATTGAAGTTAGCACTTCAAATCTTCTGTGCCTCCATGGTGAAATGCATAGGACACACAGTAATGAACATGTTTGAAATCTTGCATTAAGGTGTTCATACCCTTTAGAATGTTGGGTGGAATGTTCAGTATGTATCTGCTAGGTTCAGTTGAGATACAGTATTGTTCAAGTCCTGCATTTCCTTATTTATAGTCTGCCTAGTTGTTCTAGTCATTACTAAAACTGAGGCATTAAGGTCTCCAACTATTATTTGGCCTATTTCTCTGTTTAATTCTATCTATTTTTGCTTCATGTATTTTGGGGCTATATTCTTAACTGTATATGTATTTATAATTGGTGTGATTTCTTAATTATTTTATCTGTATGTCTATTTTTTCTCTTTACATTACATTTAATCTATTTTGGCATATATTACTATAGCCTTGTGGTATCTGAGGGGACAGAACATTTTTGTTATGGTGTTGTGGTAGGAGTGAAGTGCTACTATCCTTTTATAGCTCTTTGCATGGTCCATCTTTTCCAGTCTTTTACTTTCAGCCTATTTGCATCTTTGAATATAAAATATGCCTCTTGTGAACAGTTGGATCATTGGGGTGTGTGTGTGTATGTGTGTATGTGTGTGTGTGTGTGTGTGTGTGTGCTGTTACCCATTTTCCCAACCTCTGCCTTTTGATTGGTGTACTTAGTCCATTTACCATTAATGTAGATACAGATAAAATAGCATTTATGTCTTCCATTTTGATAACTGCTTTCTGGATGTCTGTTTTTCTTATTTTACTCCTCCATTATTGCCATGCATGAAAAACTGTTTCAAAATTTTTGGCATGTAAAGGAGAAGAGAAATGAACTATGAGTTGGAGGGCAATGTGAGTTCAGTTTCAAAAGAAAAAAATACTAGAGTAGATTTGTATGTTTTAAAGGAATTTATAATTCATAGGGGATGAAAGAGAAGTATTACAAAGAAAGAAGGACTCCAAAAAGAATGGTTGTTACATTTTTTAAAAAAATGAATAAAGCCAGTGTTTGGTGGAAAGGATATTCTAGATTGAAGAGGAACATTAATAAAGGCATGGGATTTAAGCATATCTGTGGGTTCATGGAACACTAATTAGTTTAACATAGCATGAAATCAGAGTGAGAGTATCCAGGAGAGGCTTGTGGTGAGAAAGCAGGAGAGAGGCAGAGGCCAGATTCAGTTGTCATTCATTCCTCTGATATTTACTGACCATCCATTATGTGTCAAATTCTCTTTTAAATACCACAGTTTCTACCCTGGAAGTGTTTTCTTAAAGCTTACTTTGAAGGATGGAGAAAGGCAGTTACCAAGAAAATAAATAAAAAAACAATATGTATCAGGCAATAAGTTCAATGCAGAAAATAAAACAAGTTAATTTAATACAAAGTGACATAGTACATAGTTTGAGTGGGTAAGGAGGGCATCTCTCCAAGACAAATGCAATATATAAAGAAAAGGAAGCTTTAGAAAAATGCTGAATTTGAATAATCATTAGGAAGTCCAAATCATATATTTATTAAGGTAAGTCTGGAGCTCAAAAAGAGGATTGGGAGTCCAGATGGTAATGATGCTCTAAAAGTTGATCAGATAGATAGTAAGACAGATCATATGGCAAGGTGGCAAGGTAAGGGTCAAAGACGGAAACTTTGAGAGTACCAATGTGTAAGGGATGTGCAGAAGAGGAGACTGCAGAAAAACCTAACAAGAAATAATCAGAGAAGCACCAGGAGTTCTGAAGAGCGGTATCATAAAAAGGTAAGAAAGGAGAGAATATTTAAAATGAGTAAGTGCCAAGAATATCATATGTAGAAAGATTAAGCAGGTATATCACCTCTGGTGAACTTCTAGAGATGTTTCAGTGTTGCCTCTGATGAATTTCTAGTGTAGTTACAGGAGCTAAATTACAGGCATTGGAGACTTTGGGAAGTAAGAAAGCAGTGACAATGAATCTTGACTACGATGGACAGGAGGATTAGTGATGGCAGATATTGAGAGTTTGATGGGGCAAGGGAAACCTGTGAAAAATAGCTCTTATCATTTTGAGAAGATGGTGGTGGAAGTGGCAGAGGTGGGATGGTACTGAATATATGTGGGACACTAGGGGATAAGGATAAGAAGTGAGTGTGTTGAGAGAACTAGCCTGAGAGCACTGGGGTCTATGCCACAGGGCAAAGCTTGATAAAGCAGGAGTTGGACCTGAGCAGGGGCTAGAGCTGGAAGAAAATGAGCATTGATTTCACAAATGTTAACAGAAAGGTCAGCAGGTGGATGGAAATGAAGGCATGAGGAATCCCATGGGCTAGAAAATTAGGTTAGTAAGTGTGTCACTGGATTGCCCCATTTCAGAGGTGGAGCAGTTGGGAATGATGGCAAAAGCAAGGATGCGCCATGGTCATGGCAGGATGTGTACTTGGAATGTTGAAGTCATGAGCTGGGGCCTTGTGTTTGGGGTAAGCAGTCACATGGATTTTGAGATCTGCTGTGTTAGTGTTAGGATTGGGTGAAGGAAAAAGTAGGAATCCATGACACACACCCTTGTGCTCAGTGAGTGGATTGGGAGGGAGAGTTAGGAGGATGTCAGTGAGCTGTGAAGAGGTTTAGTACATAGATCATAAATTTCAGCAGCAGGAGTTTGAGGAGAATTTGGAGAAAATGCCTCTTCCTCCCACTCCATCTCCATGGTAAATGGGAGAGCAGAGAAGGCTCCTTCCATTGAGGGGGTCCCAAGGAAGCCCTGATATCCACCTCTGGGAAAGGATGGTTTCTCTTTGGGCATTGTAGAGGGAGAGTGTTCTGGCTTGAAAACTGAGGCTGTGATAAGCTCAGCTGTCAATTTTTCCCACTGGATCCAAGGAAAAGGAAATATCTAATAAAGAAATCAAGTCAATTTTGACAGCTAATCACAAAGGGCCTAGTGATGCCACAGAGAAGTCCTTTGTGGACCTGGTAGTGTCTCACAGTCCCTTGTTGATGAAGAACTTATGAAATAAGTCTTTCAAGCAGGTAATATCGAAATCCAGAGTCTGGTACTCTTGTGTATGTATATTTCACTGCTGGTGACACTAGTCTTTTATAAACCAGAAGTTTCAGTGAAACAGATGCCAAGTTTATTATTCCTTGGATTTTTCATTCATTCATTCATTCATTCATCCATCCACCCATTCATCTGTGGATTATTCACTACTAAGTACCAGGTGCTCTATTAGGTGCTGGGGCCATGTTAGTGACCTAATCAAAAACAATCCCTATTTTGAGAGAGTCTCTGATTTCATAAATTAGAGAAAATCACTATATGATAAATTGCTTCACAAATATTGAATATAAATATAAATAAATCATACTAGTTAACTTCTAAATTCTACAAAGAAACACTGTATTAGAAAAACATAGATACTAGTTTAGTTATTTTAAATAAAGCATTTCTGTTGTTGTACCAATTAATTTTCTAAATAATAATTGATAAAACAACATAAGTTATGCTGTATATTAGGAAACAAAATTTAAGCATAGAGGAATCGGATTTATATTTTGCTAAATGTATCCACATTCCAACACTTAATAGAAAAGTCCTTGAGAATGATTAAAAAGCTAGAAATATGAATTGGGGATTCACAAAAGGAGAAAAATTAATGGTCAATAGATAAAAAAGTGTTATTCTTAACTATAGGAATATAAGTACAAAAGCTGGTGAGATGTCAACTTTTAGGTAACAAATTTATAAAGATTGCATACCATTGGGTACCTTATATATAAGGTCATATTCAAAGTCGAGGGTGTATAAATGGCCCAGCCTGGTGGGAACAGTTTGACAGATCAAAATTCTGTTGTCCATTTCTTTCACCAGAATGTACATGCAAGAAACATATTCCAATAAAATTATAAAATTGTGCACAAAGTTTAAATCATAGGTATTCATCAGGGCTTTGTTTATCACAATAAAAAGAAACAACTGTAGTTTCTATCAACTTTCTATCAACAATATTTTCTCTCCCATCTGTACTTAACCTTTTACTTAAATCCAACCTATCCTTTTGGGCAGCCTATTTGACCTCTGCAGCAGATGTTTGCAGCTGGCACAGGGCCTGTTACTCCCTCTCCTCTTGGTTTCTTTAGCTGTTTGTTATATCCACTTATTTTTGACATATAGTGGGACATGAATATTTGGGGTACTTAACCCTCATGTGTGGTTTTGTAATTTCTGTATTTCTCTTTCAATATATTCCTATTGTGTGAAAAGAGTGTATGTCCATTAATAAGCCCCTCTGGGTGCTTCACCAACTATACTGTAAGTTCATGAAGCCTACCACTGTACATGCTCCCAGAGCTTGGTAAGTCCTTTGATGAGGGATTGAAGGGGGAAAGGTGTCAAGAACATAGTCTTAGTTGATTGGAGTTCTAGGCTGGGTCACAGATTATCAACTCAAAGTGCCCCAGGAAGATTTCTTGGCAAGAGTACAATGAGTACTCTTTGCTCAGTTTTCCAACAAACTGCCATGTTGGTTAGTGTCCTCAAATCCAGGTACAATCCCTCTTCTTTCCTCTATCTGAAACATGTTGGCCAGACGTGGTGGTGCATGTCTGTAATCCTAGCAGCTTTAGAGGCTGAGGCAGGAAGATTGCAAGTTCTAAGCCAGCTTCAGCAACTTAGCAAGGCTCTAAGTAACTTAGTGACACTCTGTCTCTACAAACAAACAAACAAACAACAAAAAAAAAAACAACGAGCTGGGGATGTGGCTTGTGGCTTAGTTGTAGCACCACTTGACTCACTCCCTAGTACCAAAAAAAAAAAAAGTGTCTGAAACATGTCTAAGCACTGCCCATGCCTGTAAATAAACATGCTTTGTGGGTTGGCAAGGGCCCCTACCCTAAAGAACCTTCTACCTTACTAGACTGTCATTCTCCACCTCTGGTCTGACATTTCTGAGTACTTAACTATTTCCTGAACACACTGTGCCAGTATTTTCCTTATTAATATACACCTATATGCATTTATATATACATGTATGTAAATATCTATAGTTGTGTTTGGTATCTGTGGGGAACAGGTTCCAGGACCCTCTGCAGATATGAAAATCCACGTATGCTCAAGTATGTTATATAAAATGGCATTGTTTGTATATAACCTACATATTTCCTCCCATATATGTTAAATCATCTCTAGATTATGTATGATTCCTAATACAATTACTATATATATACATATATAAATGTGTATATATATATATTTGCTATGCTATATTTTTTAGGGAACAAAGAATCATCTGTATATATTCAGTGCAAATGGATTTTGTAATATTTTTAATCTGTGGTTCAATCAGAGGTTGCAGAATCCATGGATATAGACAGCCAACTGTATATAGTCACATATATATGATTAAGTCTGTGATTTGAAATAAGTTAAAAGAAAAATATGAAATCAGGGTCACACAATGATTGTGGGTATAAGAAACTAAGATTAAGTAGGAATTTAAGGTACAGTATTAGTCACAAAAGAAGAAATTCTTTTGGTGGGATGGATTTACCACCCAATTATTAATTAGTTTCTGAATGTCTAAGTTGAACTTCAAGCTTTTATTTTGTTTAAAATCGTAAACAATGTAATTTAAGCACAGGATTTGGTGGAATATCAAAATCCTTGCTAAACAGCATTTCTTTCAAGCTGTCCATGTTTTTTTTTCTATTGCATTTTCTTCCTTTTGTTTTCAAATACTCATTCCTCACATATTAATGATATGACTTTGACCATTTATTCTTTCTTTGCCTTAGTTTTCCTGGTCAATGGTGATCACTGCCTTAGGACATAGTTAGGAAAATTAAGTGAGGCAGCATATAAAATTACCTAGGTGGCAACTGTTTCTCTTGGCTCTGATAAGGAGGGAGCCTTTATCCTCCTCAGCTTATGGACATCCTACTCACAGCAAGGTGTGACTCAATCACAAGAGTTTCATTATTTTCTGTCCTTTTATCTCATTATCTATATAAGATGGGTGCCTACTGTATATAGGCACATTTTATTACCCAGCTACATTATAAAATCTTTCAATATAACTTGGTCCACTATTAGATCTACCTATGCTTTTGGTACCAAAGTCCTTACTAATTCAGGATTGAGATTTAGAATCTAATTAAATAGTAAGGCTATTGGGGTTCATATTAAGAATGTCATTGAAACAAAAATGTACATTAATTAAAGTATTAATTTTGTCAGATGTATTCAGTAGGATTGAGTTAATTAACATAGAGTCCAAAGATTCCTTATTTAGAGACAGGGGTATCCTGGGGAAATGGGGCTGAATCCACATCTGGCTGATACACTTACTATTAGGGTCCTAAAAATGAGAACCAGGGGACTTTGCTTATGTTCCAGGATATTCCCCCAATGGTTTTCCGTCATAAACACATTTGAAACATTGCTGATATGCAGCTTATGATTTTATTTGTTCAATAATAGTATGCTCTTACTTTTGCTGAACAATTAGGATTAATTTATGGGTTTTGTTATTTCCCATTACACAGAGTTGGGAGTACAAATATATAATACTGATATTAGACCATTAAATCTTTTTAATTTATTGTTTTTAGATATATATGACAGTAGAGTGTTTTGTTTTGTTTTTGCTACCAGGGATTGAACTCAGGGGCACTTGACCACTGAGCCACATCTCCAGCCCTATTTTGTATTTTATTTAGAGACAGGGTTTCACTGAGTTGCTTAGTACCTTACCATTGAACTCGTGATTCTTCTGCCTCAGCCTCCTGAGCCACTGGCATTATAGGTGTGCACCACTGTGCCCTGCTAATAGAGTATATTTTGACATATTATACATACATGGAGTACAATGCATTCTAAAACTATTATGTTTTATAAAAATAAAAAAATAACCTTGATCTTGATATTGTCAAGATTTATGCCTAAAATACAAACAAATTCTCAGGATGGTGGTCCAAAAGTGTTGTCTCTGTATCAGAGACATCAGCATCTCCTAGAAATTTGTTGGAAGTGGACATTCTCAGTCTCCACCCGCTGTTGAATCAGAAGCAAATGCTCCAAGTGTTTCTGATGCACACTGAAGTTTGAAAGCCACTGTCCTGAGGTTGTAACTGAACTTCAGAGGAGGCCATGCTGGGTACCAAAAATGGTTTTTTGTTTATTAACAGATGAGGTAAGGTTGGGAATGCTTTAAGTATTTTTATTTCATCCAGTGTTACTCAAAATGAGAACACCTGGTTTTCATATGTTTCATTGCCATTGTAAATCTGACTTTTGCTATCTACTCTCTCCTTCTCTTATCTCTCTTTGTATTTCCACATGGTAGACGAGTTGGATTTTATGTTAATACTTTCAAAAATGTCTCCAGCCTTGAGGCCAAGTTTCACAAGGAAATTGCAGTGGTGAGTAATGATAATTATTTTTACAAATGGAATGCAAAGTAAAGGAAGGGTTTCTTGTGGCAGTGTGTTATTACTCTGTAATGTTTGCAGTTGTTTGTAGTGACCACATAGTTCTTTACACTTTTGAAGATTTTGTTACAGCCTCACAGTCTCTTTTTCCTTTTCGGTGAGCTTATGAAGTTGGAATGTCAAGTGCTACTTTAAGATGATGAAAAAAGGGTCTCAATATATTCAGAGAGCAGTTCTGTTCTTGACTGATATTTTCTTAGCTCAACAGGGTAGTTATGTGACTATTTCTAATAGAATAAGTTTAAATGGTAAGCTTTTGTTATCTGCTCTGTAAAATGGTGAAAAAGTATGTTTTGATATTTTACATCTATTTATGTTTAGTTTGTTTGAGTTTTGATGTGGATTTTAAAGTGGAGCCATAGGCAGAATTTCAGTGGTCCTGAGACCACCCTAACTCTCATAAGATTCTTAGTTTCTCAATAGATAATGTTTTTCCCCTGGGAAAATATCCTGGGTTTGCACAAGGATAATGTTCAGCTAATAGACAAGTGGCTTCTGTCCCCTTAGCTCTGCCACAAATTGTATGAAGTGATGACAAAATTGGGCGACCAGCACGCTGACAAGGCCTTCACCATCCAAGGAGCTCCCAGGTAGGCCATTGTTCAGAGCTGAGTTCTTGTCTGTACCTTCATCATGCTGCTTGTTGAAATTTCTGCAGTCTGTAGACCAGCATGTTATAAGAGTCTGAAAGGAGTCTTGCTATGAAGAGGCTAATTCTCACCTCATTTCTCTGCTTTTACACTTACTTCTGGTCTTTGGCTGCCCCATGAGGGTTCTTATTGTCACAGAAGAAATTACTAGCTGCCTCTCTGCTTAATATAGGCCCTGAGAGCAATTGAAATAAATAAATAATCTACTTGCCCACTCATTACTTTTTCTGAAAGAGAAAGGAATTGTCCAAACTCCTGACACCTACTACTGATTCTTATCATTGGTGCTGACATCTATGATGAATGCATTTTGGGAAAGGAAAGAAGTAGGCGAGGCCTCAGCTTTTCATACTCTGCTGTGACTGATCTGGCAAACACTGTTCTGTTATTTCATTGCACATAGTTATTGTTTGTATGCCAGGTTTGGCTTCACACTAACTCTCTCCTGTGATTTTATTTTTTTTAATTGATTTTATTTTTTTAAATACACAACAGCGGAATGCACTACAATTCTTATTACACATATAGAGCACAACTTTTCATGTCTTTGTATATAAAGTATGTTCACACTAATTCATGTATTTATACATGTACTTTGTTTTTTTTTTTGCATTACAATTCTTGTTACACTTATATATCACAATTTTTCATATCTCTGTTTGTATATAAAGAATGTTGATACCCGATTTGTGTCTTAAAACATGTACTTTGAATAATGATGTCCATTACACTCTACCATCCTTGCTAATCCCCTGCCTCCTCCCTTTCCCTCCCACCCCTCTGCTCTATCTAGAATTCATCTATTCCTCCCATGCTCCCCCTCCCTACCCCACTATGAGTCAGCCTCCTTATATCAGAGAAAGCATTCACATTTGTTTTTTGGGGATTGGCTAACTTCACCTAGCATTATCTTCTCCAATGCCATCCATTTACATGCAAATACCATGATTTTATTCTCTTTTATTGCTGAGTAAAATTCCATTGTGTATATATGCCACATTTTTTTTTTTTTATCCATTCATCCACTGAAGGGCATCTAGGTTGGCTCCACAGTTTAGCTATTGTAAATTGTGCTGCTATAATCATTGATGTGGCTGTGTCCCAGTAATATGCTGTTTTTAAGTCCTTTGGGTATAGTCTGAGGAGAGGGATAGCTGGGTTAAATGGGGGCTCTATTCCCAGATTTCCAAGGACTCTCCATAGTGCTTTCCATATTGGCTGCACCAATTTACAGTCCCACCAGCAATGTATGAGAGTTCCTTTTTTTCATCCTTCTCAGGCACTGGCTACTCAGAGAATGCAGATTAGCAAGTCTTAGACTAGAAGTCGGAAGATCCTGCTTTTAGTTTTATGATTCTGCTGTTATCTTGTTTTGCTTTCTTTGAGTAAATCCAGTAAACTCTCAGCCTAAATATTTCATTTATTTTAAAATCATTGGACAAAATATGATACCACTGACTGAAATAGTTTCTAAGGTAAAATGCAGTCCTGACATTCTATGTTTGCAATTTTAATATCAATCAGTGCAAACAATCATACAGTTGCATTTTTGGAAATACACATAGTCATACACAAACATCTACATATGCCAGTGTCTGGATTCCTCTGGAGATAACTAGTTTTCTCATTTTCTATTCTTGAATTCAAAATTTTGGTGCCTGCTAAAGCTGCTATCCCAAGTTCTCTAAGGGAAAGAACATTGCCTAAAGGGACATATGAAAAGGGCAGAGTTAATGTTTAAATATGGTGATTACAATATTGGGTTAGAAACAAAGGAAGAATTAGAATAGGACTATCAAAATGACTTTTGGATATTTTAAAATTAAGTATATTAAAAATATTTAAGGCTTGCTTCCTTAAATGGAAATGAGAGAAACAATTCATGGACAATTTTAGTGTTGCTGAATCAGATAAAGTAAGGAGAAAGTGGGGTCATGACCACTTAACAAATGTTCCTTTCATTTTTTTTCCAACATTCCTCTACAGAATGAGGTGGTGAGTGAACTCGGTGGAATCTCTTTGGAGCCTAGACTGGGGCTGTGTTTCCCATCAGAAGCCATGATTGTTGGCAGGTGGCCCCAATCATGTGGCATGTCTATTCTCTAAAGGCCCTTAAATATGTAGACCATGCTGTTGTGTTTGTGCTTGTTAATTTTAGGGTACAGATTCTGTTCCTTCTAGCTGGTAGACTTTAGAAATTCTTAGAGTAAGATGTGTCCTGATCTTCTTCATTGCATTTAGCTGTTTCTAAGCATCTGGCTTGGTTCCAGGAACATTGTAGGTTCTCAACAAACATCACTGAATCTTGCCCATCACATGGTTTGTTTGCACATTTCAGGGTGTCTGAGTTGAGTCACTGTTTTATAAGGTGTAGAGAGAAATTATTACTGAATTTATTTTCAAATGTTATCAGAAAGCATACTTCTACAAAAGGTTTATTAATACTCTCTTAAGGTGCCTTTGAATATGAACTTTATCATTTTATGCATAGTTATTTTCATAGACTTTGATATGCCAAAATTCTTTTGGAGGTATAAAGTGAAACTGGTTAAATTAACTCAGCTGATGTTTGGAAGAATCTTTAGTCTGTTTAATATAGTGAAAAGAACAAGAGGTTTGCATTACTAAGACCTGAATTCAGAATCACTATATTGCTGAGAGCTTTTAGGTTATTTTTTTTCAACCTTCTGTGCCCCACTTTCCATATCTGTAAAGTGGGGCAATAGCGCGTAGCTGTTTTGAAGATAAGAAATAATATATGCATTGGGTCTGGCTAAGAGTGGACAGTTAATGGTACCAGTTATCACCATTCTGTTACTAATAACCAGAATAACCCTGGAAGTGGGGAGTAGGATACCAGTACCTGTTAAGTTTCAGGAGTTCCCTGGCATGGAGAATCTCTGATCAAATGAGACCTGTTTCTCAGAAGGACCCTTGTTTAACCCCCGGTGTTCATCCAGTGATTCAGGTCCTCTCCGCATTGCAAAGACACCATCACCACCGGAGGAGGCTTCACCCTTGCCAAGCCCCACAGCCAGTCCCAATCATACACTAGCGCCTGCATCCCCTGTACCAGCACGGCCCAGGTCGCCTTCACAGGTAGGAGACCACACACACTGGGGGATAAAACTCATGTGAGGTGACCCCATGGCTCATTCTCTGGTGCTGGGCCATTAAGAGATGTTTCCAACTAGGAAAACTGAGCTGTGAGCCTGTAGGCATTGTAATTACCACTGAGAAATCCAGTTCTCTTGTTTGACTTTTATATTTCTTCCCATGCTTTATGTTTTAACCTCTTGAGACTTCTTGCCACATTCTCATCTTCCTCGGGTTAGCTTGTACTTTCCTTCTATCCTATCTCGCTCTCAGAAGCCTACCTTTCATGGGCTAGGGATGTGGCTTAGTGGTAGAACACTTGCCCAGCATGCATGAGGACTTGAGGTTGAGGCCAAGTACTGCAAAAAAGAAAAGAAAAGAAAAAAAAAAGAATTATTATTATTTTTTTTTCAAGGGTTCATTTAATCCTACCTTCCTCATTCTTTTTAATGCTTTAGGTTGTACTTGGGGCAAGTACTGCCAAGAAAAGCAGTTAAGTTTATGTATCATTTCACACTTTTGTATTACTCACAGTTTATTGTGCATGAGTAGCCACTTAATAAAACTGCGTGGACCAAATGATTGAAAGAAACAGTAAGGGCCCGTTGAAAGTAACCAAATGGGAAAATTATCATCTTTATGTTTCCTACTTTGGGTGAAAATAAAAGGCCTATAGGAAAATTTGAATTCCCAGCCCAGTTCAAGTGTTCATGAATATGGTTAAAACCAACGAAAGTCATAAGAAGGTATTTACAACTGATCTTCAGTTCTTATTTCAAAATCCTGGAGCAGAAAGTGAAATGGAAACCGCCTATAGTTGATCTCAGTGATTCTAATAAAAAGCTTGCTTGGTTTTAGTTTTGAAACTCTAAGTTATTGTTGAAATGAGAAATCATTTTCAGTTTAGATCACAGAAGATGTTGGCTTAGTTTAAACCTTGCGGGCCCTGTATCCCTGCATAGAGTGTTTGTGTTGAGATGAACAGACTCTCACAGCCTGGGTTTTTCTTACTGGACTATAGTGTGTCAGTGCCCAGAGAGCCATCGGAGACATCCTGCATTCTTTACTTCAATTAATTAGGCCTATATCTATATCCAGGTCCAAGTTTCCATTTGAGATTAATTTTTCCATCGAGTTCTGTTCCTGTGACATTTCTGCCTGTCTTGCTTGTCCTATTTGGCTGCTGTAATGTTTATATTCAATGTTTCTAGACAAGAAAAGGACCTCCTGTCCCACCTCTGCCTAAAGTCACCCCAACAAAGGATCTGCAGCAGGAGAATATCATCAACTTCTTTGAGGACAACTTTGTTCCCGAAATCAGTGTGACAACACCTTCCCAGGTGAGTGCCTGTACAGAGCTGGCATGCCCATGAAAGTATCATGGTGGAGGGACTCTCAGAGGTCAGCTCTAGAACAAGTGGCAGACAATATAATCAGCAATATGAATTTACTTGTCATGTTGGTTTGTTTTAATTACTTTGTATGCCTAAAGCTTTCTTATAAGGGAAATGTACACTATATGAATGTTCTTGTTTTTTATACTAAGAACATTGTACTTATTATAGAAAATTAGAAAAATATTGAAAAAACAGGAAGAATTTTCATAATCACTAAAATCATGTCACTGTGATATACCCACTAATGTACTTTGGACCATTTTAGTCTTTCCTCCACCCTGAGTATTGTATTGTTATATAATCTTGATTGCTACTTATATATATTGAGCATGTTTTATGTCACAGTAATGTCTTTGCAGAAATTTATTTAAGCCTACTATTCTATCATTGGATATACCAACCCCTAATTGTTGGCCACAGGTAGCTTCCAATTTTTCTATTACTTCCCCAGCATTTCAGTGAATATCTGTATATAAACTAATTTATATTTGTGTCTTCTATTATTTCTTTTATAATGACTCCTAGTAGAGAATAGGAAAATAAAATTAGAAGACTGAATAATTTTAAGTCTTCTGCCATTCAGCTTCTATCATCTCTATGACTCAGCAAATGGGAATATTAGGGTTCACACTGTTTGGAAAGATGCCTGGGTATACATGTCCCAAGTATAGCTATCTGAAGACCTGTCCCTACTATATTTACATTTTGTTAGAGGTGCTAACAATAATACTATAATTACCAAGTACATCAATAATAATGCTATGTTTAATATCCCAGTTTTAGTCACCTCTCAGGTATAGTAGCAATAACAGGAAGGTCAGAAAGTTGAACTCAGGAGTGATGCAGTAGAAAAATCATTATTTATTATCCCTTTTAAGGCATTTGTCAATGGGTGCATTGGTTTCTGAGATGTGGTTTCCTTCTTAGGTTGTTTGTACAGGATGCTGAATTTGATGAGCTAACTAGAGTTTGCAGTGTGGTTTAGCAGCTCCTTTGAGAGGGGGAATTGTATGTTGACTGATGCATGGGCAAATTCTATCTGTAGACATGCAGATGCCTCCAGGGATGGCTATGCTAGGGCACATGATCTTACCCAGCTCTTGCCATTTGCTCTGACACCAAGCTTTAGCAGATTTGATTTCTAAGTTGTACTGTCCCCTTTTCTTTGCTACTCTTCTCTTTTGCTACATGATTTTCACATTGAGAATGCTTTAGGGGAATTATGCTCTTACGCAGGTACTTTTACTTGGACCCTCCAGGAGCATCCTCTCAATTCCATCACTAGTAGAGATGGTGGTCCTCTTGAAGCCTGTGCACTCAGTAATGACATCTGCATTTAGGAGATGAGGCAACTGAAGTGGCAAGAACATGACACACAGACTAGTTCTGAAGTGATGATGAGGTTCAGAGTGTTCTTTCTTTTTAAATGTTTTTTTTTTATTATTTTTTTTTATTTGAGGTTTACAGGCACCTAGATAAGGACCCTTGATGGGTAGGAGAAAAAAAACAACTCAAAGCACTTTTGAAAATTACAAATGCCTAGAGAGGTTCCTAAGTACTTCTGGGAACATTAACTTTTGCTTTTATTGCTGCATGACAGTGACAAAAAAAGTTAAAGAGTTGGGGAAGGGAGAGGAAGTATCTTTCCAAATGGAAACATCCATTCTCCAGCTACTGCTCCTATCAGGACACAAATCACTGGTGAAACCGCCCCCTCTGAGCTTTGCTAGCACTTTGTGACAGACCCTGGGACACCTCTCTACCAGCACTGGTTGCTGGTTGCTGACCAAATTTGAAAAAAAAAAAAAAAAACAACTTCCAGAGACATTGTTATGGGGTTGCATTTGAGGATTCTACATTTGAGTGTTGAAACATTTTCTTTAAATATGGGAAGGAGATATAAGGAGACAGAAAGGGTTTTCTGTCATTTTTTCTGAATCTGCAAAGGAACTCAGCTCCAGCAGTTGGACCCCGGGCTACAATGTGAAGTGTTTCCATTGACTAAATGACACTCATCTCATGTCAAGATGTAAAGAGAGGAAGCAAAGCAGGATTTGCATTTCAGTCTCCTTTCTGGCTTATTTAGTGAGATAATCTAGCTTTATTTAAGAATATGCCGACCCTGTCTTTTCCTGAAGTGTTTTAACAATCTCCTTAGTGGCTTGTTCATAACTTAGTGGCTTGTTTATAACTATAAATAGCCATTTTATGTTGTTTAAGCCAATCCAGCAGACTTCCTGATTCATCAGGTCTGGAGTGGGGTCAGGAGCTTACATTTTTAACAAGCTTTCTATTGGTGTTGATGCCGCTGGTCTTGGGACCCCACTGTGGGAACCACAGTGGTTTTAGGTAATCAGGATTTCTCATGGTACAAATCTGTGGTAGAATTTCCTCATTCACAAACTATCACAGTGAATTAACAGATTTCTTCCAACTAAGCCAAGTGTACATTTGATTGTCCATTTATATCTATAATATTAAAACATAGTATGACTAAAAATGTTACTTATTTAGGACGGTTGGATACATCTATGTGCTTAAACTATTACATGTGTTGTTCACACTAAATGCCAAGCTACATGTTATAAGTGAATGGATTGCATTATCTTGATATAATGTGTCTGGCAGTATACTGATGAATGGGTAAAAGGGAATAAATAGCAATCAATGTGTGGAGAAAATGAGTTGCTAACCACAAAGAAGTACCAAGAACTAGAAAGCTGAGAGGTATCTGAAAAGGGTTTACCCAGATAACATTCATATTCAATGATCCCTTTAAGTTTTATTTTAATTTTAATTTTTTCTAATTGAATTGCCCTACATTTAGAAGATGAGTTTATATCTCCAGTTTGCTATTTTTATCAAGAACTTAATGGAGAAAAAAAAGTATTTGTGTTAATCCTGCTGTTTGCTCCAAATGTAATGGTTGAAGTGCACCCAGTCTGGGGATAGCTCACTCTAAGTGTCAGCGTGTCATCTTCACACCACCCAGTGTCATCACACAGTGATTCTCTCAGTGTGTCCTGGTATTGAAAATAGAGATCTATCAGGCCTACAGAGCCCTCTAATGGCCCACACCTTAACTATATCATGGGATTTTTCTCTAGGAAAAGTCTTTACTGAATCATAAGGAGATGCCCAGTTGTCAGACCAAAAAGCTTATCTTGCATTTATGGTTCATTGTTTACAAAAATAGACCTTTCAGAGAACCAACGTATCCTGTCCTCTTCTGCCCTCCAAGGAACAAAAATAGAAAAAGTCTTCTATATGTGGTCCCAGCATTATTCTTCTAAAATAGCACTTTTAAAAAATGTGTTCTTGAGGAATATTGATCTCATTGGATGCTGTGAAAAAGCGGGTGCTGGGGGGGGGCTGCATCCACATTTGCTTTTTCATAATGCATGTCAGCATGTTCACTCTGGGAAGTTCTGCAACAAAAGAAGCTCCATTTAACTTCATTTAAGCCAGAGTTTCTCAAACAATCCCCCTACCCCCCATCCAAAATACCTTGCTCCTGAGAAATAAATGTTTGGTGAAATATTTTAGGAAATGAAAATTTAAAAGATCTTATATATCTGGAAACCAAATCTATGGATATAAACAAGATTTTTTAACAAGAGATCCATAAAAAATAAAGCAATCATGTACACACAAATGCAAGATTTTCTCTTTTTTCTTTAAAAAATGTTTGAACTACATTTTATCCCAGATTGATGACTTGACTTTCAATCGAAATGTGTTCTCCCCTCTCTCCAAGGTCTTTCTAAAGGATTGTGGTCCTGAGCAAGTATTTTTTCCATATTAATAATTTGAGTCACTTGAAATGAGCATATCATCAACATTCTGGTACCCAGTCTTATGGGATTCTATAAGTGAAATGCCATCCAGCCTGGGGGAGCAGTCTACTCACCAATCATCCTCCTGAAAACAGACCTGGCCCCCATACTCTGGGACAAGTTCAAAAATATGAGCCCCAGAATTCCTGGGGCTTATGATCAAATCTATATATAGAATAGGTTTGGACAGTACCCCAAGAGGAGATATGTATATCCTGTCCAATGCATGTCTTAATGCAAACTTGTGTGGTCCTGACCAGACAGGATTGACAGCCACAACTGGTCTCAACTACCAGAGAAGGACTTAGAAAATATTAAGAAATGTGCTTAAAAGCATGGGTCCTCTCAGATGCAGGGTCAGAGGTGGGTCTCTCCAAGTCTAGGAGTACCTTTTTCTGTACAGTGGCAGAGAGGAAGAAGAAATGTCTGTTTTAGAATATTTTTTTCCATAGCAGAAAATCCCAGAAATTTTTCCTAATTTTTTTTCCCAGTAATAATGTTGCATATCTTCTCTCTTTGATATGGTTTTCCCTTTTACAAATCCAGAGGGATTTATCCTTTGAGCATTCAAGCTTATTCTTCCAAGCCTACTCATGGCTCCTGTGGAGATGTCTGTTATCCTGTCAGACAAGACATGAGCATAGTCTTTCAGCCCTCTGAGTGTTGAGACCAATTTAATACCATTCATTTTCCACACGTATCTCTGTTTTGCAGCCCAGTACTGCATCTTTCCTTTTAAGTTTATAAAATCATCCAATTTTTCCTAGCCAATTAAATTGAAATAGGTTTTCAACTGGCAAAATCAGTGCATGAAATGGCCTCCTTTTTCTCTGCAATCCTGATGAAGCCTGCTTGTAATTATGGACATACACATCACTCACTTGCTGGGTGTTTGCAACCTTGTTTTAAGTAGTACATTGGCTCTCTTTTCAATGTAGGATACTTTTGGACCAGTTGCTTCTTCTTTTACTTGCTGTTTTTCAAAATAAACATGTTAACATTATTTTAAGAGAGAAAGAATTATTAAGATGGAATTTGTAAGGGAGAAAAATTGCAGTGTGTTTCAAGCCCAAATTTAGTCAGTTTATCACCCTGGTGGATCATCAATGTCATTAAGCTTAGTTATGTCCTTGAGCAGACATAACTAAGCAGTGCAGTTTATTTATCATATAATATTATGAAAATATTTTTAAATGATTATATTATTTAGCTTTATAATCATCTAAGCTTCTCAGACTCCAAAGATTCTAATAAAATATCTATGGTCCTTGAATATACTATATGTAAGGTCTACATAATTTAACATTGACATTGATTCTGGGATTTATGTCATTATCCCTTACTTATCAGATGAGCAAACACATATGATTTTTCTGCCATACCATGGTGCTCTGAGGGCAGTCATGGGAAGCAGAATGTCACAGGGTGCCAGCATTTTAAGCACCTGAAGAATAGCAGATATGAGGCATCCAGTAAATGATCAAATTTATTTAACTGCCTCTCTCTTTAGTGTCCAGGATGCATGTATTCCAGAGCTTGTTTGGGTTTCAGTATTTGTAAATTCTTTAGGTGGTTATGCATCAGTGATATTAATAAATACCAAGAGGTAGTAGTAGGAGGGTCTTCATGGAACCAGTTTAATCCACTGGTCATAACAGAAACTCATTCAAAGTATAGGCCCACTCCATCTTTCTGCTCTCTTTATTCTCAATACTATCAACTTTTACACTCTTAGTCATAGTGTGTATAAAACCCATGAGGTACTGCACTAAGAATGACTTTGCAGTTGACTAACTTGTTCCATAAAAATAACAAAACAACAAAAACTAGAAAAGCATTTCCCTAGAAAAGTTGAGTTTATTGTGTGTCCAATCATTAGGGCACTGCAGGATTCTTTAAATGGGGGTAGGCATTAAAAGCAAATGTGATGGGAGAGCAACTGGTAAGTCTAGATTGTGAATAGAAAGATCTGCACTGTACCATTCTTTTCATTCCATGTCTGGCAAACATGGAGCTAATACGTGACAACATTATTTTAAATGATTGAAAGATGTTCCATTCTAAGGTTGCAAATATAAGATGCTTGAACCTTGTCAATATACTATAGTTAATATTATTATTCATGTGAACTGTAATTCTCCATCTATAGCAATCTTGTCATAGGCTTCCAACCATGAAGTTGAAATTCCCCAGGCTGCTGCTTCATCATACTCATTCACAAAATGCTAAAACTTGATTCATTGTTAGAAATTATAAATTATTTTATTACTCTTAAATGAAAAGAATTTATATCACATGAAAAATAAATCCTAATAGGCCACCTTGCTCCTAAAAGGTCCTTTATCCTTTCCACATTAAGCTGCCTATTTGACCTCTTTGAGGAGTTCAAATGTCTAACAGAATACCTGAGAAATAGTGTTTAATGAAACACATATCTTAAAATATGTTTAATGAAAGAATATGAGATCAAGAATTTCTGTACATAGTACCTATTGCCTCCTAATACTACTTATCATGAGTTAAGAAATTACGATGTGAGCAGCTTTGGGGCTGATTTGGAGCTATATGTTTTATTCTTGAATGTCTTGTAGCTGTAACTATAAGTTGCAATGTCTGTTATTTCATAACTTTTAAAAAGGATGCCCCCAAAGATATATGGCCAATGTGAAAAAAAATTAGTAAAAGGCAAAAAAGCAAAAACTAGAAAGTATAAATTTCCAGGAAAAAAATCCATTTTTTTTTGATAATTTCTTTTTGTACAATGTCACAATTTCCCCTTTTACGTAGTGAAGACAATGTATAGCTTTGAAAAAAATTCTTTAAAATAAGTTCTGGGATTTGTTTTTTATTTTTTTTACTACAAATGTAGCAAAATATTCTTATGGCAGTTTGGTCTTATCATTTTAGGTACAGAAGAACACTGCAGTGAAAGAATGTATTATTCTAGGCTTAACCACTTCCATCATTTGGTTTCTTTTCTTTTTGTCTTTTATTAATTAGCTTGATGTGATTGACATTCTGTAAACTGCACATAAAGTGTATTATTTGATAAATTTTGACACATGTATACACCCATAAAACCATCACCAGTATGAAGTTAATTAATATATCTATAACGACCTTATTGCCACATAAAGTCACATTCATAGACTCCAGATGGGCATAAATATTGAAGAACACTATTCAACCCTATGTACTATTAATTGGCATTGCATTGAATCTGTAGGGCAATGACACCTCAACAATATTGAGTTGCCTGACCCATAGACAGAGTGTATTTCTCCCTTTATTAAGGTCTTCTCTGATTTCTGTTTGTTATGTTTTATAGTAGTTTACAGTGTGCAACTGTTCCACGTTCTTTTTTGGCTTTATTTCTAAATATTTTATATTTTTAGTGCTATTGTAGCACTGATTGTTCACAAAATTATTACGAATAAAACTGATTTTCCTATATTGATGCTGTATTTTGCAGCTTTGCCAAACTTTTGTATTTTGTACATTTCATTGGATTTTCTATATAGGTCATCATATCTTTTGCAATTAAGACAATTTTTTCCTTTTTCTTTCTATTATATATATATATATAATAT
>NW_026000153.1:14340584-14357885 GCF_001458135.2 Marmota marmota marmota | reverse complement strand
GCTTTTTTTTAAAGAGAGAGAGAGAGAGAGAGAGAGAGAGACAGAATATTTTAATATTTATTTTTCAGTTTTCGGCGGACACAACATCTTTGTTTGTATGTCGTGCTGAGGGTTGAACCCGGGCCACACGCATGCCAGGCGAGCACGCTACCGCTTGAGCCACATCCCCAGCCCCTTAAAATTTATTAAGACCACTTTTGTATTCCTCACTATTGCTTATCATGTTACATTTCCATGTGCACTTGAAAATAAAGTATATTCTTCTCTTGTTGGGTAGAGGATTTGAAAAGTATAATTAGGTCATGTATAGGTCATGGTGTTGTCTAATTTTTTTTTAACCTTGATTTTCTTTCTGCTTTTTCTTTAAATTACTGAAAGAGGGGTATTATTTTTTTCTTGTAAAATTATGTGCTTTTATATTTGTCTTTGCAACTTTTTTGTTTTTTGTTTTCGGTATTTTGAAGCTCTTTAATTTATAAGTATATAGGAATTGACTGCATTTTATTTTAGAAAATGTCTTTATCCATGGTTATCTTCTTTAATTTTAAATTTACTTTGTTTGATGTTTGGTAACTTCTTCCAAACCTATATCTTTTACCATCCTTTGGCTTTAAGCCTATTTATGTTTCTGCATTTGAAGTTAGTTCCTTCTAGAGAGTATTTAAGTGGATTTTTTTTTTATCCAGTTCGATAATCTCCCCCTGTTGATTGCATTGTTTAGACCATTTTCCATTCAAGGTGATTATTAATATGGTGAGGGTTAAATCTAATACCTTGATATTTTTTTTCTGCTGTCTCCTCTGTTCATTTAGCCTTTCTATCTCTTTTTCTCTCTTTTTTTTTGAGGGGGTTCTTTGAACATTTTTATTATTTTCTTTGTTTATTATCCTAGCTTGTTGTATTGTTAATTGTTCCTTTAAGGCTTTCAGTATGCATGCTAACTATCATTGTGTACCTTCAAATGATATGACACCATTTCAGATATAATACAAAGAGAAGAATCTCACAGTGGTATACTTCCAATTCTCTGCTTCTTGTTTTTGTGCTGTTTTCATGGTTTTTAGTTTTACCTATTTTATAAAATTCACTTTAAATTTGTTATTATTTTTCTTTAAACCCTCAATTATCTTTTAAAGACACAAAACTATACAAAATATCATCTATATTTACCTATTCCATTATCATTTCTGGTGTTTTTCATCCCTTTTGTAGATTTGTAGTTCCATTTTTTATCATTTTCTACCTGAAAGATGTCCTTCCATATTAATTTTAATGTGGTTCTAATGGTGGTTTATTCTTTCTGTTGTACATCTGGAAAGGTATTCATTTAATTTTTGTTTTTTAAAAGACATATTTATTTATTTATTATTTTTTTCTAATTAGATATACCTGACAGTTGAATGCATACTGAACACACCACACATAGATAAACTATAACTTCTTATTCTTCTTGTTGTACATGACATAGGATCACACTGGTCATATACATAGGGTATTAAAGTCCAATTAATTCTACTATCCTTCCTACTCCCATACCCCCTCCCCTCACTTTACTCCCCTCTGCCTAATCCAAAGTACCTCTATTTTTCCCTAGCCCCTCCCACCTTATTGTGAATTAGCATCCTCATATCAGAGAAAACATTTGACCTTTGGATTTGGGGAATTGGCTTAATTTATCTAGCATGATGTTCTCCAGTTCCATCTGTTTACCTGCAAATGCCACAATTTCATTCTTCTTTAAGGTGGAGTAATATTCCATTGTGAATAGATAGCACAATATCTTTATCCATTTATCTGTTGAAGGGCACATAGGTTAGTTCAATAGTTTAGCTATTCTGAATTGAGCTGCTATGTGGCTATGTCACTGTAGTATGCTGATTTTAAGTCCTTTGTGTATAAACCAAGGAGTGGGATACATGGGTCAAATGGTGGTTCCATTACAAGTTTTCTGAGGAATCTCCATACTGCTTTCCAGATTGGTTGCACCAATTTGCAGTTCCACCACCAATGTGGATCCTCACCAACATTTATTGTTGCTTGTATTCTTGATAATAGACATTCTGACTGGAGTGGGATGAAATCTTAGAGTAATTTTTATTTGCATTTCTCTAATTGCTAGGGATGTAAAAATTTTTTTCATATGTTTGATTGATTGTATATCTCCTTCTGAGAAGTATCTGTTCAGTTCCTTAGCTCATTTGTTGATTGGGTTATTTATTTATTTATTTATTTATTTGGTGTTGAGTCTTTTGAGTTCTTTATATATCCTGGAGATGAGTGCTCTATCTCAGGTACATGTAATAAAGATTTTCTCCCATTCTGTAGGCTCTCTGTTAATGTTATTGTTTTCTATGCTGAGAAGAAGCTTTATTAGTTTGAGTCCATCCCATTTATTGATTGTTGATTTTATTTTTTGCACTGTAGGGGTCTTTTTAAGGAAGTCAGTTTCTAAACTGACATGGTAACGATTTGGGCCTGCTTTTTCTTCTATTAGACACAGGGTCTTTGACCTAGTGACTAGGTCTTTGATCCACTTTGAGTTGAGTCTCATGAGCATCAAAGAAAGGGGTTTAAAAAGCATTTTCAAGGAGCATAAAATTTTAAGTTGGCAGTGTCTTTCTCTCAGAACTTTAAAGATGTGCTCCCATGTCTCTTTGCTTCCATTAATTCTGGTGAGAAATCTTGTGATCTTTTTTTTGACTCCTCTCTATGTGATGTGTCTCTTTTTCTCTAGCTCCTTTTAAGCATTACACCAGCTCACTGGTTTGGGGAAGTTTGATTAGATGATTCTAAGTGTGCTCCATGTGTCTCTTCCTCCTTGGACCAGTGATTATCCATGGCTGCACATTTCAAAGTGAATAGCAGGAAAACAAAACAACACAAAAATGCAAATTGACCATGCAAGCACATTTCATTACTTTGCTTACACTATATTGAGTAATACCCAATGGCCAAAGTATGACACATGGTCAGCCCTACGTTAAAGCACAGGGAAATAAAATCCATCTATAATGAGCAACTTCCAGTCATAAGGTTCATGCTCACATTGTATATGCATGTCAGAAGAGGTCCAGTGCTATACAGATAAACTTAGATGTCCCTGTGAGAAGAAGCCTTATGAAACACAGCATAGAAGATTAGTTTAACTTCTAATACATTCCCGTTGGATGGCTTTCCCCCATTGTGGTTTCCATAGCTAATTCCCTTCATAGAAGCACATTCCAGGTCACTTCTTCCAGTCTCTTTTTGGCAAAAAGAGTACTAAAGATCAAGTTCACCAAGAACTTAGAATGTTGGGACCAGGACCACACTAGATTAGACTGTAAGGATGAGGTAGGTGAAATGCCTGGGAAAGGATTAGTTTCTCTTGCTGTGTTAAGGGATATTACATCTCACTATGTTTCAAGACACAATGATGAAGTTGTAGTACTTCTTTGCCCCTTTAAATCGTAATATTTTGTAAACAGGCAATCCCTTTTTGTCCTTTTTTGAGCTCTATGAAAATATTTTTGATATATATGTCTTAAAAGATAATTCTCATAATTAAGTGGTAAAACTAGTAGAAATTGAGCTTTAAGAAAACAGATGCACATTTTGAAGGCAGTCAAAGAAATACTATGAATATTTGATGACAGTAATTATACAGAGCTATGGATTAACAGTCATTATGTTGTTATAGAGCTATGTTGTTAATAGTCATTAATAATATTAGCATTCATCTAAGTATCCTCTCTATATTATGTACAGTGCATTTATTGTCTATTACTCATGGTAATTCTACTAGGTATTGTTACCACTTTTTTATGCATGAAGAAAACAAGTCTCAAAGAAGCTCAGGGAGATGCACATAGCAAGTTGCAAAATTGAGGTGTAACTACAGATTGTCTCAACCACAGTCTGAGCATAGCCCACTTTAGTGCAACCCTCTTTTCATACATGATCTCTGAATTTTCATTCATGCTTCCTTAAGTATATTTTTTAGGCTCATGAGGGAATAAAGGACATATTTGTGTCTCATAAATTTGTATGGTGAACTTGCAGATCCTTGGGGTCCCTGTTTGAGAGATGTGAGATCAGCAGTGGCCCAGAAGGCACTGGAATCATTGACGACTTGATGTGGTCCTGCACTGCAGCATAGGAATAGAGCAATAAATAGCCTTGTTCAACCTGTTCTGGTTCCTGCAAGTGGGGACTGATATCATTTCCCACTTGATTTTGTGTAGGGATTATATTAGACAATGCAGAAAAAATGCAGTTTGGAGTATATGGTAAAGTCACCATTTTAAAGGCAATAATATTGACATCACTAGAATGCACCAAAGTTCATTGACATGGGTGATGTTCAGATACATCAAGTTCTTAGAGCAATGTCTTGAACATTCTTAAGTGTAAGTTAAAATATATAATTTTAATACAAATACAAAAATTGGTGAAAACCAAAAGTAATGCAGATTTTGAATACAGGGCAATAGAATTGGCTTTGTGATTATAATTATTAAAGAAAGAAAGGTTCTCAGAGAACATTGTCCTTATGAAACTTTAAAAAGTATATGATGAGCAATCATGCTGTAAAATGGAAAAGGCTAATAAGGCTAATAAGCTGATATATAAGCAGAGCTTTCCTTTCACAGTGAGTGTGGATATGCTAAACAAACTATCATTCATTGCACCTTCCCCCCAGCTTTTCATCCATTTTTAAGTTTTGAAAAGTTAATGCTCATGACCAATAATAATGGAAATAACTCCTATGCTTTAAATATCTTGCACCAAACGTTTCTATTTTCATGTAATAATTTACCCATTGGTATGACCTGTTAATTTCAAGATGACAAAATGTTCAAAAATGAAACTTATCAAATATGAAAAACATTTAATTTGAATTTGTGTGAAACTCACTGCAATTCTCTTCATTGTTGCATAGTTCTTGGGTATTATGGCTCAGTTCTACCCTGTACTGTGTAACTTGAGCCTGGGTTAGACAAACTTCACAAGCCCTTGTCTTTTGCCTATGTGATGATACCACAAGTAAATGAACAAGTGTTAGTGCTTAATATTTTAGGTTTTTGTTACTATCATAGCAGGACTTTCATCCTGTGTCTTATTTGGCTTACCTCTTTTCTAATCAATAGTGTTATTGTGGGGGATCATCTTGCAGAGAATGTTAGGGGGCATGGCTCTCTCCCAGAGAGTTCTCTTTCTTTTCTCACTTTCCCTCTCACGTACAAACAGTGGAAACAATAATATGCATGAAGAATGGATCATATGAAAACTAAATTAAGGGATAGGGCAACCTGAGGGGATGGGGCAGGTGAGATAGGGTCAGCAGTACACATTGGTCTCTTTCTTTGGTTTCACCTAGGAGCATCACAACAGTGGGATACTATAAAATGGTATAAGTCTTGACCTATTTTATGTCTTTCTTCATCTTTAACTGTTTGACCTGAGTTCTCTGAGCTAACAGTGAAGGAGATCCCTGCATCTGAGAAGCATTAGGATACCTCTCAAAGACCTTATTTATTGACTGATTGGACTTTAACTGGACAAAGAACAGGAACTGGAGCCTGAAACATGTCCTATTGTGATGTAGATTAGTCAGGGAGGAGCTAGTTATTTCTCACCACATGAGTGAATTTAGAAGTGTGTGGATGAGCCACAAAATGGTAAACTATCAGTATGTTTGGGGGAGATGAATAATTATCTTAGAGGGTATCTCTATGAGATATATCATGAAGTTGAATCAGGTTAAGCTGATGCATTATTTGCTTGGTTTTAACAGAATGAAGTCCCTGAGGTGAAGAAAGAGGAGACTTTACTGGATTTGGACTTTGACCCTTTCAAGCCTGAGGTGGTATCTGCGGGTTCTGCTGGAGTGACCCATTCACCCATGTCTCAGGTATCAAGTGATTTATAGATGTTTGAGGATGATATTTCATAAACCTTCAGAAGCTCAATAAAAACCAATGACAGCTGTCTTTTTCAAATTGACTATTACCTTTGATCAGTGTTTTAGTCAGCTTTTTTGCTGCTACAACTAAAAGATTTGACCAGAACAATTTTAGGAGAGGAAAAGTTTATTTAGGGGCTCATGATTTCAGAGGTATCAATCCATAGACAGCAGAATCCATTCTTCAGAGCGCAAGGTGAGGTTGAACATCATGGAGGAAGAGTATAGCAGAGGGAAGTGGCTCAGATGATGATCAGGAAGCAGAGAGAGACTCCACTCTCCAGATACAAAATATTTACCTCATAACCACATCCCCAGTGAACCACTAACTCCAGCCACACCCCACATGCCTCCAGTTACCACTTAGTTAACCCATTAGGGATTAATTCACTGATTAGTTTAAAGATATAACCCAACCATTAATCCTCCAAACCTTCTTGCATTGTCTTACATGTGAGCTTTTCCTGATAGGAAGGGTGGGTATAAAGAGGATCTTATCAATATTAATTATTCTATTTATTTATTTATTTGGTACTATTGATTGAGCCCAGGGCCTTGCACAAGCTAGGTAAGTGCTATACCACTGAGCTATATCCTTGGCCCTCAACATCAATTATTCTCCCTACCTCCCCCTACCATTAGTTTTCTCTTCCCACAGGGCTAGCATAACCATACATTCCTGTTTGCCCAGGAATTGTTTCTCATAGAGTAATGAACATTTGCTCTCAAAAGTGTCCAGGCTTCCATGATAATGTTGGTTTAGTTCCCTCAATAAAACTCTCATTTTGGCTTTGGGTTTATTATTCTTCTTCCTTTTTTTCTCTAGTTTATTCCTTGCATTTTGCAAGTTAAGGCATATTTGAAATAACCATGAGATTATGACCCAATAGAAAAGTTTTACAGTCTTGAGAGTCTGGACTTAATAGTGTTGTGCTCATCTTTCACCTTGCAGAAATCCCCTTTTGTAATCCTGATTACAGTTTGATTTTGAACTGGCCTTCCTTATCCAAATGTATTCTTGCTCATCATTTCTTTGCTCTCGATTTGATTCCAATAGTTATTGTAAAAAAGATTCTCTGTCAGAGATACTGATAGCAGGTGCTTTGATGGCCTGCATATGATTCCTCTGGAATATGGTTGGTTTACAATTGTCTATGTTAGTAGAATGAAATTGACTCAAAATTTGGTGTTTATTGTTTGTTTTTGATGCTGAGGATGAAACCTAGAGTCTCATGCATGTTCAACACATGCTGTATCCCTGATCTGTGCTCCTAGCTCATATATCAATATTTCAGATATTACTGGGGCTTCACATTTGAATTTGGACAATTCCAAAGATGTTAGAATATACTATAAATTAATTAATAAAAGTTTGTTGTGAAATTAAGACTTAGCTCAATTTACTGAATGAAGCCTTATTGGTACTTTACAGTAAACCACTGGGGAACAAATTATTCAATATGGACCTAGATAAATAAGGCTTCTCTCTAATCCATGCTCTTTGTTCTAGAACATGATTGGGTATCTAAAGGCCTCCCTATTGTAAAATAATAACAGTAAAAGTCTAATATTATAATAGGTAGCCAATTAACTAGGCCAGACACTAACCTTAAATATGTCTTGCAAAATAATGGGTCTCTTGGATAAATATTTTGGAAAGCTGAACCTCTCATAGGAAATTATTAACAATATGCATTAGAATATGAAGGGCAGTTAGAAGTCATGCAACTATAAACACACACTCACAGAACTATTTGTTTAACTTAGTTTCCCTAATTTGGTTGATAGTAGAACTGCTTTAATCAAACTTTTCTTAACATTCATTGGAATGTTCTCTAAAATATATTTTGGGAAATGTTGGAGTAGTAGACTTTAACAAGTTTGAGGGTTCTACCTGGTGGTCAAGAAAAGTAGAAAATGTATGTCCAGGTAATCACATACACATCCTTCTCAAAGTTCTGGTGTTGTATGCAGATAGCAGAATTCTTGGGGCTTCCTCCACCTTACTTGCAAAATTCCTTATTTTCATGGAAGAAGCAAAAGTTTCTGCAGTGGATGCTATAAATAGTGGGTGAGATTCCATAGTATTTCTATTAATTTAAATCAAGGGAGAAACATCTTTTATATCAACTTATAATTAACCCATAAATTATGCAGCTTTGTGAGAATTTAATACAGATTTTTTTTAAAGGATCTCACTATCTTGCCCATGCTGGCCTAGAACTCCTGAGCTCAAGGGATCCTCCTCCCTCAGCCTCCCAAGTTCTGGGACTACAGATGTACACTGCCATTCTCTGCTTAAAGGGTTCTCTCAGAATGAAACAAACAAAAATCCCCACTTTGATTATATGTTCAAAAGTCTTTGTTCTAAAGGAAACACTCTGTGGGCAGGGCAAACTCTGTGTGTATCCCTGGATTCTTTCCTTGGGGCCTGGTAGTAAATTTCTCTGGTCTCCAGGGGGCTGCAATTGAGTCATCTCACTGCAGAGTAGTCTTGTTGTCCAGCTCCAATCACATCTCTTCTCTTTCCCTAAAGAAGAAATGCTTAGGCTGAGTGACAGTAAGCACAAGACAGTTAGACTCTGCTGGCCTTCCTTCTACTTTACTCAACATTATCTTCTTTACCCATGGCTGACCTCTTGTTTTCAACTGATGTTCTTGCTGCTAGCAGAACACCTCATTTTGTGATCTCTGCAGTGTCCATGTGAGCTAACACATCCTTTCATGATCCTGAGGAGTGATAAGCATGGTGTTTCCTATAGCTGCCTTCCTTTGCAGAAAACACTGGTGCTGTCTGCAGTATGCAGAGATGTGTACTGGCTTACATGGTTTCTACTTCTTCAGGACCTGTGAAGCAAGGGAGCAGAAACCATCTGTACAATCAAAAATGCATATTAGATAAAACAGGAATCCATGTACAAAAAGAGTGTGCCTTTGAATGGAGCGATTCTACTCTGCTGTCTCTTTTTCTATGAGAAAGTTTTAAGCCGGAGAAAAATGAAGCTGCATAGAGATAGAGAACAGGCAGTTCAGTTCAGTTAAACTGAGCCCAGGCCAAGTGTGTTATGTGCATGGTATGGGGGAATCAGTTAGAAACACAGGATCCACTCTCTATTGTACGGAATCCAAATGAAACATCTATAATCTCCTCTGGAAACCATGAGTTAAAGTGGGAGTGCCAGGCTTTCTAGATTTCTGTTCACATTTAGTGACCTCAAACAAGAAGGTGAACATGTTCTAGCCTCAAAAAACACAGATATGAAGGAATGTGGCTTCAGCAGTGATTCTCAATCACAAAGGAAATAAGAAAGATCTTCCCCAGTCTTCCCACCCACAGTGGAAGTCACTTAAACTATCTGGATTCAATCCTCAGGATCAATAGACTTTATAATTGAAATTTCACTAGTAGGTGTAATCTGCTCCTATGTCCTCGTGGGCACCCTGGTAATTTACATGATTACCAATTATTTTAGCTGTGTGTTATCTAATTTAGAAAATTGAAGAACTACTTTTCTGGGATTTATTTGCCATCAAAATGATCATAATATATCCTATTGAATGTGATAGAGGAATAGCATGAGCAGTGATTAAGATCTCTATTTCTTTAATGTTGTGATAATTAGTCTCTAATATCTGGACACCTTGTTTATTTTAATGGTGTGAGTGTGTGTGTGTGTGTGTGTGTATGTGTGTGTATGTGTTAAAGTAACCCCATTCATCATATTTCACCTATAGTTTTCTACTTACATAGCAAAAGGCAAATTGTTTAGAATTTTGTTATCCAATATGGTATCTACTGGCCACATATGATGAGTTAAACTTAAGTAAAATTATGTAAAATTTCAAACTTGTTTATGTACATCAGCATATTTCAAGTGCCCAAGAGTCACATGTGATAGTGGAAAACATATTGGATAGGAAAGATATGGAGCAGTTCCATTATAAAAGAAGTTCTGTGAACAGTGCTTTACCATATGCTTAAAAAAAAGTTTGCAATTTCAAGAATTTTGATCACCTTTCCGTATTTATCTTTACATCTGTATTTCTTCAGATGCTTACAATTTATATACTAATAATATTTTTGTATGTTTCCTTTCAGACATTACCCTGGGACTTATGGACGGTAAGACCTTTAATAACTCAATGTATCTTTTTTTAATTTAATTTTTAATTAGTTTAATTAGACAGTAGAATGCATTTATACACTTTGATTTATCATACATAGATGGGATATAATGCCTCATTTTCCTGAGTGTACATATTGTAGAATCATAATGGTCATGCAGTCACATATATACATAAAGTAATAATGTCTGTTTCATTCTACTGTCCTTCCTATCCCCACATCCCATCCCCTCTCCTCTCTTCACTTCCTTCTACCTAATTTAAGATAATGCTCTTCTTCTCTAGTGCCCTCTGCCTCATTGTGAATTAGCATCCACATATTAGAGAAAACATTCAGCCTTTGTTTTTGGGGGATTGGCTTATTTAACTTAGCATGATATTCTACAACTCCATCCATTTACTGGCAAATGCCATAATGATGTGTACAAATTTGGAAATCTTATTACATTTTATTTCACTTGTGATGGAAAGAAGATCCTTATATTATTGATAGCATATTACCCTAGAATAATCTTTAACTCTCAACAGTTCTGTGTATATCAGGAACATAGAGATCCTGGGAGAGAAAAGTGTTTCGGTGGTCCCAACTGCTGGATCACTAGGGGTCAAGAATGTGAAGTTGTATCCATTTGCTTCTCCTGTGGACCTTGCTGGCCAGAGGAGCTAGTGTAGTGAAAGGTGTGCATATATGTGGTTGCTTTTAAATAGAATATAGGTCAAATGTAGATGAAAAAATGCAAAGTGATAGGAAACATTTTTTTCATTGTTATATTTCATGAAGCTTGGTTAATAACATTTTAAGCTCTAGATCCACACTACTCTGGATTTGACTCTTAACTTTATACTTATAATCTTGTGACTTATAATCTTGTGACTCTGAGCAATTTCTAAAACTCTCCAAGCCTCTAGTTTTCTCATCTGTAAAATAAGGATAATGACACCAATCTGAGAGATTTGTGAGAGAATTAAATAATAATATATTTGTAGAGTGTTTAGCCCTTTGGGTGGTTTGTATTAAAAAAAATAGATATTATTCCTGATGGTGTTTATTCCATTAGTCTGATGTTCAAGGATGAGTATTCCCAGAACTTAGAGTTGGGAAAGAGATTAGAACAGATTTTTGTGGTGCTACATTCGTACCATGAAATTAGGAGACCAGTGGCACCTGTATCAAGTCTGGAATCTCTTAGGGAAGGGCCTTTGTCATGGAAAAACTCTGGTTATGTGGTCTTAAGAACCCAACTTGATTTTCATGTTTCCTTTCTTTCTTTTTTTTTTTTTTTCTTAGTGGGTCTGGTATTCTGAAATGACATTGTTACTTTTTCCCCTTCAAAGAATGATGGTCATTCTCTTCTTTTCTGGAACAGCAGGTTTATACTGCATTCTTTAGGATTCTTTGAGAATCAGGGAAAGCTCTCAAGAGAAGAGCTAAAGCTATCAGTTGAAAGGGTGAAACAACCTATGACTAAGTTATACTTTTTGTAGTGAGTTGGTATTACTTGTTTATTCACACACACACACACAAAATGATGGATGGGTTGACATTCAGGGTGTTTGAATTCTAGCCTCAACTCTATATTAATTTTCTTGGAATTAAGGGGACAATGCAGAGTCTTTAGTCCTTTTTTTTTTATTCGCATATTTCATATCTTTAGTTGAAGCTGTAAAGCAGTTTTCTTCCCTAGCTGGGAGGGGTATGGTGAGGAGGAAGGTATTATATAAAAGGAGCTTCTGACTATTTCAGAGGACAGACTTCTTAGGAATGGTAAGAATGCATGATGAACATAATTGCTCATAGTTCTTATTCTTTTCAACATCCCAGGGATTTTTCCTTGTTTACAGAAAATGACTTCTAGGTTGAGGGAAGAACATCAGGAGAGTCCCTCAGGGAGTCACAGTGGTTAATATCAGATCATTCTCCACCCATAGACCTACCTCAAAAGGTGAAACCAAGTGAAAGATGAGTTTGGGGAAGATTTTCTTCAGATAACTGTGTCAGAGTATATGATACTCTGTAATTTCTTGACCTCTAGTGCTTGATCTTATTCTAGTGTTCTCAGACTTGCTTGTTTATTTGAAACTTTGCATTTCAGAGTCTGCTAAAGCTGAAGTAATGGACCAGCTGTAAAATATCCTTGCTAATGCTAAAAAATCACAGAGACTTTGTGTTTCAATTATACCTTTTCCACAGCAGTCTTAACTTTAGAACAAATCTTTCCTATTGCAAAATCAGTTGTCAAATTGAATCCCAAACCAACAAAAGCAATAGCCTTCAGCAGAATATAGTTTCTAAATAGCATGAGATTTTAATTTGCCAGTGAATTTTTCCCCTTCTTCTTCTTCTTTTTAATGCATACAGACAAGCACTGATTTGGTACAACCGGTAAGTAAATATCCAGAAAATTCTGGAATTTAAAATATTTAACATTGTTTATATACGAGGTGAATTTTAGAATGAACTTTTTTCCCCATGGCATTTCTAGTCATAGATTTAACCTTAAGTCAACTAATTTAAACACGTTCTAGTTGTTTAACTGGTGTCACCCTAATGAAGAGCTTTGTGTTTCTCATCAAATCTTACCATGGTCTATTTCATCTTATGTTTTCTTTTTCTTTGCTTTTCTGCATATTTTAAAGACTGACTCTTCAAAAAGTCTTTCCCTGTGTAACCTGATCATGGAGGAAACTCCAGACAGTGGGTTGGCTGAAGAAATTCAAAGATGTCAAAATGACATAGTTGCATTTACTTGGGGCCCTGATGCTAGTACAGACAGTGTCAGCCAGGAAATTACCCCAAGTATGACTCAAGAAGACTTTGCATGTCTCTCTGAAGCAAAGAAAGACATGAGATTATCCACCATAATATTTTCTTCTGCTGACTGGTCCACTGTAGCCGAACAGGGTGAGCATGTCCTGGGGCCAGCCCCTCCAGGTGGAAATGAATCGCTGTCCCCAAACCCCGGGAACAGGGCTGGAGTTACCATTGCTGCTACTATGGAGATGGAACAGCCATGTGAATTACTTGATGCAGAGATGCCAGCCATGGAAATAGCTGGCCTGCTCAAAGAAGGTCATGAAGATGTTAAAAAGTCAGATGAAGAAAAAGAGAAACAGAAGATAGAAGATTCTGTTTGGGCAGGTGTGGAGACATGTCAGCAGGTAGACACTGGAACTGTTGATAACAAGGCAGTAAATGATACAGAGGAATTTGAAGAGAAAGAACAGGAAAGTACAGGAAACAAAGCAGTAAATTATCCCCAAACAATAGCAGAGCAGAATCAGGAGGCCTTCAAAATTAGTGAAATGGAAACTATGAAAGATCTAAGAGTGAGTTGTAAGGAAAGTGTAAAAACCTATGAAAATTATTTTGAGAAAACTGACCTATTAGAAAATGACATGAAAGAAGTAGATATGGAAGATGAATTTGGTAACAGAGACCAAGGGCCACATGATAGGTTTCAAGTAATAATCAATAATTGTGAAAATACAGAAGGTTCTGAAGCTAAACCTGCCAATTATGCAGACAATTTGACTCTACCTCTTCTCCGGACCAACTCTGTATCTAATATTGAAGATGCTGGTCCAGAGGGATGGGATTTAACTAGAAAAGACATACAGAATAATTTAATAAACCCTTGCAACCATGCGATGATATATTACCCAGCACAGGACAGGGCAGATGTTAAAGAAATTCAGTGTGAGAATATGTTAAATACTCCTGGGTATGACAGGGATAGCAATCAGGATGTTGTTTTATCAACAAAAATGTCAGTTCAGTCTGGGATGAGCCTTAATTATTCCCTGGAAACTGATGCAAACAAAAGAGATCAGTATTCATCTGAGGGAAAAGATTCATTAATAGAAGGGTCGGAAAGCACAACAACTGAGAGATATAGTTGTTCCATTAACTTGCCAAGAATAGCAAACACAGATCCAGGTCAAATCTGTCAGCCAACCTTAAATTCATCAGTAAATAATATGGATGTACCAGAATTCCCTGGGATACCAGATAGCCAAGCAAGTGGATTTACCAATTGTCTGGATTCTAATAACCACCAGCCTATAAGAGATATGAGAGCCATAGATAATTGCTGGGAACATGTAAATGTGGTTGAGAGTAAAACAGATGTAAGTGGGGAACAAGCCATTGCTAGCTGCCCAGAACAGAGTCAGGAGATAGCTAGACCTTTGGTTCTGGGAACCTCCTGGAACACTAGCACTGAGAGTTCTGATGGTTCCCAAGACAATGACATCAACAACTCAGATTTATCTGAAGATGAAATTGCTAACCAGAGATATGGATTGTTGTACCAAGAAATAGAGGCTGATAAAGACGAGGTACTTACCCCAGTATGTAGCATAGACTAGCCAAAGACTTCCGTAGGATCCGTTTTTCCTAATGTCTCTTACCTACTTCATTATCCATCACTATCTGCTTGGAGGTCTAATTGATCTCCTGGACAGATTGTCATGTACCTCTTCAAATCTGTGCAAACCAATCACAAATAGGTTGACCAAAAAAAAAAAAAAATTCTCCCAAAGCAGAATAACTACTATTGAGAATTAATAAGAATCTTCTCTTACCATTCCATTCTCTGAGTCCATTATTTCTACTTTCATTTTTACTTAGTAGTAAAAATGTGCTAAGTCACAAGCAGTACAAATTTGCTTACTATTTCTGAAGTGGTTCTACTCTAATAAGAACACAGGAAATGTTTCTACCCAGGCCCATTGAAACTGTCCCATAATTGCTGTTCATTAAAATGATGGATTATAGAAATGATTGAAAAGCTCCTTCTGGATTTTAGGTACGTCCTAGAAAGAGAGCTATTTAACCCCTCATGGTCCTTCTCTGTAATCATCTTCTCATTATTATTAAGAAAGTCGGTTTTCCTTAGCACTGAGCCACATACCAACAATAATCGTAAAATTAATCTTTCATTTTTTGTCAGCCTATTTAAAATAATACAGCATGGTCTTTTACATTTCCTCAGCATTTTCATGCACAGCAACCTTTTGTATTATTTTAAAATGTGTGGTAGTTATTATTCTCTGACTTGTCTAATGGTTATTTATTAATTTTATCAAAGTGATGGGAAAAAAATAACACACTCTGATTTCCATTTCTGTCTAGGCTTCCGGTGGTTCATTTAATGGATTTACCCAGGTAAGGAATCTGTTTTCTAACAAGATCCATCTGTTGAGAATGCTGCCAAATTTTTCAATGTGACTCTATGCCACTGGTTGAATATAATGAAGAGCATCAGAACAAAATTTGACCCCACTATTTACAGATGGAGTAATGGAGACATAATAATTAGCAACACTGTAGGAGTATTATGATGAGATATGAATATAGGGCACTAGCCCAGCATACGCTAAGTTCTCTATGACTTCAGCTAGCTAATACTTGTGTTTTTAGTTATAGTGTGAACTTTTACTTTTTGCTGATTAATCTATTAGTAATTAGAATTTGTCTTGATCTGAGAGATCCCCTGAATTTAGCTGCTGGAAAAGAGTAAAGGGGATCATTTTGAACTAAGGAGATGGGTCTTTAGAAAATATCAGAGGCTTTTAGGAGCCTCCTTCTAAGGTTTCATAGAGGAGCCACACAAAATTCATACATAGAGCCTTACTTCTTCACGCTTCTTCAGCAAAACGCCATTGAAAGATCAGAAACCACGTATTGACTTTGTCCAACAAGCCAGCATTTTCCTTGGGAGTCTGAGAAGAAGGAGCCACAAGATGGACTGTCCCATCCTCTTTATAGGTCCCAGTGGGTAGCCAGGTGTAATCCATGTAAAAGGCAGGCCTTGTGGCTACCAAGCTCCTGGTTTTGATTCTGATAACCTTTTGAAGTTTGACCTCAAATAGGCTTGTCTGTTATGAATGCTTCATGTCAAAATGTAAGACATGCACAGTTTCTGATAATTTTAGCATTTAGAATTATATAAACAGATATTCATAATATATTCATAAATTTAATTCTCTTTTTAAATTTTTCATTATTGTTCCCCATGTTACCTATAAAAACTTGAGACTCACTCCTGTACCCAAATAGAGAGACACATAATCACAAAGACAGGTGACACAATGCATCTCTTCCATCTTCAAAAACCTTGTTTGGAAGGTTGCACCTCAGGGATCATCATTCTTTCCTTATTGTTTCAAGTTTATATTTCTAATAGTTATTAATGCATATAATTTTAATAATAATGAAGTTTACACAGTTTTCCATTTTAAAACTTTAGACTATCATACATCTCCTCCATTTCTTGTTTTATAGAAGTGTATATATTTTCTTCTCTTTTTTAACACATTCTATAGCTTTACCCTGTATCAGTGCATGTGATGTTCTTAATGCTACATCTTTATTTCTAAAACATTATCTATTGACTCAATCTCTAGAAGGTGAGAAATTACAGTGTGTTCTACTCCTACCCGCAAGTTCTCTTCTGCATCTTACTCTTCCTCTGATGGAGTTCCTTCATAGTCATCCAGTCATTTTGTGGCAATATTTTAGTGACATAAGTGCTAACAGCCAAGTCATGAAGTTTACATTTCCATTTCATGTCAATTTTTTTTTTGTTTTGGTTTAGAGGATATTTGTGAATCTTGTGTGTTTGCCTGTTGATTGGTTTGCTTAGGTTTCTAGGTGCCAGGGGAACCCCCTACTCTAGAACTAAATAAACCTTTTCTCATTTTGTTGAAATATTGGATATGAAAGCAGTTTCATCTTGAAGAAATTGCTCTCCTTCTGGGCTCACTGTAGTTGGAGCTGTGTACTCTGAGCCTACGACCTGCTGTTCTCCCGTAATGTTTATCCCACGATTGCCTTCATCCCTCTGGGCTGTCAATCTCCTGCTTTCTGGATGAAAATCACCCTTATTTGTGGTTTAATCCCTCAATTGGATTCAGCACATCCTCCAGTAACTTCTTGAGGGAAATGTCTGTAGGAGGTATAATCATGACTCTACACATCTGAAAATGTCTTCATATACCTAAAGAACTGTTTTAATATTATGCGAAAAGTTGTAAATGAATTTTCCTTTAGAATTTTAAAGCCATTCCTCTACTCAGTTCTAACTCTTAAATGTTGCCTGTGAAAACCATATTATGATTCTTGAAACTTAAGAAACCTTCTCTCTCTTTCCTTCCCCACATTCCTCTCTGCTCATCTTCCTTCTCTCTCTCTCTCTCTCTCTCTCTCTCTCTCTCTCTCTCTCTCTCTC